>NC_051192.1:58760796-59066153 GCF_015220075.1 Falco rusticolus
AGTGGTGTAGCACATCTGCAAATAAATATCTAGGCTGGTCGGCAGCCAACAGTCTGCGCTAGCAAGGTGCTGGGTGTCCTTTGATCCCATTTAGTTTCTATGGGAACTGAAGGTGCTTAGCACATTGCAAGATGTACCCAGCACCCTTCAAGATAAGAGTATATGATTCTTAATTGTAAATTCTTACTTTTTCACAGCTGGTGCAATAAGTTGTTGCCAGAAATGGTTCCTTTACTTCCACTTGAACAGGGAATCTCATGTGAGATCAGGTTAAAAAATAAAGAAGCTGGATGTTATTTTTAGGTTATTTTTCTTATACCCCTATCATGATTCCAAATCAAAAGGAAATTGTCACAATGTTAATTTACTCTTGAACCATGGGATGGACACTTTCATAGAGGATGGTAACAGTTAACTCTTATGATCCTAAAGCAGTACAAGTCATTTGATGCATTTCAGCAGGACTGGACAATATTTGCAAAAAATCCCCACCAAGCCAATGAAAAAATCAATTTGCTGTTAAGAAGTTTTTTCTACTACCAGGACATTAAATGCCAATGTAACACACTGTGGAAAACTTTCAATGGCACAACCAGCACTCTACTAGGAAAGGACAAAGCAGTTCAGAGTAGCAGAACACCCACCTTACTGTCTTCCTATACTGCAAAAAAACTTCAAGATCCAAATATTTTTTCTGAAAATTAAGCAAGTTGGGTATCTAACTGGGAATGTCTAAACATACATTAATACCTTGTGGCAGCCCCCAAAACAGGATGATGTGCAATTCACATATTCCAAAATGACAGTCCTTTCTTATTTGAACTTTGGGAAACTCAGTGTTGCTTGATTTCATTACAGCAATTTTGGACTGTTTCTTTGCCTTCTGAAAGTGAAATGTGGCACGTGCTTCTCTGCACACAACCTTTCCCAAACACTGGTTTGTTAAATCTTGTTCTGGCTTTATCTAGAAAATTTGACCCCCAAAAAATCAAATCTCTTCCTAGAGGAGATACCAAACTGTATGAGAAATCTCCCAGGAACAAATGCTCTTTTGTGTAACCTTTACCTTAAGAGGTTTAGTGTGAATATTAATGTCCAGTTTTCACTCAGTGCTCATGTTGATTTTAGTGTAATTATTCCTCAGTGAGCTCTCTGCAGAATTTTGTATCCAAAGCTTGCTGCTTTGTGAAGAACCCACTAGAAATGGAAGTGCAGACAGGAGCTATTAGTCAGGTATGGAAATTAAATTCCTTTGAGTGTGATCCTCTGGCTTAAATCGGATAATCGCAGACATTGTGAAACTGCAGAAAAGGCAATTTCCAGATATGCCCTTTTCAGCAGGGTGAGCTGCCAAATGATTTCAAGAGGGAATTACAGTAGCTGCAAGAATTAACTGCAGAGTCATGCAGGCTGCTAAGTGGGGTGCAGTAGGCTGAGATGGAAGCACTCTTACATAATTTAAATGCAGCAAGGGAGTGAGAAATAGCAGACGATGAAGCTTTTCCCACGTTATCACCACGCTGCGGGTGTTTTCTCCTTATCAGACCTGCCAAAGCAACACAATTCAAGAACTCAAATCCATTTTTCTATTAAAAGGATTCTGCTTAACATGTCTGTCTCTTGGCAGTGGAACTATTTGGACAAAAGGGCTGTGGGGGTGAAACAGAGAGCCAAGCCAAACAATCTACAAACAGATAGGAAGCAATCTATAGTAATTGTAATAAAAAACAATGAAAAAGTTAAATGAAGGCATTTTGAAGATGTTCACTACATTTTGGGAGAGAAAATAATATTAAGAGTCTTGTGGCCTGCTGAGGAATGCTGGACCAAAGGAAGCTAGAACAACTCCTTCAGGTCATGAAAGCAGAAGGGATGCCCTACATTTGCCACTTCAGGTAGGCCATGCCATGCACAATACCAATGTCTTGGAAGAAGGAAAAAGGAAAGGTAAAAACAAACATGGGTGTTTGGTGCTGTTTTCCACTCTTGTTTGTGGAAATAAAATAACAGGAACGTATCCAAATCAAATATTTCAGCCACCCTGAAGGTGCTTGCAGTTTATCTGGTCTGTGGATGCTGTTACTTGTGTGACAGATTTCTTTTTGTCATGTGCAAGTGGCTGCACTTAAAATTGCACTCCCAGGCATCAAAACCTTGTCATATTCCTGAAAATTAGATGCAACAAATGCATGGGTTACAGTTGGAGGCTCTCACCTGGATATAAGTTCTGAAGCTTTCCATAGGGACAGTTGTAGATAATTAGACAATAAGGAGTATCTTCAGATGCCCTGCAACCTAGAAAAGTATCAAATTATTTCAGTAAAATACATGCTTCAAAAGGGGTGCAGCCACAGTCCCAAATCACTCCATTAATTCTTCTCCCACTCTTTGTCAGCTGGATGTCAGACCATTTGTTTTGCAAAATATTTGCATTTTTGTGAGATTCTGGATCTAGATTTAAGCAAAGGAGAGAGAATTGTAATGTTCAAAATTATATAGATGAAATTCTATTTCTTCAAACTGTAATGCTTCCCCCTGTAATTTTGTATATAACTTGTATATAAGATGACATTAAGGAGCTCGTATACAGGAGTCCTTGGGGAGTGCAAGCAAGTTTGGCATTGTTATCTGTAAAACCATGAACCTTATTTGATGACAAAAAGAATAAAAATCTTCCAAGAGTCTTTTCCAGGAGCCAGTCTTTTCCTCTTTATGAAACACACTTGTACAAAACATAGCTAACAGCATTTATTGCAAAAGCTGCTGGCATAAAACTTCTGCCCTCTTGATACGTGTTTAAGAAGATTTACATGACATTTTTGTAAGCTAAGGCCATTGTTACCATGTACCTAAAGTTAGTGTCACCATGCTCCTTATCTTGTAAGGACACACAGAGCAAATATCATCAATATAACCTTTTCTATAAGCATCCCACTTAAGGGTATCACCTAGTAACTAGCAATCACTGTAATAATATTAACTCTCTGTAGAAGGGGAGGTGGCAGCAGTGAAGGACACTGACCCACTGGCAAGCTCACCTAGTCAAGAGCAGATGAAGGTGACACCACCACTTTTATCACCACCTCTCAGTTCCCAGCTTCTTAACATATTTCCCAGCACAAGGATATGAATGTTGCTTCTGCCTGTTTCCTACTACTTCCTCAGCAATATTCTGCACGATATTTTTAGGGTGGATGTGAATGAACTGTATCCATCCCACTCTGAATATCAGCATATGTTCAAACTGCCTTTCACTAGGCACAAGTTGACTTTTGTGTAATACTGCAGTCTCTCCACTTCTTGCATTTCTTCGTTTTGAGAAGAGCCATTTTCACACATGGTAAATCAGATAATTCCCTAGGCAGCAGCACAATTTTGTTTTGTTTTCGCTTGATCCTTTTCAGGAAGCCCTCTGTATAGTTGAAGGGCTATGTCTTATAGCTATGTCTGTAAGTAATCCCTCTGCACATTGCAGCTTTTTAGGAGTGAAAGGAAGTCAAGTCACAGTGAATCCACACAATAAATGCTGTTTCCAAACCACATCATTTAATGCTGGTAGATATCTTGACTGTGGGTTTTAGGTATCATTCAACAGATGAAAAGAAGGGAGATTTCATTTCTGCATACAGCAACTTATTCCTGTCTCAATTCCTGATTTTTGGAGCATCGTGAGTGATAGAGTGTGGCACGATCTGGTCTATTTCAGAATCTGATCATCTTTCTGACAGTCAAGCAGTGGATCCATATTTTAGCATGTGAATGGTATTTTCTACTAATATTTACTTCCCTCCCACCCCCATTAAATTTTCCTTGAGAACCTTGAAGTTCGCTCTTTTGTTAATTCGGTGTATTATTTATCTCTGTCATGACAAGCAGCCCACGTGGATATTGGCCAAAAATTACAATGACAATAATACACGTGCTAATGTCTTTGAAAAATAGCTTTGGAAATTATCCAGCTTCTAGTTAACAGGTATCCATATAAGGATGGTCAAGCCTATTGATGAGCATGGTGTTTGTCAGCCTTAGGATGTAAAGTAAGGATGAAGACATCATGAAGGCTATAAAAGGTTTACTGATGGAGGGCAGACACACTCTGGAGAAACAGCTTGAAAAGAAGCTGAAGCATTGGTTATGGCTTTGATAGGAGAGAGATCAGAGGAGCCAGCTAAAACAATTTTTAAAATGCAGTTTGAGTCATTTTTGTGCTATTACCAAAATTTCTGGGTTATCAAATTATGTCAGAAAGAACTATCTGTGGTGGAGACAAAAAGGTTGATGTGTATGTTAATCACAGTCTGGGCTTGTAATCCATTAAGAATTTATTATTTTTTTTTTAGTATTCTTTAATTGTACCTATTCCCAAGTAATGGAAAAAAACCAGTTAGAACGTTTTGTCAAAAGTATTCTGGAGATTTTGATAACTTATTAAGGAGGATTTTAATTTATTTTGCTTCATATTATAGGCACATTTTTCATCCTCCAAGTGGGAAGTGGGGAAAGAAGAAAATACTCATTTAATTTCCTAAAGGTCAGAAGAAAAGGTTGTGCTTTAGAGGATGAATCTTTCAGATGGGAAAAATATGAAAGAGAAACAGAAGAAGATGTGAGAAACAGAAGATGTGACATATGGTTACTTTAGCAATTATTTTTTAATTTATTTATTCTGTTTTCCTACAAGAGAATGTTGTTCTTCTAAAACGCTAGGAACCTAGAAATCAACATCAGTCAACCACAAAAAATGGACTGCAGCAGAGCAAACCTTTCTAGTACCTGGTGATACATCTCCTATATGACCTTTCAAATGACTGGTTTGTTTACTTATTTCCTGCCATTTCTGCTGAAGGCATAAAGGCAGACAATAATTCTGTGAAAAAGAGATGGACAAATCTTAAATTTTGTCATACATTCTATGTGTTTTACTTTTGCAGCACACAGGTGCACAGGAGTTCCTTAAGCTTGTTTCGCAAAAGTTATGTAAGACCATCTTGGCTTCATCCAAGAAACTGTAATGTGAGCAATTGGTCTCTAAAATCTTAAATTTAACCTCTCGAGAATATTAATAAAGCTGATAGCTACAATAGTATTTTTGGTGGTACTTTGATGTTTTCCTGAAGGAAAAGTTGCATTTATTTACTAATATTTACTAATATAATCGATGTAGCCATGACTATTTTGTTTATTGAGAGGTGATTTCAATTACAGTAACCTCAAAACATTTTAAACTGAAGTGAAACAAATCTTTAGTCTCTAGCACATTATGAAAGGCAGGGCAACCTGTCAATATTTTTCAGAACTGAGTTACCATTTCAAGCCAATCTTGTTGCTTATGCTAGAAAATATATTCCTTCCTATGTTTTTCCATTGCATTTGGTAATTTTATGTCAGACCAATAAATTATTGTAACTAAAAGTTTCATATTAGGGCATTTTCAAAATTGAAAGCAACCATCAAAGGGATTATAATGTGGTTTACATCAAAGAGAAAACCTCACAATTTCTTCCCATATGAAAAGAAATCAAGTCAGTATGTTATAGCCTACTAACAGCAGCTACAAAACTGTCCAACAAGATTTTTTTCAAACTAAATACTTAGTTGACACAAGATGGAATTTCTGCAGTACATGACAATCTCTACCATTTTGTTCTCAAATGGTATTTTGCAGGTTGACCCCTAGCCTGCTTGTTCAATGTGCAGCTATTACAAAGAGCAGAAAGTTGATTAAACTGCATCTATGAAATTGGACAACATGAGAAGACATATCACTAGCATTCTGAGCACTTTCAAAATTATAGTGTTTCAGTTCTGCGGTGGGGTGATATACATACTGACATCAGAAATACTGAGCTGCAGCTGCAAAGGAGAGAATAGAGAGCCAGCTCTGCAGAGTTCCCATGGCAGAGTTAAAGCCACTTAATGAGAATAAAACTATCATACTGAAGTAAAAATAACATCTGCCCAGCTTCTTTCTGAGTTATTTTACAAATTCATTAATTAGGGTAGAGTTGTAACAAAAAAACAAAAGAACTGACTCAGAACAGTCAACCTGAGAGACAAGAATGGGGGGATTACTCATGAATAGACAATACAGTATAAAACTATAAAAAGAATTATGAATTTCCTCTAATACATTTTTAACTTGTGGAGCTCGCTGCCCTGAGAACTGTTGAGATAAGAAAAAAAATAAAAAATACCAGTTTGCTACTAAAAAGAAGATGTACTAACAGATGAGATTTTAAGAATCAGGAAATTAAATACTCCCAGTCACAGCTGCCAGCAAGAACAACAAAAATTAGATATTCCAATACATTTGCCTAGCCTTCCTGTGCTATACCTGTGCATGACACGTGGTGCTGCAATCCTTTGGGTGCCTTAAAGTGATGTGCCTAAGGCAATTTATTCTGTAAATATCTAAACCAGTGGATCAGTCACTGGTTAGGTGTGCTCTGCTCTCCCATTTGATTCTAGCTGGAGACAATGTTGCCCTAATGTTTCATGTTTTTCACCTGGATATCCCCCTTGTCCAGGCACTGGTGTTCTACTCTTTCCAGCTTGCCTCTCCTTTTATTAACCTTCCTCACTATTCTTCTCATATCTTGCATCTCTCTACCAATAATGAATAAATAAAAAATAAATGGAGCAAGTAAATGCCATGAATTAGACAGATGTCTCTCACCTCCCTGCATTTAGCTCTCTTAACCCTGAGTTTCTCCAGAGAATGTAGTTTTCTTTAAGCACCTGAATCAAGGCGATTTTGATCTTGACAGCGGTCTGTGGGATACCCCACAACAGTATTCCAAGAAGTAGCTAACACCTCTGTGAAAAGTTCTGGTATCGTTCTCAAGCACACTTATCTAGGAACATTAGCTCAATTTGTAAAAGGAATAATTACAGAGAGGTTACAGAGCTGCCAGTTTTATTAGTTCAGTGCGGTTGTGCTGGGATAGAACTTTGTGGTCCTCCTTTGCTTTACAAGAACTACATGCAGATAAAATAGGCTGTCCTCTACCAAGGTTTTAATACTGGCAGGCCTGCGTGTTATCTAAATCCCATCTCAAAGATGTTTACCCCACTTATTTTATTCTTCTGTACTTAACCTGTCAGAAGCAGCTATCAAATAAATCCCAAGCACTCTTTTGAGATCAGTATGTAAATAACACATTCAGTCCCAGGTAAGCTTTGCTTGGTCTGACAGATAGGGTTTTCCTCTGTCCAATTAAATAAAGTGATAAAATTTGTAGTTAGGTGCTTGAAGCTGCAAATTCGTACCTAGTTTCCCAAAACTCCCTGAAACTTCCCTGCATATATAACCTCAGTCTTCAGCCTGCATATATAACCTCAGAAATTTAGGTCATGAAAGTTCACAGAGAGATTCTTAAAGCTGCCCACAGAACTGAGGGGCAAGTAATTCCATTGATTTCACTGAGATTCATGCTTCTTTTACCTTTTTTTTTCTTTTTTTTTCTTTTTTTTTTCTTTTTTTTTTCTTTTTTTTTTTTTAATAATCTCTAACTGAAGACACTTGCTCAGTTTTACGGAAATGGTACACTTTGTTTTTCTAATCTCATCAGCATTTAACTTTCCACCCATATAAAAAAAAAACTGTTTCAGTTCGGTGATGTAATGGCCAGGTTCATCTGTGGTCTGAAAGAGGGAGAAAGAAGGACATGTCTGTAGCACATAGCCTGGAGAACACACTCCTTGTGAGTGAGCAGGTAACAACTGCTTTTACCCTCTCCTGGAAAACAGACCTGTTTTTTCCCAGCAGACTGTGGCTGCATCACTTTGAGACATCCCATACTTCTCACACAGCTTCCTCAGCACCCTGAAAAAATTATTCTACTTGAAGCCCATCGAACAGGTTTTCTTCACTGTCATGGAATCAAACCTGCCTGCCACCTCATGAAGAATGCATTGCTTGGTAAACAAAAGTCTACCATCAATTACAGATCCTATCACCACTGTTTCAACCTGTTCTACCTGTCTTAGAAACTCAAAGGATTGCATGTGAACAGCTGCAATTATTTCTTTGCAAAACTGATCACAATTTTTTTTTTTTTTTAGTTTAACTTTACTCCCTGGCATATTAATTAAACTGTCATTGGGAAGATCTTTAGCAACATTTTTTGTCAGGTTGATGTTGGCATGAGTTCATTTTTAGTTTTATTAAGGCTGGCTTGTGATAATCCTGATATAATTGAATTGCTTATCTCGGGAGCTTCTGCCACTATGTTAATAATTGCCACTTTGGATGCAGATAAAGGTGCAGTTTGCATCCATTTGAGTTCTGCAGGTCCAATAAGGGATCTCAGAACTTTGTTCTGGCCTTATATCCTTTTATTTCCTACAAGCCATTTGGATCACAAAATTTCAGTAACTTGAACTTTTAAAAATAGGATAAGTATTCCTCGTAAGGGTGCAAAACTCCTTGAGCCAAACTATGGATTAACACTAGCTTAAGTTTCATTTCTAGGTTCCATTTCTACTCAGGAGAGTTAACTTCTGGTCAGCTTTACTTTTAACTGGCACAAACACACAGGGTAAAGTGTGTAAAGCTATCCTCTTGGGAAACGTAAATGGGCAAATGGTTTACAGAAAGTCAAGCGAACACCTCTTGTGCTCATGGAGCTGTGCTAAATTGCAGGCTGAGCTCTCCCACTGTGTTGGACTTGTCTTTTCTTTCCGTGGTTGTGATAACACCCTAAAGAGTTGAGAGGTCTGCCTGCATCTTTTCCTTAAAAAGAGCAAAAGTGATAAAAATACTTTCTGACAACTTTAATAAGTTTTATTAAAACAAGGTGATCTTAAAATAGAAAAAAATCAGATTGTCTCAGTGAGAGAATACATCTGGTCTTGAAAAGCACTTCATGCTTCCTGCCATCTCCATCCCCTAAAGTTCCTTCCTCCCTTGAGTCTCACTCCCTTTCAGTCACCACAAAATTTGCCTGTTTATTTCTGGTTACAAGACATTCTTCTTTACACAGATTTGGCTTGGGTTTATCTGGTTGTCAAACCTGCTCATCTCAAGCATCTCCCAGTGTCTTCCTGTGCTCCAGGTTCCCTGCTCGCTCTAATTCTGTCTCTGCATTGCAGCAGGAGCACCCTCGCCTTCTTTTCCCCCAGGTTTTCCTCCTGGAAGATACAATCTACACATCCCTCAGCAGAGTTTGCATGGCACAGTAGCACAGCCAGAACAAGGTGTCTCCTTGCTACCCAGGCAACCCTTCAGCAAGACTAAATGCAGAACTGTGTTCAACATGTGGTGAACAAACCAACAAAACAAATTCCAGGTATAACAACTGTGAACACCGCCTGTAAGAACCCAGGATCTATTTTGAGGAGGAAATCTTACCAGAGATCATAGTCAGAAGTAGGTTCTAAGAAAGAACATTACACAAACTTTCTCCCAAAGACAGCTTTAGTGTTGTCCATAGTATGGAATGGGTTCCAGTGTCCTGAAATATATTGGTAAAAAGTAAAAAAGAAAATAAAGGGCCAGGTAGAGGGGGACAATCACCTCCCTTGTCCTGCTGGCCACACAGTTTCAGATACAAGTCAGGATCCTCTCGGCTTTCTTGGCCACGTGGGCACACTGCTGGCTCATGTTCATCTGGCCGTCAACCAGCACCCCCAGGTCCTTTTCGACCAGGCAGCTTTCCAGCCACTCTTTCCCAGCCTGTAGCACTGCGTGGGGTTGTTGTGACCCAAGTACAGGACATGCATTTCTTCTTGTTAAACCTCATACAGCTGGCCTCAGCTCATCAGTCCAGCCTGCCCAGATCCCTCTGCAGAGCCTTCCTGCCCTCAAGCAGAGCAACACTCCCCCCAAACTTGGTATCATGTGCAGACTTCCTGAGGGTGCCCTCAATCCCCTCATCCAGACCATCAATAAAGATATTAAACAGAACTGGTCCCACCCAATACTGAGCCTTGGGGAACACCACTTGTGACCAGCTGCCAGCTGGATGTAACTCCATTCAATACCACTCTTACTTATGGAGTAGCCAGCCAATGCAAGAAACAGCCAGAGTCCTTAGTATGGAATTTAGCCTGCCTTCCTTAGAGTCATGCAGACTTACTTATAAGCTTCATACTGTGTCTTGCATGTCTATTTTGCAGTTCCAGCAAGTGGAGGTTTTTCAGATGCTGCAGAAGACAGTAGAGGACATTAACTTGTTCAGAGAAAATCCTCAAATCCTTCGTTCTTCTCTCTTTACTTGGGCCATATTGCAATGGAAGTTTTAGCCTGGTTAATGGATTCATACTTCAGTACTGGCTGGACCACAACTTTCATCCTCGCCTGCATCCTTACAACTTCCCAGGTGAGAAGCAGCAGGCACCGAGCATACTGGCTACACAAATCACTCAGGAGAAGGCCAGTGTGTGCTGAACTTTTCAGATTAGATTAATTACCAGTGCAAAACATTCACACCAGTGAAAAATGTTCACAACATAGCTGCCACTGTGGTGCCTTCTGGCCACCCCTGTCCGCTGCTGATGGTGGCTCACATATTTTTCTCACCTTTTTGGCCTTTCCTTCCATGTGTTGGTGGGCTTGGTAGTGTTAAGTTTACACTTGGACTCGATGATCTTAACAGTCTTTTCCAACTTGAATAATTATATGATTCTAAGGCAAGGATTCCAACTTCAGTCCATCACAACGAGAATTTTTTGGTTCCTCCTAAAACACTAGGCTTTGACAATATAGCTATTATTTTGAACTGTACTCATTTCAATGACCGGTGTCTTTGCTTTCATATGGTTTGTGTTAGTCTTATGAAAGAGCTGTATATTCCATATTTTCTCTACCAAACAGTGGATTCACTGTGCATATGCAGTAAGACAGGTTTCAAGAACTGTAACGTAGGCCTACAACTTTCACAGATGCTGTGGGCTTAATGTATGTATAAGACAGAACTCCAGTGCAAGCCTTGTGCATCTTACATCCTCAAGAAGTAGGTTTACAGTGCCTGTTCAGCATTCTACAGGATCCAGAGAAAATCTGGTGCTCAGAAGTGACAGATTTCCTTCCCACACCCAGACCGATACGTTCTTCTCATGTTTGTGTAGGGTGCAGCAGGGAAAGGTCACTAAGAATAAGGATGGCACAAAAGACGTGCTGCTGTTCTTCAGGAATCTCCTGTGGACTATATTTTACAGCCATTTCTGTGTTGCCTCCAGAAGGCAAGACAAGAGGTGACATGTACTGCTTCAGTGGGTTGTGCACAGGTGTTGAACCGCAGGCTCAGACTCTTCATCCTAAACTGTCAGACAACAAAAGTCACCTAAAGCCATTGGGACATCTTTTCTTTTTTTCCTGCTGTTTTTGGATGAAACTTGATGGAAATGCTTCAGTAGTAATAGTGCCAGATGCAATAACAGAAGCTGCGATAATGGCCCATTTTTTTTCTCTTGAGGAAAATCCCAAGTACTTAAAGGAACGTGAAAACGAACCTCATGGCAGTAATAACT
Organism: Falco rusticolus; assembly: GCF_015220075.1. Classification (NCBI taxonomy): domain Eukaryota; kingdom Metazoa; phylum Chordata; class Aves; order Falconiformes; family Falconidae; genus Falco; species Falco rusticolus. The sequence goes on from NC_051192.1 coordinate 58,772,269, forward strand.
GAGATGTGCCACCATACCAACAACAACCTTGACAAGCAATCACTCCACATTACATTCAGTAGAATTCCAACCTGCAGCAGCTTTGTATCCAGATAGAAAAAGAGCCATGTAAATGACTAGAGAAGTCAGAACAAAACAGCGAAAGATGGATAGTTTTCTGGGACTTCCCCAATATTCCTTCAAACTGACATGAATACCACTACTCAGAATAAACCAATCTATTATTTGTCATGTTTAGCTGGGGCAGGGTACAGAGCTGTTCTTCACTGTCAAGTCTGTCATTCTAATGTACTTCACTGAAGTCTGGAGATCGGATGTTGTATTTTAATTTCAACTTTTCTAATTGCATTTCTCTGTTTTCCCTTGCTCAGGCTATCTCCTGTCTGTTAATCCCTAGTTTTTTCCTCTATGATGATGTATGTAAAACCAAATCTAGGTGCTCTCTCAGACTTTCAGATTCTGAAAATAACTACAGAACTGCAAAGGAAATATGAAAATAGTAAGCCAAGCTTGTAATTTCATATTTATGTTAGGACTGCAAATGCGTTGAGCATTATGGAATATGACTAGGTGATGTGAGAGAATGCTGGAATGATTTCATCAATGTATTTTCAACACAAATGAACTTTGAACTCACATGAAACAAAACACCTGAAGTATTTTTAAGATATAAAGCTCAATAAAAAAGTTTTAAGTAAAAGCCTGGTTTTGTCAGGCTTTTTTATTTTTAAAAATATAGTGGGGTGTTCATTTTGTAAGCTGAACGTTTTGAGTCCTGAAAACTAGTTCTTGTCTTTGACAAATGCATAAAGATTCTCGTTCACTTCATTGGATTTTTGAAAAATATTAACACATCTTTCACTGATTTTTAACAAAATGCTACATTATATTCATGGGGAGTTTAGAAATAAAAAAAAAATATATTTTGCGCCCTTCTTGATAAATGAAATGTAATCACGACTATTTTTATTATATAAGCTAGTGTAAATTACCTATACATAATAAGTAATAAACGTCTATGCTGAGCACAATAAGAAAAAAAAGAGCTGAAAGTTTGTGGTAATAAGAAATTATTCTTCTCAAAATAAACTATAATGATCTTACACATTCATTATTTGGTAATTGCCAAGAGAGGGAGAGAAAGAAAGAGAAGAAGGAAGGAAGGAAGGAAGGAAGGAAGGAAGGAAAGAGGGGAGGGAGGGAGGGAGGGAGGGAGGGAGGGAGGAAGGAAGGAAGGAAGGAAGGAAGGAGGGAAGGAAGGGAGGTGACTAGTAAGACTTTTACAGTATTTGATTGCATAAACATCACCAGATCACATTGCACTGAGCTCCCTTGGAAACTCTAAGCTATGTAACTTAATTCCCATGTGCATTTCTGACCTGCTGGTTCTTGGTATTTTTTTACTGAGGTCTGTGTCATCAGGCCTGAGCTGTAGGGAAGATATTCATAAGATTACTCATCATATATCCTTAAATTATGGGTTAAAGACAGTGCTGTCATCTTCTAATTTTTCATCTTGTATTCTTTTTCTTTTTAACTGCCATATACTGTTAGGGACTGCTGAATCTGGTCACCTATAGATGTGAGGCTCCATGTTCTCAGGTCCAGCCAGCAGTGAAGATGTGCTTGTACTCCTAAAAAGCACACATACTAACACATGTGTACAACGCATATATACATACTATGGATACATACATATACATATCAATGCACAAACACTCTTTCAAACACAGATGGCACCAGTGGCCTTGGCCACTGGGTCCACTGCTCATTCTTCTGTGACCGCCCTGGTTATTAACATTACCCTACTTGTCACTGTTTTTCTGTGCATCTCTCTGTGGAAGTAAGTCCTCAGTCACAAACCAAAACTCGTATCATTAAAGAAAACCCTGGTTAAAATATTTTAAGTGGTAGAGAATCCACTGCAGAAGTTATTAAAAACTGGTGTGTATGTCATTTATACTCACAAGTAACAGGGACATGTTTCTATCTTATACCTATATAGTTCCTTCAATATTAAACCTGTCTAGTTTGAACTTCCAGCCACTGGATATATTACCTTGGTGAATTATACAATAGAAACTTTTGCTTTCAAATGACCTGTCCACAAGCAGCTACTTACAAAGATATCAAGCTGTTTCATATTTTTGTTTCTCTAAATACACCAGTGTGTTTTAATTGAGGTGAAATGCTGTTTTGAAGGAAATATCTGTCATCTCCACTTTCAACTTTAGTTTCTCCTCATGACACAGCCTTGAATTTCACAGACGGGACTATAGATGAACACAAATCTGCATGAGTGCATGGTTCAGGAGACTTCTTAATGTGATCCTGTCATTTATGAGCATACAAATAACAAGACCAGACTAGAAATAGTATCAGATAAAGCTTTCACCCATTTGTAACATGGACGTTTGGCATCCAGCAGTAGCTGTATTATTCTCCAGATTCACTGCTACAACTTGCCTATTACTACTTGCCGATATAAACTCAGACAAGTCTAAGTCTCTCAATTTAAGACATGGGCACCTCATCCCCATTGGTCTCTTCCAAACTAATTACTAATTTTCACTGCTTGTGAAATGGGTACAACCATTTTTATTAGTGGCATCCACATGAAGGAAAACGCCTTACACTTAACACAGAGCTTACTGTCTCTTTCCGGCAAAAATTTTGTCCTAACTGATCGTATGGAAATCCTGGTTCCCTGGACTTTAAAATCATTCTCTAAGATCTTTCTTTCCAGAATAGTTTTCCATCCTTTAAAATAATTGGTTTTACAGATGACCAATTTAAATTAAAAAATCCTATTTGCCTATATTAAATAAAACATCCCATTTAGCTGCTGATCCCAATGTGCTACTTCTTCAGTAAACCATTGTCTTCATGGCTTATTGCAGCCTCGACCTATGTGTCATCTCCAGCTCTTTACCAAAAGTGTTTTTCCCCTTTAATCCAAGTCACTGATAGAGATAACAAATAATGTAGAATGAAGAATTGACTGCTAGAGGACACCATTAGAAAAAGATTTTCTCAACAAGCCAATAAAAAACAACAAAGAATCCCCCTTCCCCTTAAAACACACTATTAATTAATCATTTAGTATTTATCATGTACTGTGTTTGTAAAGTTTTGTTGGTTTTTTAGTTAAATGACGTGTCACCCTAATCTAGATGCATCACAGAAGTATCCGTTAACAGTGTTATTGCCTGCATGGTTAATGATTTACACTTGGCCCACTCTGTTAGGTTAAGTGCAGTGTCCTGGCTCCTGACTGAGATCGTTTATGAGAAAAGTCCAATAAGTCATAAACTTTCCATCTTCATCCTGTTCATCATGGCTGGATCCTCTTAAAGAAATGAAAAAGAGGTATGTACTAGCTGCAGCTGATTAACAAAGTAGGAATAAAACTTAGGGGTTTATGAATTGAACATTAAGCAATGTTAGGTTTTCAGTGTTATATAAATTGTTAACACAAGAGAGTTTTTTAACTGATTGATAAAGACATCTGTGGCTGTAGCATCTGTGCTGCATCTCAGTTCAGATTTGCCTGCAGGACTACTTCATGGGACAGATCGTGGCATATTCTTTTTTTGTCACAGTGATGGTGCTTTGCGCTGGATTGTTAGAAAACTTTTTGAGTTCCCTAGGGTCTTAATCCCTTTGCATCAAGCTTGTTATTCAAAGTTTGCAGCAATCTAATAGGTTTTCCATTAACAAAATGACCTCAACTAGCTTGTAAAATCCTGCCAAGATATTAGAAGGTTAATAATTTGATTTGAACTTATTTGCCATTTTTGGAAGAGTGGCTGTGTGTGCATGTATATTTTTTCCTTTAGGGCTCGATAGCACAACAACTTGCAAAATTGTTTGACAAGAGGAATGTGAGCTGTTGCTTAGTTACAGTTGGTCACTGGTAATACAGGATCATTCCTGCTCTGTGGCTGGATATATCTCCCCACCACCACCCCCTGCTGAATCTGATATGAAGGTGAATCCACCTTTTAGTGAGATGCCATGTCAAAAGCTCTGCTTGGGATGAGAAAGAAATGGAAGGGAAAGCAAATCAACGAATTTTCTACTCCTCCTTTTCTGTGTCTAGTGAGATTTAGTCAGCCTGAAAATATTTTGTACTAGGTACAGAAATAACTCAATATTTAGGTGGTTTTGGGTTTTGTTTTTTTCCAAAGCATTGAAAAAAATTAATTGTGAAAGGGGTCCGAGTGATGAAGGACCATATCAATTCTGCTCAGCTCTCTATCAGTGGGTTGCTGTGGGAACTTGGGGAATATGAATCCTTGGCATAATAATAACATCCTACCCATATAAAACATGTCATTGCTGCTTGGTTTCTATAAGCATTCAGGAAGGTAAAACAAATAATAGTGGAGAGTGAACACAAAACCCTTAGATGTCACGAAATTCAAGCAAAAGCACTTTATATGACTTATTTCATTGGCTTTGATTTTCATGCATGCCTTTTCTTCAAGCATAACAAATCTTAACTGCAGAGACTGAAGGAAAGGTTGAGGTTTCCAAACACAAGCACAGAAATATTCACTTGGCTTTCTGCCATGTTGACAGAAAGTGAAATTCACCAAATTTCAGTGATCTAAAAGACATACTGTGTAAGCAAGGGATCTAGCAGATCGGTGAAGAGTGATAAGCATAGTCAAAGGCAGTTCATCCCACTCTTAAGATACATGACAAAACAAATGGGATGAATCATCCTCTGGTGTACCCTTTTTTCTCCACTGACTTTAGTGGGAACCTCGATGGCTAAGTAGACATTTATCTTGGCTTAAATTAGGTGAGGTGAATTCCAACCCAATTTACCAAACGCCTGTGATGCAGAACTATATTTTCAAGCTGTTCGTATACAAATTAAAATCTATAATGTGGTGATATTAAAAGCTTACAATTCTGGCAATCCATGTCTACAGCGCTGCAGAAGTTACAGCTGACAGCCTAAGACAAGGGAAAACAGACTTTATTCTCAGTTGCTATCATTTTCCCTAGGGAAATACATCCCATCATAAAAACTTTCCTAGACATGTGACTAAGAAATACAGGAGTTAGAAACCTTTTACATTTAAGATTCTTCATTTACTTAGTAAGACTAGAAGGATTTTAAAGTGGATGTACTAACAGCAAATCTGATTTGATTGTTTTTTTGATTGCAAAGGCCATGTTCGACTTTGGATATTAGGTGAGACCACACTGTCTCTAATAGTGTGGATACAATAATGAATAAATACCATAATTAATTTTTAGCTCAGGCATAACATTATTAATACCAGCAGATTATCTAAACTGAAATTAGAGAAGGTAAATAAAGAATAGTACTGGTATATTCAATGAAGGAATGAAGTAAACTGGGATTAAGCACACAGCCACATAGGAAAGATGGTGAAATTTTATTACCTGGGAAATAACACACTCATCATCCATTGATACCTGTACTTTGTTTTCAAGACAGTTACTTTGAAGATATACAAGGACAACAGAACTGAGAAACAAGTTGTAGCAATTTTGTCATAGGGCCAGAACAGAACAGTTTCAGAAAACTTGAAAGCACATCTTTAGACAGAGACTGATCAATGTTCTTAGTTTAGTTGAACTGTGCTCCTTGCGCTGTTGACTCTATTGATTAATAAAACAGCTTCATCTTCATCTTACTTATTCAGTGAATACTAACTTCATAAAAAAAAATAATCTTAAAATGTCTCATAAAGAGATGACTTACAAAACAGTATGCACAACTTTTCCCCTCAGGTTTTAAGACCAATACTATTTGCATGAAACAAAAGTAATTTTCCAGAACGATACTGGTGAAACTAGAGAAAAGATAGCATGGCTCTACAAAGATTGGCATTTTGTGCTAAACCGTGTGAGAGAAGGAACTGGCAGAAGAATAGATGCAGACTATGGCATTTCCAAGTACTGACACATGCAAAATATCCGTTCTGCTCAGTTAATCAATCATATTCTGCTAGATGAACATATTATCCTTCCAAGGAAAGGATGCAAATAACAGATGCCAAGGAGAAGGCTGAAATGCTTACTAAGATATTTTTCTGTGATCTCCTCTCTCACTCACTCTCTCTATATACAGACACATGTTAAAATACTGGCAGGACACTTTGTGTAATGATTCCTTAGAAAGCTAAAAAGAGAAAGGAGTGGTCATGTTAGAAGAAAGTGAAGGCAAAGCATAGGCATAAGTGCATCGCTATGAACATTGAATGAAGTACATTGTGCAGCTATGAGGAATGACCTTATTTCTCAAAAAATTCTGTGAGAAGTTACTGTAATGCAGGAAGGAACTATCTAAATAAGTTCTTTAATTGTCAGACATTTTCAGAAATACATGGGGAAAGCTATTCAGTAGAATAGTCAGTAGTTATTTTTAAGAAAAAAGAATAGAGAAATAGCAGTAGTGTTGGAGTCCCATTGGTTCACTAGGATTAACATTGTTCGTATAATTAGACCCAAGATAATTACCGGGCAGTACATTTAAATGCAATACCTTCTAACAGAGTAAGGAGCTTTTGTGCATTATCAAGGAAAATGAAGAACTAGTAATATAAAGCCAAGATCTGAAATTACTATGACTCAGTCAAAGCCAACTTAACTTTGGTAACAATATTACTCTTTCCATTTTTATGTATGAAAAATTCCTCAGAAAAGATTATGCAGTGTGACTACACAAAGAGTGTAGGACTGAGCTTTGTCAATTTGTTTCCATGCAAAGTTAATGAAGATTGGATACTAAAATAGACCAAAAACCATGAGTATGATATTATCATTGTTCATAATTAACATAGCAAATTCTTTCAAGTCTAGTTTTTTAGAAATCATTAATAAAGATTTCCTCCCATTTTTTAGTGACAATATTGATCACAATTTTGTGAGCTGATAAGAAGTCAAAAGAGACAAGAAATACTCATCAAATTACAGTTCTGTAAACCTCAATGCATAATAGAAATGGTAGGAAATGAGATTCAGTGAAGACAAAGTATTTTACACAAGGAACAGCTCTACTCAGCTGTTTTTCACATCAACCTCATTTCTATATATGTACACCCAGATTTCATTTTATTAATAATTTTGTGCTGATATAATTTTCTAAAGCTGAACTGTTTTTCAAAACCTGACAATCATTTTGTAAAATAAACTTTACAGCATGAATGTGGGAAATGCATACAGGTAAAGAACAAAACTATGCCTCCACAGTCAATTAAGTTTTCCTCAAAAAATTAGTGATGGTTTTAGCATTAATAAATAATTAATATCCTGAAAAAAACCCTAGAATTTCCCACATTTTCCTGAGTTTTTCCTTTTAGATTTAGAATATAAAATCAGACATGTTTCTCACAGTGAAAACAGGTAATTGTGCACTTCTGTGGACATTTCAATTTGCTTAGATTACCATCTGCATTATTTAACTGTTTATTGATGCTACTTACCACCTCAACTGTTATTGTACAGTATACATACTGTACTTAAAGGAAAGCACAGCAGAGTGAATATCCTCCAGGGCTGTTGTTAGTTTGAGAACTTGGGAGTGCTGTGATGATGCTGGCCAGGTTACTCATCTAGCCAGCTGGATTAGCTTGTAGAAGGATTGTAAAAACAATGTGGTGTGGGTGATTTCAGAAACTACTTAGTTATCTGGTCCTGATCCCCCACTTGCTTGTGACAGCCCTGCCTGGGGCATCCAGCAAGTTTTGTTCCTCCCACTCATTAGGACTCATTGCCATTAATCAGTCACTGGTGTGTATACACAAAATCAGAAAGGACAGGCAGCTCCCAAGAATAGTTCTTGGGAAACCATATATCTCAATGGATCCCTTGAAAAAGACAATAAAATGACTGTTCTAACTAGTCAGTGCACATTGGTAGTGCCGAAATTCAGTTCTATAGCACGTAAACAAGAGAAGAGAAACATACATCTGTGGTTGATATTTGATGAACCAATAGATGCAACCAAGCATATAGACTTTTTATGGTTTTACATTTTCCCATTGAGCACTTTCCTCTAGCTGAGATTGACATAAGTTCTTAATACCACTGCTTAATGCTGTTTATTCGTGAAAATTGTTGGAATTTTAGTTTAGTCCCATATATTGACCCTTCCTCATGACATTTTTGCATAATATCAAAAGCCTGAAGAACTAGTAGAGAAGAAATGTAGCCAAAACTCCTTCACAGTGAAGCAATCATTGGCATTTATTACCCTTGTAAAGGCAGAAATTTAAAATCAAAATTTAAATTTTCCCGCTTTTTTGCCTTCTCAGGCACAACATTTAAGAAAGTAGAAACTAAAAGCTATGGTAAGCCAATCATGATTGCAAGCCATTTCTCAGATGAAGCATGAATGGTTAAGCATCCTCATCATTTCGGTAGACTTTGTTTTGCTGAGTACAGTGATGTACGTTTTTAGTCTTGGGCTTAATGGCTTAGCACAAGTAAAGTGTCTAGAAATGTAGTATAACACTGAAAAAGATGATAGTGTTTAATAAAGAGAAGGAATTATTTGCCAAGTCTACACTTCTTAAAAAAATGACAAAGCTCACATAAGTAGAATCCACTTCTACAAAAGAAGAAATATTAGGTTTGGCTTTAGTTTGTTGGGTTGAGTCCCACCAAACAAAAATATAGTTACTCCTTGACATTCCTAGTGGAATAACTTTTACTATTGTGACTTCGCAACAAATGTTCATGAAATATGAATATGACAGCTTCACTCATTCTGCTGTACAGATCAAGAGTAGTCAAGATTCCCTTGATCAGTGGTTCAGAAACCTTTAAGGGTAATAAATGCGAGATTTTTGCAGGCTTTCTTTCAGATGAGGCTAAATTTCAGGAAGAAATAGTCTTCCACTACTGCAGCCCTGGTCATTAGGAAAGACTGCATGGGAAACTTATAATTTCTTCCTATATGACAGATGCACAGCCTTCCTAAAGGCCAGCTCTGAACCAAACTCTTTTAAAAAAATGTAATCTGTATTTGTGTTCTGTATCACAGTCATGTTCGGTATAAAACTGATTTATAACAACAGTGATACCATCCTAATTGGATCTTTCCAGAATACCCTACCTCCAGCACCATTTTTGAATGTAAATACATTGCATACATACAGTACTTTGAGAACAAGAGTAAAGACTGAAATTTTCCACACGTGTAGGAGATGTGAAGGCGGTGTGATTCATGGTAGGCTTCCACTGTCAGCCTCAGCTGCTGCAGAGGCTCTGAAAAGTAATGGGGAGAGGTAAAATCCTAACTGCAGTAGCTTTGCTTCACATATTTTCTCAGACTGTCATGCTACAACAACAGCGCAACTTTACAAGAGATTAGATTTATTTTATAACTTTTTCTGGGAAGGTAAACAAAGGACTTCATATGTTTCATCTTGTATCTGACCTTTCCTTGAGAGGAGGTATGATTATATCTCTCTTTCACTACAGTGGAGTTTTTGCTGGGGGTTTCTGTTTTATCAAACTCACTTCTGTATTTATCTCTCACAAACTCGGCTTCTATGCAGCTGTGCCTACAAAAAAGATGCATTACAACATCTCAGCTTCTGCAAATGTGTACAGCGAGGGTGTTATACTATACAAAGAATAACTTACATCTTCCCTTTCATAATTTGTATTTCTTACCTATTAAAAAGAAGGTTGTCTTTTCAGACCTTTTGCTGAGCTATTGGTCTTTCCCTAACCTGATATTTTAGTATGTATTTTTCAATGCAATTTTTCATATCAGCTAATGTATTTTAGCAAAGTCTTCAGTGACCATACTGATAATATATCACTTGATTCCTTCCCCTTACAGATGATTCTTTTAGATGGGTTATTGTGCTGCCTCAAGAATGGTTTCTGCTGACTGATCATAGTGATATGCACCAGTGTGACAAAGGGATTTAAATTGGTTAATCTGCCTATCCATATAGCAGAACAGAACTAATTGCCTTCAGTTTGGAAATTCAAAATGCTTTTATTGCCTATGAAAGCCACCAAAGCCAAAACACAGCTTTGGGGGAAGGGGAGGGGGGCTGCAGTCAGCAAATTTTGGAAGTGAAATGGGGACTGAAGGTGCTTTGAAGCTTACTATTATAGGAAAGTGGTTCTGTTTTGTAAATTATGTTGATTGACTGAAGAAGTGAAAGTAATGCAACCTTCCTCCCGAAGGTGAAAATCTGCGGTCTATTTTCAGGCTGAGTGAAATGTGAAAGAGGGAGTAAAAAGCTATGTTGCAAACATCATGTTTGATAGCATTTCCAGTCAGAAGACTCAAGATAAATGTAGTAAAAGAAATACTAGAATTTAGATTTGACAGGGAAATAAAACATTATTTTCTATTAAATTGGAAGGCATATATCTTGAACCTTGAGGTTAAAAATAAATACTGCAGTTGCATCAGCCACTGAATGCCATCTTGTGACTTTTCATGAATGACATTATTACTGCTTTTTACAAAGTATCAAGACCTTTTATAGATAGTTGAAGATTAAGACATTCAACAAGATCTTAATGCATGAAGTAAATGTACTATGTCAGTACATACTATGTAAATTCCAGTAGCTCTCACCTTAAGAGTATTTTAAGGAAGGATTAAATATGTTTAGATCTGTCAACAGCATCTGTGTTTAAACTGCTCAAAAATCTCTAAAATTTAAAAACTTTTTTTTTTTTTTTTTTTTCCCCCAGAACACTGTTCTAGAGTATTTTTCCTGGGGTTAAGAAGAAGCATCCCCACAGAGGACTTATTTCCTATTATGGGAGTTCCTCATCTGTCTGTGTTGAAGACTGAGTGCCCAGATTCAATATGACAATTTGTTTCATTTATTTTCATGCCTATTTGCCTGTCCCTGTTTTTCTCAGAATTCTCCTAGCTATGGCTGCACATGTGCTACTGTGTCTCACTAATGCAGCTTATTACCTACTCTTTACTGAACTACCAGACTCTTTTCCTCTTATACATTATATATACTCTACTATGACTTTTCTCCTTCCTTATTTTACTGAAGCATATTTCCTCTATGCAGCATGGGAACCACCAAGATTTTCTATGACCCATGAAGAGAATAGATTGCAGTTTTGCGTTCTCTGAAAATCTTCCTGTTTTGTCTTCCAGTCAGTGCACAGCTATGTTTTGTATTGAGGAATATTGGCTAGCCACATGTGATTACCTTAGATACACTGAGGAATTTCAGATTTTTCTAGCTGCTTATGAATAGGGGTTTAGAGGGCTGAAGTAAAAGGCATTAGGATGCCAAATGACTTACATTCAAAGTGAAAAGTCTGTAATCACCAACCAGATGAGAAAGCAATTGATGACATTTATGGGAGGTACATGGCAATGTTTTAGCGGAGGAAGCGGGAGAGGTGCAGGGTGGCCTCCTGGAGGAGGTCAGCTCCCTGAGCAGGTTACCTGTCTGGCCATCCAGCCGCAAGGGACTTACTGTGGGTCAGAGCCGGGTCCATCCGTGCAGTTCACGTGGCCTCTGTGAAAACATGTTTGAGAAGTGGGAGGGGGGCGGGGGGGAAAGAGCAGATATTGGAAAGACAAGGGGAGGAAAGAGTGAGAAACAACAGAGTGAACACCGAAATTATAGAACGAGGAGGAGAAAGTGCTCCAGCTATGGGAGAAGATATTCCCTGCAGGCCATGGAGAACCCGTGCTGAAGAAGGTGTCCTGCAGGACTGCAGCTTGTGGAGAGCCCATGCCAGAGCAGGTGAAGAGACAAAAAGAAACTGCCATGCACTGCCCATAACCTCTCCTTCCTGCCCTCTGGGCCATCTGGGTTGGAGACAGAGGAGTCTGGAGCAAGGGAACGAGGCTGAACCTGGCAAAAGGGGAGACAAAAGGTGTTATTTAATGTTTGTCTTTTTGTTTCTCACTACCTGAATCTATTTTAATTGGCAGTAGTTAAGTTTATTTTCCCCAAGTGTGGTTTGTCAGTGACAGTAATTGCTGAGCACTCACCCTGTCTTTATCTTAACCCAGAAACTTTCTCCCTCCTGTTTTTTCCTATTGTCTCCCCCTGTGCTGCTAAGGAAGGGGAGGGAGGGAGCAGCTGGCCAGGAGTTTGACTGTTAGACCCACCACAGAAATATATCATTTGTATAAAGACAGAATGAAAAGGTGAAGGATCCTCATTTCATATAGTCTTGGACAGAGATTAGGAAAAAAGGAATTATAGGAAGTATGAATTACTTAAATTTATATTTGCTTATTTTCATTATTAAAAAACCAATGAAAACAAACTAAAAAAAAACCAAATAGAGATTCAATAGCACTGACAGTAATATTTAAAGCTATTCAAAGAATATACTTTCCTAACACTGCCCAATCAACTTGTGGAACTCATTGCTATGAATGTTAATGAGACTAAGACTAAAGCAGATTTATAAGAAAAGTTAAGGATTTGCATAGGTGATGAGAAACTCCACATTTTAGTTTGGAAAGATTAAAAGAAGATCAGAAGAGGATGGCTGAAAGTGTATAACTGTTGATGCTCTGTGTCTCTATCTAAGGCTAAGGAGACAGCACGAGAGTACATGTCGTCATACCAGCCCCCACAAGATTTCTTGCACTTTGCTTTGAAGAAGCTTATACTGGTGTCTGTACGTGACAAGTTAATATCTCTGTTAATGCTCTGGTTTGCTCTGGTTGTTTCTGTATTCCTTATCACTTGGTGAATATCTAAAAATTCATTTGCAATAACAGGTTTGAGTTCCAAATGGCTTACCAGGTTGATTATCTAATGAAGACAATTATTCTTTAATCAGCATGATGCAGTTAGAAGTATAAGACTTTGGAAAAGCAAGCCTGGAAAAGGAATTTGGGAGAAGCCTGTCACCGATGGTGACAACTAACCACTTCACAGAATCAGAACAAAGATTGGTTAAAAAGGGTCAAAAAAGAACATTCTCAATCATTTGGAACCAAATCAGTCCAGGGAGACATCTATCTGACCTGTTCCCTGTATGGCCTGTCTGTGTGTTTCACTGGCCTTGCCATGTCTAATGACATCACCTCCCACAGCATCCTAACACCCAGCCTCATTTCCTTATGTTCTGCCTTCAGTGAGTCAGGAGAAAAAATATTCACGAGCCTTTAGCTAATGATGTTTCACATACTGCAAGTTATCTCAGGCTGTTCTTTTATAGTCTAGAAAGGCCAGTCCCTTCAGCATTTTCTCATGGGTTGAGACTTCTGTACCTGTTATTCTTGTGCTCCCCTGAACTCTTCCTGATTTGCCTGAATTTTATTTAAAAGTGCAGTGTCCAGACTGAGCAGATGTTTTCACATGAGGCTTCTACCAGAGAGAAGTACAGTGGATAAAATGACCTCTATCATATATATATAAACCTCATTAATATTCCAAATTAGGCTAAGTGAAGATATATTCATTCTTTTAACAATTCACTGCCCTGGTAGAACAGACTTCAGGAACACGAAGGACAGTTCCATTCACAGTGCAGTTTTCACATATTTAGTAACCAATTTTAAACATTCTTTTTTAAAGAATACCACCTTGCCTCATTGTATTGGTCAGCAACACTCACTAAGCCACACTTAGCTTTGTGTGTCTGAGTAAGCCTAACATGGCTGACTTTCAAAACTTGAATTTTGACTGAAGATTCTAGTTAAATGAAAATATTATTTATTAATATACTAAGGAAAGCATATTTATGAGAGGTAAAAAGAATTAAAACTTTCAGGATCCCCAAATTTCAGGATCATTTTTAAACAATTATGATATCAGGTATTTCATTCAGTAACATATGCATCCAAACATAACCTTTTTTTTTGGGGGGGGGGGGGGGAAAGGTGCTTTTTCAGCATTTTTCTGAAAACAGAAAATGCCTTGCTTAATAAAAATCTTTACTTTCTCTTGCACTTTCCCCTTCTTTGTCTCACAGGGCTCATAGGTGGGAGAAGGTGAAATTTGCGGCCCACAGTGATGATTTATTATTATCTAGGTTGCAGTTCTGACCTCTGACACTCACATCTGCAAAAGCAGTGTTTGTTATAAATTCCAGTAATCAAAATAAAAAAAGAAGCAGTGTTTGTTATAAATCCCAGTAATCAAAATAAAAAAAGAAGCAGGAATCTTATGGCTACATATTTATTGAATAGAGTTACCATACAATAGATGCCAAGAACACTGATACATGTGAAAATACCAAGGGATGTTGTTATTCAGACATAACACAACCATGAATCAAGTTTTCTGCCTTCCTGCAGATTCAAGTTGTAGTAGGAATATTTCTGTACAGTTGAGCTTGTACAACAGAGAATTGAGACTATTCTATAATTCACTGTAACAATTTAGCCTTCATGTTTTTCTATTTGAAGATTGATTTCCTATAGAAAGAAAGTTTATGTGATCATGCTGACTGTGTATACATTTGTGTCCTAGATAATTTCTAAACCTTTTAGCCAGTGTCAAAAAAAACACAGACCCCAGAATAGTTCATTTCCTACAATTTCTGAGAAACGGGTGGCTGGGAAGAAGACAGAGACCTTGCAAACATCACCTTTAATGAAAAGGCTGTAGAACAGGCAGGAAAGATTACTGACAGATTACATTATCAAATCAATAACTAAACTGCCTCGATTCTTCCTCTGTGCTACAGCCTAGCTCCAGGTCTGCGGTTATCCAGTGTGGCAGCACGAGGGAAAGGGACACAAATTTGTCCTGTGTAATGGCATGGATCTCTTTTACAGCTCTACAGCATCGTAAATGTGTTTTGGTGAGTATTAATGCAACAGGCATTTGTGACTAGGCTAGAGACATACTTCTGCACAGCCAGCCTCTTGCCTGTCTTTGGAAGGTATGATCATTTCTTGTGGAGATGCTCCTGATGGCTTCATATCCTACTGTGCAACTTAATGGATTATCTGCTATACTGCATAGGAGAGCAGTGATTTCCTCCTATTCAGTGTACAGTAAATTAGGTAGTAATTAGCTTTTTTAAAGAACTTACTGAATGAGTGATGTGGGAAAAGAAAATACTATATATTTTAAAGGGTTTATCCATTGTTATTAGTTTTAAAAACCTCATATAAGATGCAATTTTTCTCAAGTGTCTTATTAAAAAATTATGTCATTTAAATTTTTTACCAGTGAAGCTCTCGGACCTGTTTCCCATTTTCAGTGAGAGAAAAAAAGGCTAAATTATTTAAAATGTTAAAGATAAAGCAATAAGAGATGACAAAAAATTGATCACCTTATTAAATATGAAGACAGGGCCTTCTTTTTTCTACAGTATGTTTTATTGCTGCTTGTTTGTAAATGTCCTTGTCTTTGAAATATCACCTATAAAGATAAGATTAAAATTTAATTTGTATCAATCATTGAGGTAGTGACTCTTTTACTCTGGCAACTATAATGCAATTTTTTTTAGAAGAAAGCAATCGTGAGGATGCCATACTGCAAGCTAAAGGCAGACAGAAGTACCAGATATTCTGAAGGTGTTTGAGATATTGAATGAAAAATGGTCACAGATTATAAACATTAAAATTATTAAAACATATTAGCATTATAAAACGTAGCTGAAAGGGGAAAGAATGACCTCACTTGAGAAAAAAAAAAAAAAAAAAGCAAGTCTTGAAGGAATGGAGAAACTGTTTACAGAAACACTGCTCTGGCTTATGCAACAAGGTAAATATACTAATTAATTTCTTAGAACATCGTATTAGTATTTCTGCATTATCAGTTAGATAAGGGATATACAGTATGTTACAGACAATACTTACAATGTGCAACAGTGCTGTGAAACAAGCTAATATTTTATATGGAGAAACAGTACACAGATTAAACTACTTATCTTACTGTAACAGAGTCAGTGATGCAGATGAGAAGAAACAAACAAAAAGATAATTCCTGACTCCAGCTCCTAGGTGGTAATTGCTAGCAAGATGAATTTCCAGCTTTATAAAACTGTGATGAAATTAGGTGGCACCTTTGTAATCAAATTTTTTTCACCATCCATATTTCCCTAATGAAACTTCAGACCCAGGGAACCTCCCAATTTGTAAGCATGTCATATCTCTTCTTCTACCATCTCTAGATATACAGACTATATTTTCATATTAGTACCATAGGAAATATAGGAAAGGCCTTTAGATATGAAACTAAGAAATTTCTAACTGTCAAAAGAGCTGCTATAGCAAACAAACAAACAAAAACGAATATGAAGTGCGTCAAACAGGGGATAAGTGATTGCATGAAAATGTAAATAAAACTACAGAGGTGGTGTGTGTTTCTATATTCATTAGTTATGTCTTCAGTATGTTCCATGATAGAAATTGCCCATGCAAGTTTTGTAATGCTTTTAATGAAAATTTAGTATGCCCACAGTGAGAGCAATACAAGGCTATACACAAGCAGAATACAAGGTTACAGCACAGGTCTTTTTGTTCTGCAAGACGTAAAAAAATCATACAGAGCCCCAAAATACAAATAAACAACTGAAAGGAATCAGTTATTTTGGAGATTCCTGGTGGCTCCTTTTTAGTTTCTAAATACTCTGGATTACCGTATACAGTCATCTCCTTTGGGAACAGTAGAAATAATTTTTTCTAGCACTGTTGTGCTGCAACTCCTCCATGTTAGTGCTGGTCATATTCTTAGTCCACCTTCTTTTTTTCACATTTTCAATTACTTTTTTCTCCTTAGGTGGTAATGGGAAAAATGTTTTAAATCTTTACATTGTTCACAGAAAGAAAAAGAACAAAAAAACCCCCCAACGGGTTCTTTTCCCTCCATCAAGATGCTATATTGCTATCTCCACTTCTTCACAATAAGATAACCTTAACGCAATAGTATAGTAATGCACCACTTCTTTTCTTTTACATTTCAGGTCTGCCTGTGTGGCACAATGTAAAGAAGTGCAGATAACTAAAGCAGCTCTAACCAGCTATCTCATGTCATCACTGACTTATTCAGTCAAGGTTGATGGACATGCTAGTACTGCTAATAAGGCTCAATTCAGTTCTGAGCATCAGCTGCTGTATCAGAACTAGCCTGTATCAGGCTCTAAATTATTACTTTGCTAGAACAGAAACATATACTTTCTTGATCTCCTCAAATATTGCTGATAATTGAATGTATTCTGAAAAAATAATGCATCTTTTCCTATAGCTATAGTTACAACAGCAAAATGCATAGACATAACATGAAAGTCCTTATGAGACTGTGTCTATTTGCATGTTGTCAAATACCTTTGCCAGGATCAGATACCCCGTCATCCATTTTAAGAATCTACCTTACTCATTTCTTCATCTGGCAGCATTTCTCTTTTTCCATGGCTACAATTATAACAGAACCATTCATAAACTTAATATAACCTTAGTAATGACAATTTTTATAAATTCTGCTGCTTTAAGTTTTTCAAAGTAATTTCTTTCAAATGTCTGATTGCTTTGAATAGATTAAAAATAAGTGGAAGTGGCAACAGAACTCATTTCTCAACCATGCCAGAAATTTTAAGTATTTAAACTTCTCCCTGAAGACTTTCCTTCATTAGTGTGTTGTGGGTTTGTAGCCAGATCTCTCTGCTCTAGGATTTGTGAAAGGCAGAATTCTGTATATTGAGTGTCAAAGAAATTTCATCCTGGCACAGTCAATAAAAATAAATACATAAAACCCCTAAGATATTTCTGTTGCTAAATCTCTTTCCTTTCCTCAGAATTATGGCAATGCCACCACTTTAATGCAAATGCTGGGTTTGCTTGTTTTTATGCTTCTGTTTCTGACAGCTTTATGGCAACTTGTATTATTCTAGCTCTTGTGAAGAAGGCAAAGAATCTCTTTGAATATGGCTCAGGACAGTAAGTAATATTTCTGTCTATTCGCTTGTGTTCGGTTAGAAACAAATCCTGGATTCAACATTTGTAAAACCAAGATGCACCCATGAGGGAGTCCTACCTGACAACCTTTCCCCAGTGTCTCCATAGTCACCCAGAGGCAGCAGTTCCCTCCCCTGGTGCTCCACAGCTACAGGGGAGCCTCCTACGCAATCACCTTCCCATGAGTGAAACCAAGGACAGAGCAAACCTTCAGGCTGGGAGAAGTTCCATTGCACTGATTTCACTAATCAACGACTCCTGTTTCAGCCCTCAAGGTGCATGCCATGTTATTTCAAATGCATTAAATTTCTCACAAATTAAAATTCAGTAGCTGCTCTTTAAGGCATTATCTGCATGTGTTAGCTGTGAAGAAGCTCTAAGAGCCTTCCTCTGTGTGGGAAACAAAATTTTCAGAACCTGTCTTGCAAAAGTTCCCTTTTTTGATATAGACTATGGTGCATAATAAAAAGATTACCTTTTCTGAAGCTTGTAATTTTATTAGCCTTCATTGCCCTTTACCCTGGGGAGTAAAGATAGGAAATTCAAGCTAAGGTTCATGTGAAAATCTGTAGCAGAGCTTGATACCACATGTCAATACAAGAACTACAAGAACCGTGTTCAGAAATGACGACACCAATCAAGATACTGAATTTCTGAAATGAAGTATTTCTGAAGAAGCAGCTGAACAAGGATAAAGGTTCTGGGAAACTTTCTTGTAGCATTTTTCAAGAGAATCCTTGTAATTCAGCATGGTTTTAAAATACATGCTCACAGCACTGTACCCCATAAATGGCCAGACTGTCAAATGTGGGCACAAAACCTGTCACTAATGACCCTGAATGTAGGGAAAATGATGGGTCTGATTGGAGTCTTTGTAAGTGCTTGGTGCAAGGGCACATAGATATGGATGTGAATCAGTCATGAATAGGTTCAGTCTTTTGTCCATGATACATTGGGAACTCACTCATTTGCAGTTTCTGTCCATCATTTTTTTTGGAAATCAGTAGATGTCTGGGGGTAGGAGTGCTTCTGCTCAGTTGAGGTTGTGTGTTGCAGCTTGGCTTTCTGTTTCACAGGCGTCAAAGAAAGAAAGGAAAGGACATGGGAGGAGTGGACCTGCAATTCATATAAAAGCTGTCATGCATCCCCTTTAGATGATTTTACTTGAAAGCCTATGTATGTGTTGATTTAGAACTTACATATTTGATCAACAACAGGAATTCATTCATCCAATGAGTATAAAAATAAAAACATTTCAGGCCACATGAATAGGATTTGACATGGAAAGGAGTGGTAAATTAATTTTGAATCTGAGATATTGTCAAATTTTCCATACAGATTGCAGGAACCTTGCATTAAAAATATTCTCTCCTGAGTTTCAGCTTTCAGGTGTAGAAGTCCAGCAGTATAACAGTTCTCAGACAGAAAGGAGTAAGATCAGAGGATGAAAACCGGAAGTCACTCTTTTATATTTCTCTTCAAAAGATGAAAATAATTGTGAGTTATTGTGGATACACATGGTCAACTTCCAGCATGACTTGTTTCTTTTTTGTAAACTATCATTTTTTTAGGTTGTGTAATATTTTCTAAAGATATCAGTGATTTTTGCACATTAAATGAGATTTACGTAAAGCCTCATTTTGACATAGATGTCATTACACTTGAATAAGTGGAGATGGGCGACATTTTTTTAACAAATTCATCCAGTGGTCTGGTAACAAACATGGAAAGCTAGGAGCCTGGATTCTGAATCTCCCTCCTGGGGTATTCTAAGTATAAGAAAAACTGAAATACAGTCTTACAAGTGATCTATGATCCTTTCTTTCCCTGAGAAAGATCAAAATTAATGAAAAGGGTTTTTTCCTCTTTTTGGTTTGTAAAGCAGCATCTGTTCTTGTTTGGTCAAGATTGTAGGACAAGTGCATTCTGCTGTTGAGATGGTCTTTGAGATTCTCTGTGGGGTGAACAGTTCCATCCCATTCACCATCTACAAATCCTAAACTGATCCTAACTAGCAGTATTTCCTATTTCATGTAAACATATCCAGACCTCTTTAGAAGTCTCCTGACTCCTCCTGGCTTTTGAGGCAGGATTTCTGGGTATTCAGCATTAACTTCAGTGGGACCCTATTTTGACACATTTAGTCCATCAAAAGAAAGTTCAGCTGGAATTGTGGTATAGTATACAAATGCTGATTGAGTATTAGCGTATTTTTCCTCATCTTTCTTGAAGAAACTTGTCTGGTTGGCACAGCATTGCAGTGATGTTTTGCACGTGAACCCGAGATCTGCAAGAAATCCTGAGTTCTCTGATCTCAAGAAGGCAATGTTATTTTTGGAATGCAGTGATAAAGATCTAAATACAAGTATGTAACCCAAGTTAGTCACAACTTGGGGATTTTTGCTTGCTTTCTTTTGTCAAAACTTAATGAAAACGTTTAACGAGCAGGTTCAACTTCTCTTGTCACAAATGGGACATCTACTTAGATTACTGATGGCATTATTGTATTGTAGGAAATTTGTATCTCACTGAATGAACTCACTCATGAAATATTGCTGCATGCTAAAATATCTTTTTCCGTTAGTTCACAGCTACTCTAGTAGTATTTTGCATATTTTGCATTTGACACTTAAGTTCTGAAAGACACAGAACTAGATCTTTCTCCGGTTAGCTGTTTGTTGTTAACAGCAAGGTTTGTATGACTTTAAAAAGTTAAAATTGAAAGTGCATTTTACTTCAGCCACAAGAATAACATTTTACAGTGCCTCATTTTTTATTTGCTTGTTAGTTATACCTCTTACATTTAAGTTATTTCACTGTATTTTCCTAGATTTCTGAATAAGAGAACACATTATTAATAATCCTATGTTTGATATATATTTTTTAATTAATTTCTCTCTGGCAAAATGAAGCTTGCTGCACCTAGCCTCTTATCCTGAAAGACAGGAACATGGGCATGTCCCTGCTCTATGACTGGAATATAGGTTTGGACAAATTTGGCAGACTCTAGACAGAAGCCCTTTCACAAACAGGTATATTCCCAACATATATTATGTAGTGGCAAGCTGTGAAAATACCCAATGATTTAAATGACTGTTACCATGAAAGGATTTCTGGACTAAAATTTTGTGAGTTGAGTTCACTAAACAAATATTGAATGCATTTTGTGGCTTTAATCCTTGTGAATGATGCTTTGAAAATGCAAAAACTTTTGTTTGCTTTGCCTGTGTATTTGGACTGGGTTGCAATTAGCCAAATATTTAAGGATGTTATGCACATTTAAAAGATATTATTGAAATATATAGAAATAAATACACTCCAGTATGACAAAAATTCAATAATGATCACAAAAATGTCAATTGCAAGGACCAGTATTGACCAAATATTTCATTTTTTTCTGCTTGGAACAGAACAAATTTATGCCGTTGTATCATTCAGAATTGAGGAAACTCTTCTTAATTATTGATCATAGAAATTTTGTGAAGTAACTATCGAAGTTTAAAAAAATACCATTTGATCTGACAGATTGAAAAGTGAGCAGACTAACTTTTCAAAGACTAAAGAGTGTCTTCTCTAAGGTAAAAAGCATATCACATGGTTAGAATATTAAAGCAGAAATTGTGCCTTAGTTTTGTGACATCTTGTGTCTATTTTTATTGTGAGAGTATTCAGTGAGCAGTAAACAGGACAATTACTGGAATAACTCATTGGTCACCCCGTTGGAGTAAGTATCATGAGATATGGCAGATTGTCCATTACTTGAAGACTTTAAAACAAAATTTTATTTTGTTTTAAAAGGTTCTTTCCTCAAATCACAGTCCTATAGCTTTGGTTATGCTTAAAGTTGCTTGAGATTATTGCAGTATTTCTGAGCTTTTTTTTCTAGATTTCACGATAAATACAGCATGAACAAATGAAGACAACATGAAGCGATATGGCTTAACCTCCGTATGAAATTAACTTTGAGTTTCAAACAGAACAAATTTCATTCTTCTAATGAGTGTAAAATTAGCTGTTCATGAGTCATCACTACTATCTCACTCACTTGATATAAGTTTTTAGTTTCCAGGCTAGCTGTATCAATAAATATTCAATATAATGTCATTGAAAAATTAGTTTTATGTGATAAACTAAAGTAAATTTGACAACACCAATGTAAACATGACCGGGTCATAGCAACAATACTATTTTCAGTATAGCAGGTCTTTAAAATATTTTTTCTGCTCTAGGATTAGAGAAATGGTCCTAAATTCATCACCTGTTGAATTTTCTATTTCAAATGTCTTCAAAACATTCATATTTCTAAAAAAGAAAATATATTAACTGTATCTCTTTTTTTAACCCCAGGGAATTACGAGCTACCATCTGTATCTAACACAAAACCTCCACTACAGAACTGCCTTCAAAATATTTCAGAAAGTCAGAAGCTGAATCCTGAACTTTATCAAATACCTATGAATGGAGGGGAAGCAACCAGCATCTGTTCCTGGGGAAATCTGGTTTTATTGTGGCTTCTGTGATCTGATCAATGGCCTTGAACATACCTGAGCCTATTCACCTCAGTGCACTGGTTACCTTACCTTTTGAAATCATACATTCCCAGCAGCACAAATCCCTTTGTCGTGGTACCTGACACTGTGTAATCATATGCTGATCTACAGGAAAATAATTGCGTTTTAGCTGACATATTTCAAATATTTCACCTCTATTCCTTGTTTAAATTTTCTGGATCAAATAATATTTGGAAAAGGTAAACTGATGTCACCAAAAAAAATATATTTAAAGAGCAGTACAAAAATACCTTGTCTGAAGAGAATGCCTTTACAAATATTGACAATGAGAGTCCCAAGTGTAATTGATTTTACTTTTTGACAGATGGTTTACCTTTGCAGTGTCACAAATCCAAGAAGTATTCCCTCAGAGTGAAAGGAAATAGTTCAAAAGAGCCAGACAGGCTGGTAACAGCACACGCATTCCCAAATGCTGTTTCCCACCCTCCCTTCAAAGACATCTGAGAGAAAGTGTTCCTTTCTCTCTCCTTTAAGATCAATATCATCAATCACACCACCATGGAAACAAACTTAGAAATCCAAGTGTTTGAGCTGTTTCCCAGCAAATACCCAACATTTTTTCAAACTGACCAGCAATGAGTTGGCAGAAATTGCTGATTGAATTTAGGGGCAGTGAAAGAGGCAGGAGTTTGTTATGTATTAATGAATTCCATGTCATTCTCTTGTGTGAGACAAGTTTATTCAGATTAGGCAGTGCTTCTAGATTAATCTTGCTGAATCTATGCATTGCAATTTATAAAGCATCATATGGTTGCCATGGCCAAAATCAGAATGAAAACTGAGATGTTCCAGTATGTACCTTTCCCATCGGCCAAAAATGGCAGTATTTTCATTACATTAGAGTATGTATTTACATCACATTTTATATAATGCCATCCAACCTGTTATACCACCTGTGACTGAACCATTTTGACCCCTTTTTGTGTCAAAATGCTCCCAGGATCCCAGAGAGGTTTAGTGACCTGTCATTTAATAACAAAACACTGAAGAATTCAGATGGTCATGGAAGTCTGTCTTAAGAAAATACTTTTCTGGGTTCCATACCTCAGCTCCAAGGAGAAACACAGCAAGGACACAGTGAGAGATTTCTGACACAAGTGATTGCCAGAAAGTGTACCCAAACGAAAGGGTCAGGGGGGTATCCTGTTAGCTGTTCTTGATGCTCAGGACTAGAAATTTTAGGTTAATTAGTATGGAAAAATTACTCAGGGGGTGGGGTGGGGGTGGGATTAGAGACAACTGGGGCCTAATAGAAGCATAGTATTATAAAAGCTTTTTAGGGTAAAATACAGCTATTGCTTTCAGGGTGGCTGGCATGCATGGAATCTGCCTTACCATGGCTCCCTACATCACACACCCTGCCAGCTCAGCACCTGCTGACAGGAGTGACGGAGGGTGGAGTGGAGTGGAGACCCTGCGGCCAGGCTCTTGTGCTCTCTGCAGGAATGGTAACTTGGTACCACACAGCTGATAAGCTGTATAGCAGTTGTCACATGAAGCATTTGTGAGAG
This sequence comes from Falco rusticolus, assembly GCF_015220075.1. NCBI lineage: Eukaryota > Metazoa > Chordata > Aves > Falconiformes > Falconidae > Falco > Falco rusticolus. The sequence goes on from NC_051192.1 coordinate 58,796,220, forward strand.
GATGTCTGCTGCTGAGCCAACCACTGTGGTGAAATTACTTCCCTCAAATGAAATAATCTCATTGTAACACCAACACACACCTCCATCTCAAAGTTACCTGTCTCCAAGGTACTGCCACATCTCACTGGGCATGTGATACCAATCAGTAACAAAAATATGTATGACTAGAGTCACTCAAGCTCCACCTAAATGTAAAGGAAACGGACTAGTCTTGGTCTGAAATAGTCCAAGGGGGTGGGGGTGGGGGGTGGGGGGGAATAATTATCTAAACTCCCAAATTACCACGCACTGATTCAGTGTTTCTCTAAAGTTTAGGAGTGAAGGGACCCCTAATCAAGGTCATCGGCCTTGGGAAGGACAGGAAACAAAGAGTGGATGGTGAAAAGAATACTTATCTAAGTTATGCAGAAAGAAACCTTCAAGTGAGGAAGTTCTGGCTGCAAGAGGAGACAAGCTGATAAGGTGTTGAATCCACAAAAAGTTGGTTGAAAGTAGGACAAAGGTAATTTTGGCAGTGGGAGATCGTGACCTCCAGCTCAAATAGCCCCCCTGAAAGAGGGCAAAACTCCGCCTGGAGAGCGTGCGAGGTTAGTGAAACATTTCATTAGTGCTGTCTGAGGATGTGTACTAATTTACATTAGAAGCAAGAAACTTGTATCCATTCCTGTGTACGATGATGAATATGCAATGTGCTATGAAGCATTTACAGTGGACAAAGGAGGGGAGAAGTTAGGGAAGACTCCATTGTGACTTTTGGGATCGGTCGGTGGGCTGAACCTGTCTTCTCCCCCATAGGGATGCCTACTGGGTAAGAACTTTATTCTATGACTAACTCATGCTGGCTGTGAATAGGCGTGTTGTTTTAAGCTTGTTTTGCAGTGTATTATCACCAGCAGTCTTTGAACCTTATTCTGTCACAAACTTGCATTTTGTATAATAAAAATCTTCAGCAGAAGTTCATTTTGTATAAATCTCTGGAGATTTGAGTAGTTGTGGTAAGGGATTTGATTCAGTGACACTGTCAGCAGGGGTCCCTCAACAGGTTAGTCGAATCACATACACCACCCCTCCCCCCCCCCCCCCCCCCCCCCCCCCCCCCGTTTACAGTGGGATGTCAAAACGCAGGTAGCAGACAGACTGGTCGGACACAAGGGTCTTGTCTTTCTTGGGAAAGGGACAGGTTGATCAAATACAAAGGGTTTGAGGGAACCCTCCTTCTTAACGTGACAATTAGGAAGCACAAAGAATAAAGAGGACACAGGAATGAAGGAACAGGTGTGACCAAGACCTTAAATGCCCCAAGTGGCTGCAGAAGTTTGATCCAGCTCTATTCCTCATCCTGTCTTAATCAGGTAGGGATTAGTGTCTTCTAAAAAAAAAAAAAAAGTGTTAGTAAAGGGATACATATTTCTAAAATTTCAAAAGATATAGTTTGAAGTGATTGCTTAAAATCTTGGTTGAGTGATAAAATAAACAAGGAGAGCTAATTCTCAGATTTTGCTTCCATATAGAATTTCGAGTCAGTTGTATTTACTTCTTTCACATATCAGATGTTTTTTAGGTAGTAGCTGCTTCACTTCTATGCACAAACTGTTTTCTGTAAGGAGTCTCTAGTTATATAAATAAGAAAACAAATTCAGTTTAGTTTTTCAAAGCTTGTATTCTTCATGGGACTGGATTAATGCATTGATATAAGGTTCATTTTGATCAATGCCTTAATAGATTATGAGAGACTGCATGTAGCAAAATCTTTTGATGTGTTCTCCGAATTTCCCTTTTGTGAAGTAAAAAATGTTACAGAGTTTAGGGCTTTCCAAGTTGTATGTGGTGTTTATTTATATTATTCCCATCTATAACTGACATAAATGGAAAAAATTAAAAATCTCATGTGCCCTTTATTTATGTGCCCTTTATTTAAAGCCCTTTATTTATGTGCCCTTTATTTAAAGCTATGAGAACATACATCTACAATATTTCTGAGTCAAACCTCACTGAAAATCAGTTAAACCATTTTTCTCCAAATGAACATGGCCAGGGCAGAATGGGTTGTTGAAGAATTATAATAAATGATAATTTGCATAGCAAGTGGGGGAAACAACAACAGTTATCACAGGTGCATTTTAACCAGGTTATCCCAACTCACTAGCTCTAAAGGAAGCCTACAGAGATAGAGGCTGATTGGATGTAAATTCCTGATGTAGACTCAAGGCATAAAACATTTGTATCTGCCCTTTAATTAGGTGTAATCTAATGGCTTCTTTTTTTGCTTTCAACCCATCATACTGATAAACCCAGTTAAAACCTGCCCAGGATGTCCAGATTGTCAAGCAGTTAGCTTCCATGCCAGGCTTTTATGGAGAGATTGAAAAAGTGATTATTCCTGCGTACCGTATCTGCAGTCAGCAGCAGCAGTGCAGCAAGAATATTCAGGAGAGTTTGGAGTTGCATGGCCATGAATCAAAGGATGCTTGAAGCAGGGGGTTCATCTGTTTCTACCTTGACTGGTACCTAAAACAGTGCTTTAAGGTCTAAGGACACTCTCAGGAGCTAGTGGAAAGTTGCCTTTGTGACCTACATGAGTAGACAAAAGGGATGCTACTGTCGAAAAGATCAGGCTTTGTGCCTTCTACTTATGCAAATAATGCTGACTCTCTGGATTGATTTGACTTTCCCCATTTGTCCAGTTCAGGGCACAGATGCATTCATGACAGCACACAAACCTCACGGGAATATGGAGGACAGGGAGGTGGAAGGAGACGAGCTCTTCTGCCCCTGCTCAGAGTGGATATGCAGATGCAGCCACAGAGATACTTTATGAACTGGTGTGACCAGAGATGTTCAGGCACTGGACTACCAACCAGTACTGTACACACCTGACTTCAAGCATGCAGATAATTTCCAAGAGTCACCTATGGATACAATAAGCTATTGGGTTTATGATATTTCATATTGGCATAGGTAAATTCTGATGATTAAAAAAGAATCATCTTGCCCTTTGTCACACTACTGCCGTCCTGTTATATCCCTTCATTAGTCTTATAAAGGACAATTTTCCTTGAGTTTTTTAGTGCCAGAATTTGATTACATTAACCTCTTCAATAGCAGAGCTGTCACAATGTTCGTCACCTGTCACCACTTTTTCCTCTTAGGACTGAAACAACATGTCTGTCTTCTACACTAAGTTCTTAAAGCAGCACCACATCTATGATTTAATAGAAAGACTGACATGTTGTCAAGACCTCATTTTGTAACTGCAATTTGAATTAAACCTGATTATCAGTTTAGTATTTAAGCACTTGTTTCAGGATTTTGTTTGCTGTAAGTGACAGGCACTTGTTTGCTGGCTCTTGCTTACACATATATGTAAGTGAAACTCAGATAAACTAAGTAACTTCAGTTTATTATCAAGGCAACTTCAAGATCTATGAGTTTTGAAAGGATATCCCACCAGACTAAATTTTAATGACCAAAATGTGACAAAAAAAATCATTTTCTTCACTGAATAATTAACCTCTGAAACAAATTCAAAGTAATTTCTCTTTCTTAAAGTCAGCAACCATACAAAAGACTGATTTCAAATGGTGATTCTTTGTCCCCATCCTTTATTATGTTTTATTCACCTGATATATTGTGCAGGATATTTACATTCCCCCTTTTGGAAAATGTTATATTTCTTAATTTCAAATCCCTAAAAGTAATAATTAACAAAACTCTATTTTCCACCAAAGTAGGAAAATTTCCAAATCTCCACAGTAAAACATAAAAATGATAATAAAAAAGAAATATTTTCCTTTTTCATTACTTTTATATACTCTTATTTTTCTTATTTGGACAAAACAATGAAAGCAAAGCAGTTTTTGAAGGAGGAAGAAAACAAGGAATATGAATTGAAGGTGGATTTCTTCAAGCCTCTGACTGATTATCATGGGGGAAAGAGGAAGATTTTTTTCCTTCTACAAAATAGAAAATGTTATTCTTCATATTCTTTGAGTGAAGAACCTTAGCCTTGTGCTTTTGTTTTCTCTTTAATGCCGCTAGGTTTTGACAAAGACAGAAAGAGACAGAGCTTGTATACACACACATTGTCCCTATAGAGTTAATGAATTTTCTGTTATTGGATATACAAGTATTGCTTAGATGATTAAACTAACCATTTGAGATGCCCTTCGCAGAGTACTATTGATCTCATGAATGGATTAAAAATTAAATTAATTCTTTTACCTGATATCTACCAATATGCTTTGCCTTCTCTCTACATCACTTTAGTTAGCGTTTTTGCACTATGTATTATACTGCAGGCAACACCAAAAAATGGGAACTATAAATATCTTTCACTTATGCAACACAGTGTCTGAATTTTTATTGTATGTGCTAAACTTCAGAAAACTGGAAACCTGTTTATCCTTGTGGAACAGCTATATTTGAATGGCTCTGCAGACTTGAGTGTATAAAAAGAGCCTTGTTACATTTCAGGCACGAGATCTTGTACTGCTTCTCCGTGTGACCTGTACTAAACCAGCTTCCCCAGAAAAGGGACAGCCAAGGTAGTAATCAAACATCAGTTTAGTCCTCTGTCTCCTGGGTTGTTTTTAAATCTTGTTAATTCCTACAACACTTTGAGCCAAATGGATCTGCTCAAAACAACAGGCTGCCTTATGAATTGCTTAGAAACTCTACAGTAGTTTGCCCTGCAACCTGCCTGACCCCGATCAACAGGTTCTCTGTTCTGGGAGTTGTGAGTTAACCTTATGAATCAGCCTTATCTCCTGCAGTTTTTACTCAGAATAGGTGTTGTCACAGAGAGACAAAGTTCTTACAACACTTTATTTGGGGAAAAACAAAACAAAACAAAACACATGATAAAAAGAGAAAATAAAGAATAATGCCTGGTGAAGGAGGCACAAGGAACACATGCATATAATTCTGTTGGCCATTAAAAGATACATTTATTTAAAGGGAAGTATACAGCCTCTCTTTTAAAAATAAGTGACAGGAGATCAAATCTACTAGGGGAGGAAACTTCCCTAATTTACAGTTTAGCTCAGTTCAGTCGACCTTGCATAGAGATCCTCTAAAGTACTGTGCCTGGTGTCCTGTTGCTCCTCCGGAATACCTTGATTCTTCAACAAGTCCCATATTACACCTGTTAGCAGCTTGTGAATACTTCTAGCTATCTCAAATCATCTGGGTGGTGATATGTGGGCAAATGAATGGAACTCTGCAAGTGGGAACCACCTCTGGACAAAGAAGTTTAAACAGGGGTGTCCAGGTTGGCAGTACAGGCAGTAAAGATCTAGGCAGCAGTCAGCTGAGTCTAGAAAGCAATTAGCTGACCTGCTGCTAGAGGCTTAAATCAGTTTCTTAAATGTAGGTGTCCAGTGCCATTTGTCATGTTCTTTCACATTTGAAAAATTAGCCCAAAGCTGATAAATGTGACATAGGACCCACAAGAGACCTGTATCTTTCTAGAGCATTAAGTGGAAACCACACACAATATGCTTATGTTTCTTAAGGCACTAAACAGCTGAACTGAGCCCTGGTTTATCTACAGTGTATTGAATCCTCCTCTAGCTTAATTGACTGTGTTGACTTAATTGCATCAGTAATACAATTTATACACTTGGATCATGTGTAGACACTCAAGTATGTCTTAACATGGACCTACATCCCACTCTAGACATTCTGTCAAGGTCTTCAGGCTTCTACAGAGGAAAAAGTGAACAGAAGTTTAATAGAAAGAATATTTTCATTCTTTCAATACATTTTTTTACGTCTCATGCCTACTTGTTATAGTATAGAAGTCTGTTTTCCACCCTCTGCTGCTGGGAAGTCTTAGTCCACTTCTTGTTTCTGATACCTAATTGTTGTACAGGTTTCTGGTTTTGTTTTACTTCTTGCTAGCCTGACTTGGTCCACATGATGAGAAAATCAAGACTATGTGGACTAGAATTCTATTCTTTACATATTCCTTTGTACAAAATTAACAAAACATCATCCTTAGGTGACTGTTGGAATAGATCAAAATTTAAAAGGGCTGGGAGCATAACGGGAAAATTTTAATACTAGCCTGAAACTTGTGAAGTATCTTTCCTTCAAAAGAAAGAATAAGATGAGTTATTTCTGACAACTGAAGGATGTCATGCCCTTGAACATCCACTAAGAAGGCTTACAAAAAAAGATGACCTTTAGACACCTCAGAACATAAAGCTACTCATAGCTTAATACTATTTCATGGATTCTGCTAAACCTTAGAAAAGGACTAAAGACCTGTGCACTGTAAAAGATGACAGAAGATGAAGAAATTGCTACGTTTCCTATTTGGGCTTGTGAAGATCATTTCAAGAAAAACAGTAAGATGACAAGTTTTATCTTCCAGAATTTCAGATAGGTAATCTCATCAAATCCATGAGCAAAACTGTAGCATCAGAACCATATTTCCAAATCAATGTCATTGAAAGCAAGATTTCACCAACAAGAAAATACAGAATAAAACCTTCCCCCTGCATAAGTCTCTGTATTATTTACAACCAAGTACAACCAGTTAAACAGCTTTTCAGTAAGTCTGTTCAGAGTAGGTATTTGTTAGAAATAGGATTGAAATTGTACAGATACGTATTTTTTTCCCCTTTTTTTTTTTTGGTTTGTTGGTTTGTTGGTTTGTTTGTTTGTTTGTTTAATTGGCTGTAACAGTTCACTGAGATCATGGTCGTTGATTTACATTATGGAAGGTGATTTCCATAGCATAGTGATTTACTTCATTCTATAATCAATTATTCAATGAGTTTAATATGAAAAGCTAACTAATGGCTTTGAATACAGAAAAGTAAACATAACAAAACACAGGTGCATGTTGATTTATATTTTTTCTAATAGGGTTAAAACTGATACAAAAAGTACGTCTAAGCACAACATGGCTGTGTTTCACAGAATCTCTCTCACTGCTTGCTTGCTGTGCCTGCAAATCTCTATCCTATACTTGAAGAAACTTGTTTTGGAAGAGATAGAAACATTTATTTTTGTTTGCCTCTGTCTTCCTTAAAAGAACAAGAGATACTAAACAGAAAAGCTATGTGTATGCTGACAGATATATACAGGAGGAGATGAGACAAAAGCCAAATGTGGACTAGTGTGAACGAATGTGTGTTTTCAGGTATTCACATTTAAACTTATTGGCAGTTTTCTTCTTCAGTCACGAAGCAATAGCTTCCTTTCAATCTTATTCCACTTTTGTTAATTACAGAGTGGCTTGTTTATGCAATGTTGTTAAAATTTGTCATGGTAGGGCAAACCTTTACCAGGTAGTCTTACAGGTAAGTACTGAGCTTTCTGGGGAGAGATCCAAGGTGGAGAAACTTCCTGTTATCAGTGCTAAAAGGAGAGGTGGCATGGGAACACCTTAAGAAATACAGCACTGTTTGGTTTTTTTTTTTTTCCAAAGATAAGTGCAAGATCACCATCTGAGCCTCCTCAGAGTACCCAGAGCAACCAGACACCAAAACCGGCACTGAAGCAGTTTCCACTGCAAAAAGGAAAGGGCGAGAGCAAGATGAAAGCTGTAGAAAACTGTGTTCAGGAATGTTCACCATGATAAAAATAGTCCTGCCTGTTCTTGTTGATAGGATGCTTATAGCCTGTTTTCATTTAAAAACTTGGGAAATATTTTAGGGAGCTAAATTTCTTATCACTGGTTATTTCCTTACAGATAATTGCATGACTGTTAAATTTCTTCCCGGAAATCTTTTTGTTGCCATTTCAGATGGTTTTGCGTCCTTGGATCTCAGATTAATTTACTAGTACAAGCTGGCAGTTTGGATGCAAGCAGGTAACTTTACGATGATTGCATGATCGATGTATCAAGTACGTGCTCAGGGAAATGAGCAGCAGGGAAAGAAGAAATCTAGAAATTTCTAAGAAAGGATTTGTAAGAAATGTATCATCTATTAAAAGATACTTAGAAAGTCAGAATATGTATCAGTGTACCCCAAAATCAATGAAAAGGTAGTTTTGGACATTGTGGGTTATATCCAAGGAATTTCTGTTTATTTAGAGTTTGATGTAGCTGTGTGCACATGAAAAGCTGAGTGCACATGAAAAGCCGATTGTAGTAAAAATGGTACAAAAAAAAGGTTTATTTTATATGCTGAAAAAAAAATCTAAACAAGTAATTAATTAACAGGGGAAACACACAAGATGATCACTGGATGAATGGTTCACAGGGTATCACCACTCTGCACTATGAAAAAAGTAGGGACAGTTTTGAACAGAAATAAAGGTGACCAAAACTGAACTGGGAATAATAATCTTTCTGTCCTGTTGTTTGTCATGAGTAAAACATAACTTGCACTGCTGTGGGATTAAAAGAATTTGTCTTGTTAGATCAACAACAGGAGTACTGGTGTGTGATGGAGAAGCATGAGCTGTAAATCTCAAATTTCTTTGTTTCTCCTGACTTGAAGTAATTTACTGTAAAGGCTAAATGCTCTATAACATTGGATTGGGACTTGGGGTTTGACTCCTGGATCTGCCCATGGTATGCCTGAAACCTCTGAGAAATTCATTCCTCCCTTTTCTTCCCTGGGTCTTGAAGCATCTATTCTGTAATCTGGGAATTTTCAGAATATACAGATAGTGTTTACCACATCTTTTATGAAAAAAGCACATGAAAGCACACTATATTGGAAGTTTTAATGCCAAGAAATGTTAGAAATTGGAATCAGTTATATAACAAGACTATCTGAAGCACATACATCCTTACACAAATTACATTTAAATGCAGTTTTGAAATACTGAATATGGAACAGCAAAGCCAAAGGGCCTCCCTGCACTTAATATTAGACAACAATCAGCTTAAAAAAAAAAAAACTGTTAACCTTTTAAATCATTAAAAAGTGCTTTCTTTGATCTTCATTTCATTGACTACCTTTACTTTTTCAGTTTTATTTTCTACCTGTCTTTTTTTCCTGTTTTCTTTTGCAATTGTAACAAGCACACAGAATGAGTTTGGTCTTGACTTGCAAATCTGCAATATTAAGTAGATTTAAATCAGGCAGCACAATTACACCCACCCTTCCCTGAAGTCATGCTGCTATGCAAGTAAAGAACATTACTGTAGTGACATAGATTTACTTTTGTGTCATGTTCTTTTCAGTTTGGTGGACAATCACTGGTCAAGACTTGATAATCATACCCCAAATGTGACTTCGTAGTTTGCTGGAAAATAGACTCTAATCTCAGCATTTCCCAGACTTGTTTTGGTTTTAATTTGCAAGTATTCTGAAAAGCTGATCTGGAAAACACTTTACTGATAAATGTCACTTTCAGAAATTAGCATGCTTTGTGGTTGTTAGATCCGATTAAGATCACAAAATAGACAAGTCAGAATTAAAACCCAACATGTTAACAAAATGAAGGCTTAAGTTCTTGACTTTAAAGTAGGAAGCTGATGTAAAAAATGCACTCAAAAAAAGAGACTCTATATTTTAAATCTGAATCAAATCTCTTCAACCTCATATAGAATGTTTCTTAAAAGTAGCGTCTCAGAGCTGACTTACTGTTAGCTACCATTATTCTAACTATTGTCGCAGTCTGTTAGAGTGCCATTGTATACTAATTAATGATTAAGGCATTCCTGTTCCTTCCAGTTTTTCTTTCTTCATTACTAGATTAAATTAACAAAACTCACAGGTTTTGTAGTTTGTATTTACAAATCTATTAAAAAAAAAATCTAGTGTAAAATAGTGTTCAGCTGAGCATAAATATGCACACAGCATCTGTGATAAGTTTTCTTACATCAGGATCTTCTTCCTAGCAGGGAAAGCTGATGCACTTGAAATCCTTCTGACTGCCCTATTTCCAGACAATTCCTCTTAATCTACCAACCTGTTTAAGATTTCCTTTAACTGGGAGTTGTAATATTACAAAAAATATATACTATATATATTTATGCTTCCATGATACAAAGTATTTTCATTTCTAGAGAGATCCCATGAAGTATAATGATACAAAAGAGAACTTTACTGCCAGCTGAAGTGCCTCACTTTCCTTCATTTGTGATTTGGAGAAGTTAAGGCACTCACACATTCTCCATGTTCCATAAGGCCTTGGTTTGCTTTCAAGTTCACTCAACTGTGAGTTGTTGACACTACCTGTAACCCTTGACACTGGACACTTAATAGTGGCATCACCTGTAGGAGCACATGTTGTCTTCCTTGGTCCTTCCTCTCCAATTACTAAGTGAACGGCTTCACTTGCTCCTGGTTCGCATTTGGATACTTTATCAAACGGACTCATCTCTGTCAAGGTTTCTATATGAAAAATTCTATTGCTTTTCTGTGGTCTTCCCAGATGTTGTTTAAAATAGGAATATTGAATGTTGGCAGGAGTCTACATGCATTTGACCAACCTCTGAAAAATATTTCCTGAATTAATTAGTAGAAAAGGTAAGAAGCTGAATTGTAAAAAGTCCTATACTTGTCCTAAGTGCTCTCTTTGCTTCTGCATTATGATCAAGGGGATCTGGCAGTATCTCTCTTGCTCAAATTTAAGGTGAGACATGCAACACACTAATTAGAGCACAATATCTATCTTTGCATGACCTTGCAGGGGTTTTCATATGTCTTGTATTCAGTTCTCTTCTCCTAGGTTTAGGGCTGATACCTAAGCACAGATGAAGCTGAGTGAGTTAAATCTCACTTTTAGTTGCCACAGACCTTCTGCTCTATTTACTTACTGTGGGATGCTTAGGAGATGAAACTTGCATTGTAAAGCTTTGCAGCATTGCAAAAAGCATTACCTATGCAACCTTGATAGTTTCAGGATCCAAGATTTCTGGCTATTTTTCTATGAAACACCATGTACTATGTACATCAATCCAAACTCAGTGACTAGGAAATCACAGGTTTCTCCTCTTGCCTATTATTAAAGTTGCCCCTAATTAAACCCATACTGTTTGAACCTTCTGAGCGCTGTCCTGTATCATTTGATCACCTAGACACTTCGGTCTTTTCATTAGTTTTGCAGTCACCTGCTTTCCTGATCTGCTGCTCCTCTTATTTTTTTTCCAGTTTAAAGGCAGGCTAAAAGGTGCAAGGATGGCTAATTTAGGTCCCAATTATGTCTAGCTTCCTTCAGTTCCTGTGGAGTACTGATTCCTCATTAGTCTCTCTTTCATCTTGACCTTTATAACTCCCTTAGGTGCTGACCCAGAAAAGGGATCTTCGGGCAGAGATGCTAAGGCCTGTGAGAATTCTGCAGTAAGAAGTAACAAATATTGTTCCACTGGATCTGTTTCACTAGAATAATGGTATGCACAGGTACTTGCAGAAATGGCTGAGATGTTAAATAATAATGGAGATATTGTTTTCTTAAGGAACAAAAATGTGGGAAGAAAGTTCATCAGGCAGCATAGTAGGAAATGTTCTTTAAGGTGATTTTATTTCATCAGTGGCCATATGTTGTTTTAAAGTCTTAGAAACTCCATAATTATGTAACATATTAAGAAAATATGCATCATCTGCCATATAAATCATTCTACATCATATATCTATAGCATTTTACTTCTGTGTGAACTGAATAGCAAAAATTGTTTCTGGCATGAGAAGAAGATTGTTGGCTCAACTTGGGTCAGGGCATTATTCTGAAAATGTTCATTATCATTGACTCAAATATATTGAGATTGCATGCCAAGCCTCAGTAGTTTGGATTTAACATCAAAAGTATGTGTTGAAAGCAACATAGCATAGCTCGTTTTAAGCCAGATACGCTCCAGAAAACACTAAATTATCTGAATTTGCTGAAATATCTGCTGATGTTTGATATCTTTGCAACATGATCCAGCATCAAATGGTGCCTCAAAAATTGTTTAATTATTTTTGAACAGTCAACCCAAAACTTTGCATGTTCATTTTTTGACAAAACAGCAAAATAGCTAGAGACACCAGACAGTTCCTCATAGGAAAAGGACATCTCAGAAAATCCAATTTGCAGTCATACTCAGCTTTTGACAAGCAATTAACAGAAATAATATATGAATTAAAAGCATATAGTAAAAGCATGATAGCAGTTGTGTACGCTGTTGACTTTGAACTATTTTTGATCTGAAATTTGCATGCTGTCTTTTAAATATTAGCCCTAATGACAGGGAAGAATTTATCTGATGGGGGGAATGGGATGATATACAGTCAGTGTTACCAATTAAGTAAGTTTAATTGTTTTCAAATTTAATTACTAATTTCAAAGGCAAGACAACTGAGCTAAGAAACTAATGTGTGGTTACACAGAGGAGCTTAAACTGGATTTGATCACAGTCATTTTATAAATTATGTGGTCCTCGAATTAAGAACCATTATGCAGTCAGTTTGGAGTGTTGCAATATTCAGATACAATACTGTTTATATTAGAATTCAGAATATGATTACCGACTCTAGTTGATAAATACTGAGCAACAATAAAGATGACCAACTAATCAACGTAGACGACAGGTTGTAATGACTGTGATACATTTTTCTGTCAACCTCTCATTTGAAATCTAATTTCATATCCCAAACAGTGTTTCACATTGTTTGCCTTACTCAAAGTTAGGGAAGTTTATCACCCTAATACCTCAGTTTCAGATGGCAGCTTCTAGTTGCTAGAAATCAAACAACTTTTTCACTTTTCAGTGTCTTATTAGTTTTCAGGCAATATTACTAAGGCTTGCAGCACCTGGTTTCATGATCTGAGCCTCGAGTTAAGATTACAGAACTATATTTTTAGAATTAGTAAAGTCAAATTCTTCCCTAAAGCCTTTATTCATGAAGATTGGAAAAAGAATGTTATCCAGTGCCAAGAAAAAGCTGGTTACATTTTCCTGGTCAGGTGAAACCGATCTTAACAAAGAATAAAGCAGTCTACACCAGTACATCATGATACAATATACAGGGTTAAGATAGAACTCTTCACTCAGAGAAGGTAATGCACATAAAAATAAAGCTTACCATAAGCTAGAAGGATTCACAACACCCTGTTTTATTCAGGAAAAGGAAAAATAGTAACTGCAGTTTAATTGTTTCAGGTAGTATTAAGTACTATTTGTGTGATAATTTCTTGCTTATGGAATCATTAATATATTACAGGTGTAGGTGGACCTAGACAGTGTTCTATAATAATTTAAATAAACTCATTGAGACATCTTTAATTGCTATATACATCTGAAAAAAAACAACACATGATTAGATTAACAATGGGTAGGTTAATGAATAAGAAACAATCTTTGTGTGTGTGTGTGTGTGTGTGTGTTTATTTTATTATTAAATATGACTTTTATTTTATATATTTTTATTATTAAATATTGGAATTTCAGTGTTTAATCACTAAAATACTTTTGTTGTAACAGGTATTTTTCTTGATGCCTACGTTTTTGTTTAGAACAAATGTCCCCCTATATATTTGGAGGTCCTATGGCATGGTTAAGAAAGGTATTGTCCATCAATTTTACCAGATAGTACAACATTTCAAAAGGCGGTTCAGCTGGTTTAAAAAAAAAAAAAAAACACACACACCTGTTTTGAGTATAAACCCAACTGCCTTGAAAGTTCTGAACAGATTGAAGACTATATTGAGAGCATTTTGTTGTGAAAATTTTGTTATTCGTCAGAGACTCAAGAATCTTGAGATCTTCAGAGACTCACAATATTCTGAAATGAATATTGCTCATTCTCTATGTTATCTTGTTACCAGAAAATTAAACTTCGTGTTTAACAATTAAAAATAGATGGGAGTTAATAAAACTACCTTTTCTGGAGCCATATAATATTCAAAGTCCAAAGTTAAAGTATGAACAGTTGAGCTACTTTCATCAAATACTAGTAGGCAGTGCTTTAATTAACCAAAAATCATTGTGGTTCAGTTTCTAATAAAGTCCAAAGTTATTAGAGACAATACTAGAGAAATATTCACTCGGGGGGGGGTGGGGTGTGTGTGTGTGGGAAGATATATTCCTTACTGATGTGGCTATAATCTAGCTTAGATGTACCAAAGGTACATTATAATGGTTAAATGTGAAACGCTTTAGGTCAGGATTCACCTTTTCTCTACACCAGAATTTTTCCACCTGTCATTCATTGTTTGATCTTTCTTCATTTGTTCAGGTTACATGTTAAAACCTTATTATTTGGGTCCATTGAGTACCTTCTTTCTGCAATATCACACGTGCCTGGTGGAACCTTCACTAGCTTGATTGAGTACTATAATTTCATGTTATTATAAAGATGTTAATTTTCCATTTTCTCAAAGTCTTCTATATTCAAGTTATGCCATTGCAACAGTGGATTTCTGTGTCCTTGGGGCTTGCATGGCTTTGCTTGAGTATCCAGGTGGAGTTTTCTAAATTTCTTTCATTGGTTGCTGTTGAAAGATTTCTGGCTTAATAAAGTAGAAAGTTAAGTTTTTCATTGATTGTCTGATATACCACAAATATTCCTACAACACCCCACAGGTTACTGAGATTTTTTTGTGAGCAGCTGATTGCCACAACTTAGACGTCTGCTGTAACTTCTCTAGCTCCACTGAGTTTGTCTACAGTACAAAGAATTCAGCTGTTTTAAGTGTTGGTCTGTTGGAAAATGTCCTATATTGCTTCCATGAAGACTTGTAAGAGTTTTCATTTTTTTACAAAAATTGAATACTGTTTCCTTTAACGGCAGAAATATATTGATTCAATAGTAATTTGGATAGTCACCAAATAGCCTGGAATTTCTAGGTTACTTCCAGATTCAGTATTTGTAATGACAGTCTCACACAGATGGCTATATTTTCATAAAGGGATTTCAGCTTCTTGCTGAAGTTAGTCACAGAGCTCAGATTATTTTAATGCTTTCATATCATCTCTCTCCTGATTTTATTTCTCACCTCACTAATATAATGTGACCTCTAAGACACTGAGAAAGAAAACAATATTGTTTTTATTAGTCAGTCAGAAGAAATACTGCAGTTGTCCTACTTTCATGTCTTTCTAAAGGCGTTGAGTAGACTGCCATCAAGATCTTTGGCAAATACAGGCTGCCCTGAGCATTCTCACAGTCCCTGGATTCCTACCCAAAGATAAGGTCGTAGCTTGACTGGACTTACATAAACTTTATGGCTCTATTTGGTGTACAGTGATGTTTCTGAGTGTACAAGCAAGATGTTTTCCATGGTCTTCTAGACGAAAGTGCCAATGATTTAGAAAATGTTGATTTCTTAGAAACAGTCGTTCATTGGGCTTAAATATAGCTGTGATCACTACACATTGCACAGGTTTTGTGACCTAGGCAACTACTCATATTTTGCAACCCTGTTCCCAGAATAGGAAAATAACAATGACAACATCAAGGCAAGAGTTTGTCACCTTCTTATGCAGCTGAAACAGGCAGGAAGAAAAGTGAAGGAAGCAGAATGGCGGTTGCAGTTGAAGTGCATACAGGATAAATAAAGCATAAAATCATTCTGAGGAGTAACAATGCAGCTTTTGGGAAAACCTTTGAATTAATTCCTTTTAACATCAACCTCCCAAATGCTCAGCAAAATGTGGACTTTATCAGAGTATATAAAAAAAAAAAAACAAAACCAAACCGCAAAACAAAACAAAAAGACCAAAAAAACCCAACAAAACCCCCCAAACTAAAACAAAACAAAACAAAAAAACAGAAAAAACAGAACTGATTTCAAAAGCTCCATAAACTGACTTGAAAAGCTGCCTTGAGAACAAGGACATATTCTGTCAAAAAATAAAAAGCTTGTAAGAAAAAAGTGCAGCTGTATGGCTGACTATTATCAGAAGTCAGGAGAAAAAACTAAAGAGAGATAAACAAGAAATTATCATTCCCTTTTGCTTTACTACTTGCCAGCCACTGCCAGAGATAATTTCTTCTGGCTCCTACAATTGTTTTTAGATTTCTGTTTACCAGAGTTTTGAAAAAAAGAGCGATTTGAAAGAAAATGGTTTGAAATCTATTAAATCAGCTGAAGTAAAAATGTAAATACTCTTTCATTAAACTGGAAAATATAATTAGCTAATGTAATATTTTTCATCTGAAGAGCATTGACTTTGGGTGTCTGCCAATGACAGTCGCAATAAAGATGTTAAAGAAAAGGCATAAACAGTCCCTTGTTTATACTGACACAAATTTCTTGCTTGTCTTTGTATTCATTGAAGAGATTATGAGAAGACAGGAAACATACACATCCAGGACATGGTTTAAACACTTAGTTTCATTAAGCTAAGCAACTGGTAAGAGCAACATTATTGTGGTGCTAATACAGAGAAATGTATGTATATGTTCTTTACATGAAGATAAATACATTACTTACATGAAGATAAATACATCACAATTACTGTGATAATTGAAATTTGACATATAACATCAGCAAAGTACTTTCACCATCACCATTTTAATAGTAATAACATGTACATCCTTTGATTATACAGACCACTTGGGGCATTTGTTTGCAAGCATTAGTTTAGAAATAACTTATCTGAAGGAGAGAGTAAGATCTGTCTTACCTTTTGGGTAGTGTGAATTGGTTTACCAATGCTACTAGCTAATCACAGCTAGATTGACATGCACAGCCTCAAAGTCAGAGGGGAATGTGGCCTGTCCTTATCAGGAGATGATGCTTTTCACTGTGGCTGACTTACAGTCCAGTGCTAACAGCTTTGCATACATATATCACCTAGATAAATTTTTGGGAAAAAATCTACACCCAAGCTATAGAATACCGCAAACATGATTACTTCAAAGTCCTGTGCACATTCATTTATATATCTCAAATCAAATAGCTAGGGTTTTTTGTGTGCTGTCCCTATGACATTGTACAAAACATTATTCAGTGTGAGACAGATGCAGGTCATTTTTTAAAAAGTATGAGTGCACTATTTGCATTGCTTTAGCTGGGAGAGTCGGTGGCTCTGCAGCGGTGCTGCCCTGGAGGCTCTGATCAAAAAGCACACACTCTGAGGGTTTTTGTGGGAAGGGTTCTCTCCAGCCCAGCAGTTAATCCGGGGAGCAATAATGACAAAAAATAAACCCCAATGTAATCAGTTGATTTACGCCACATTTGAGCTTAGCATTGTGAGATTTCTTGTACAGTTTGTATAAGTATAGTGGGTAGATTTCCTTCTAGAATGACACGGCCTCTTCATAGTTCGTGTCAAACATAAATGAACCTACTTGGATTTGATTCACTCTCATTAAGCTTCTCTGCAAGGCTTTAATTATTAATTACCATGCGTAATCATTCAGATTTTTATGTCTTTCTCCTAGATCATACTTTTTCTGTCAGAAATCCATGTGTGGAATGTGTGCATTTATTTTAGCTAAAGTCAGAAAATGCATCATTCAGAAATGGAAAAATACTGAACTATGTGATCTATTGGTCGATATGCCTATCCAGCCTTCCGTCCACTATACATCTTAATTCAGGATTTTGCAAAACCATGTAGTAACAAACTCTTCCTTCTATCTCACTGCCAGGGGTTCTGCTGTCTCACTGTTGGGGGCCTACGTAACCTCGTATCTGATGGACCAAAGCGATCTACAACAGTATTCCCTTAACTAGCAGCCTGAAAAGTGGCACACCTGCTCTGCTGGAGAACTGCCAGTAAACAGATGCAGTGCTATGCATTTTGGTGACACTGAACGTGGTCATAGCAGCACATGCATCCTGCTCTGACAAGTAAAACAGGTGCTAGCTACAATTTTAGCCACCATCATTAACAGATGTGGACGGGTGTTTTACTGGCGTAAGTGTCATGACTTTTATTATCACCGATCAAAACAAGCCCTGTTCTTGATTTGTTACGATGTTTGAGGGCTCATCCAATGTTTGGCTGACTGCCCATCTCTGCAATTCTGAGACATGAGTGTGCAAGAAATACAGTATTGGTCCACAAATAAGGAACTGAATTACAGGGCTGAATTCTACAGGACTGATTTTAAGCACAGCTCCCATTGAATCAGAAGTTATTTAACTGAAAAAAAATATTATTTTCCAATTCAAAAAAAGGCATAAGAGGACAAGACCTGACCCCTGGGACTAAGCTTTCAGAGTAATGCTCACATAACCCACCAGGTGTGCTCAGTATAGGTACTGTGCTCTATATGGCATATACATCCAGGACAGCCATGCGTGACTCAGAGTGCTTTCTCTCCTAGGCTCCCAGATTGCATCCCAGGACTTCAGGTATTGGGAAAGAAAAGAGATGAAGTCTAGTCCATGTAGACCCTCAAGCAGCTGACCATATGGATGATGTGGAATCCATCAGAGCATGGTCTGCATCTGTCTGCACAGGCTCTGCAGCAGGGGATTGCTGCACTCCAGGCACAGCACCAAATTTGTGATGGGTTGCATTGGCTGACATGAAAGACAGAGCCCGATGATAACTTTGCTCAATAAATATATCCTCCACAGTGAAACTCCACAGAGTTCCTCTCTGAAGGTGTCTTTATATGCCTCACGGGCAAAGTCTCCTCCATCCTTCCCCTGCACCTCAGTTACTAGCAGGTGATCTGTGCCAAGTCTAGAGATCTAAGGCAGACACAGCAAAAGGACCTTCAACAAGTTGTGCATGATACAGACAAGTGTGGTGTAGCACCAAGTGCAATAAGGAATGATTACTGGGAAATGGCAACTTGGAAAGGGGAAAAATCTTGTTTGGAGTTGAATGGAGCTAGGGACCCTTAGACATGCCTTCAAGGCCAAGACTAGGAATGCAGAAATGGTACTCCAGTATGGACAATCCTCCCCAACAGACCAGGATAGAAGTGGTCATTGATATCATGTTCAGAGCAACTTGAGCTATGAAAATTAGACTGAAGAAGTATTGTTTTAATTACTCTTAAGCTTTTTACAGTGGTGCAATCCACTTATTTCTCAGAGATAAAGACCGATAGGGAAAAGTTGCATTACAGCCTGACTTCAGAATAAAAAATGTGCACTATATTATCCTGATTAATCGTGAAGAAGGGAAAAAAAAAAAAAAAAGAAAAAAAACCCACCTGGATTCTGTCTTTCTTTAAAAAAAAATATCACATTTTAAATGTGTATAAAATGCCATTTACAATTCCTCACACATAAGAGCTTCTTTAGCAACTTTGAGAGCTCATATGTTACCATGAAACAGTGTGAATTGAAAACATTAAGAGCTAACTATAGATTAATTCTGAACATAGAAATTTAGAGTTTCTGACCTGTGTGATAAGTGATTATCAAGGCCTTTTAAATTTTTTTATCAAATATGAAAAAGGATATCTAACTCAAAGCCATGCAATTTCACTGTAGAAGGCTGAAAACTCTCTAATTTAAAGAAATGTGGTTTAAAACTAATTATAGCGCATAGGAAAATGAAGAGGGACACAAAGAGCTTCTCAATAGATAGAACGAAAAATACTGTTTGAGAAAGAATAATGTAACAGTCAGAAAGGAATTAATGAATAGGACAGGTACATACATGCCTAGAAATAGCTATTAATACCACAGAATTATACACTACTCAGTCATTAACATCACATTGCACCTGGCAGTTTAACAGGCAGATTTTAGTTCTTTGAGAAAAGAAATTAAGGGCTCAATTATGGATCTAAGCCATGCTGAGAAGTGAGAAAGATAAATACTGTTCCATGGTGTGCTGGGAAGGCATATGCCTGTGGAAGGTACGAAAAGTGGTCTGTCACCACACCTGCAATGAGCAAGCCATGCTGATGGACCAGCCCATTCATGGAAAAATATGGTTTCCAGAGAAACTCATTAAACCTCATTCTGAGTGTATGGAAACAACCTCAGATGTAAGTAAAGTTGTTCTTGGCCTTCTTCTAATGACTGCTCAGGGACAATCCTGCTCTATGAGATGTAATGGTACTTCCAAGTGAAGTTTCAGTGTAAATTATGTGAGATTAGGAACTGAATATTCAGATGAGCATCCTTGGAGCCCTATAGAAGGCAGATCTATGTCTGGTTTTAGTCCAGTGGTGTCTGAGTTGGCCATTTGAAGGCATTGGTTTGCCTGCAAGGAGTGTTTTGAAAATGGGTAGCTTTGATGATTTTATTAGACCACATGATTCTGTTATCTTATTAGGCTGGTCACACTGAAAATATGTCCCTGATTCTTGTGATCAAAACCACACTGTATGTTCTGTATCTGAGCTTTGCATTGATGCACCTAGATATGATTTTTGGTGTTCTGCCCTGTGAATTAAAAGCAATTCCTGATACACCTTTAACTTTCTTTCTTTTTGTAGTATAGAATGTATTTGATGATCCACACTGCTCTTGTGCTTGGTATAGGCAAAATATTCCCTCACATGGGCCCTATCACTTCTAAGTAAATTTTTCATGACTACTTTTTTACTTCTGTATTACTCATCCACATATCTTAACTTTTGTGCTATCAAACTTATTTTTCTTTTTACTTCTTATAAATACTTGTATTGATACCATCATCTCAATACTTAATCACTAGAATGCTTTTCTTTATTTATTTAATAATTACAGATATTACGTATCCAATGAAGTGTTATTTAAGCAATTTGGTTTTATCTTTGTCATTTATTCTTTTTCTCCTACTTTCTTGTGCTCACATTTCCATCTTTGTGAAGTTTGCCTTTCCGAAGTACTAAGAATACATATATGGGTTCTCAAACCATATTTTTATATATAATAGATGCAACTTTATCATGATCACATACAATCACAGAATTATTATTATGAAAATGACCTGTGGGTTTTATCGCTGGGAAATGCATTTTTAATAAGTAAAATGCTTCTAAGATATCAAATCTTCCTTTTGGAATGCTACAATCTGTTTTGTGCTTTTTATTCTTTTTTTTTAAGCAAGTCACGAATGTTTTAGTAGTGATGACACAGAATTTTAGAATGAGTTTTTCATTTTATGCTTTGGAAAGGGTTGCTTCTGTTGTTCTAGCCTTGTGACTGATCCATATTAGTCACCTGTACTGTAACTCATCAGTCAGAAAATCAATCCCTAAACATCCAAGATCTAACATTCTGAAATGTCAGTAACTCAGAAAACAAGCTATGACATTTTTTCAGGTGGAGTACACTCTCCCCATTTCCAAAGCAGGGAATGTTCGTAACATAACAGTATTGTGAAAGAGCCTGTGAAATTATGGCTGATATCTAAATTTAATTATTACATTTCCTGATGAATAAATTATATAACAAACCTTGGGCTAAGTCAAAACCGTATTTCGTATTTATTCCAGAATTATAAATGTACTGCCATTGCTGCCATTGCTCTTCCTAGGCTCTGTTAGAAATTGAATTTCCTGATGTACATATCCTTTCCACTATCAAGCCCTCTATAGTACTAATTTTAGCATCACACTGATTTTCAGTTGTTCTTCAAAGTATTATTTCTGAATCAGTAGAAAATGGGGCATATAAGTTTCATCCTCACAAACCTTCAGATTTTCGCATGAATTTGTCAACCCTTCCCTATGTGTCAAAGCTCATATCCTCAAAACCTCAATTCAATAATCATATAATGCTGTATATTACCCCCAAAATAATAGCAAAGATCCGTAAACTTCCGATATTTGCTTTTTGGCATGAGAAGAACTGCTCAGATCTTGACAATACTGAGCAGCAAGATACACCAAGCATTCACCCGCATAGTTCCTTACCTGACTGCAGCCCTGGGGCACAGCTACCAGATCAGCCCCTGTACAGAGGAGACCTCTATCCACACACTTTTAATTTGGAGACTCCATGTTTTGAGCATTCATCTAGGATATAAAGACCCACAGCTCCATCTCCCACTGCTCACATGAATGCTAACTAACACAGGGACAATTGTTTTGGGGTTCTCTGCATTCCAGATTTGGCATTCACTAACTTGCATTTAACATGGCTCCCCTTTATGAAAAAGACTTGTACGTTCTTGAGCCAGGTGAAAAGGGAGATGAGCCTATAACATAGGTGATATCTCAATTAAGCTGAAATATCCACATCTACTTTCAGTTGCCAACAATGATTTATTTCTGGAACTCCTAAATGATGGGTGTGCTGTACTAGGACTTAAGAAAAAGATGGTTTTTTTTATTTCTTGTTTTGTGATAAAAAATTATTTGGACATTTTGCTGCAGAGGAAGATTCAGGATGATGATTACAGATAGGAAATAAAGTACTTCTGGGTTGTTTGTTTGTTTGTTTGTTTTTCAGAAAAAGACACCAAAGTTACAGCATTGGCCATATTTCATCTCAAGTTTTGCTTCAGCATTCTCTGTCCACTAGCTTATATAATCCTCCAGTTGTTCTGGTAACTTACAGTCTATATACACTGCCCACAAAATGAAAACCAGCATGAGTTTTAGAAGTATTCAAGTACCTCCATATGGGAAGGTGTGTTTGTACAAGATCTAAGATAGGTGCTAGCAGAAGCTACCCTATAGCAGCGTAGCCATTCCATACAGTGTTGTATTCAGCCAGACTGACCATATTGACAATGTCTTTAGTTTTGGAGCTTGAACAGCATTGCACTACAAGGGAAAACCTATCCTAAATCACTCTTTATATCATTCACAGAATGTAAGCACTTAAGCCTAAAGCTTGCTTTGGGCAAAAAAAAACCCCTAAAAATTCCTGCACAGCAGTTTTAGGAGATTAAGATCGCTTTGTCCTTCTATGGGTCTTGTTTCAAGCCATCTTAAGAGTGGCAGGTGAAACGTTTTGAAGCATAACTGAGGTCGGAAGGAAGCTGGAGAAAGTGGGCTGGTTTTCTCTCAAAGAGTTCAAAACACAGCCTCAAACATCAGACTGCTTCAGGGATCATGATTTGCAAATTCTTAGTGGGAAAAAAAATCTTTCTGAGAATCTGAGTAGCAAGTATTCAACAGATATATGATTTAAAAGTTTCACTGGAGTTTGAAAATTCTAACGAAAAATATCTAAATCTTACAAAAGGATTTTAGTTACTGACAATTTTAGTCCCATCTAGTGATGATTCTGATAATAGTGCTTATTTAGGAATATTTGCTATACTATTTTTAGTAAATTATTATAGACATGATGTAAAAATATTTGTAGGAGTCAGTTAAAAGAAATAAGTGAATTCATAGTCTAAAGAATATGGATACTGTTTTTAAATTCAAGTATTAGAAAATGCCTATAACTGAGTTAAAGACTGATTTCATTGGGTGCATGCCATAAAAAATTAACAATTGCCATTAATGCTATTAACTTGTTGAAAGGGTACCCTATTTCTCAATAGTAAAAGAATACTTTATGTTGGACTTCTGTCCCCAAACTTTTGTTGTACAAAAATTTCTCATTTAAACTAAACTAATTATCTGTTCTCCTTCTTTAGGGAATGGAGAGAGAAAGTTTCCCCCATGAGATGATTTATCTTTTCCTAAAATAATGTTCCAGGAAGCTGCATCATCTCCTATAGGATGTGGATTTTTCTTCTTCGACTGTAACAGGTGGAGGTGTGAGGTGTGAAAGAAAGATTTTATCTATAAATTTTGTCTTCAGTGGTTAAAACAGCTGGGTACAGAACATTTTTGTGGGCTTTTAAGTCATCTCTCTGGTCTGTGTGTTTCCTTTTCTTACCCTTCCCACACACGGTGTAGGGATCTGAGGTGCCTATTGTAGCCTTCTGCTGTGTTGTGGATTGCAGCACCCACCTTTTGGTTAAGTTATTCAGCTAGTCTAGTCTTCAGTGGTTTACATGATGCTCAAAGAGCAGTAGGTGCAATAGTAATTGGTCTTCTTGCCCATTTTCCTGTAAACATGAAGTGATTTACCCTATGTCACCTTTACCAGCCACTTGCTTAAAGGTAACTGAATCCTTGCTGTGAAAATATAATGCAGTTATTCATAGTTACAGCATCCCTAAGTTACTGCAGCATAAAATTAATTACAAACACACATGATTTGGTTGGCCCAATCCTAGTCCGCATGTCATGAATGGGAAAATCAGTAACCCTATGAATAAATCTTCCACTGACATGATCAACAAACCTGTGACTGAGATGACAAAAGACCTTTAAAGGCCTGTTTTGACTAGAGCTATTTATTTCTATTACTATTACTATTAATATTTATTACTATTACTATTTATTTCTAGTCATGACCTAGTGTCAAACCCAGAACATGGAAAAAGGTAAGCCTTCCTACCTAACCAGTTCCCCTATGTCTTATCTTCACCTCTGCTTGGGAACAAGTTTGTGAACAAGTCAATACAAGTTACTATTAATTAAGCGTGGATGAAGCTCAAATCCTTTAGATCCTTTCAGTTACCTACCTATGGGTGTACTCTAGCCCTTCACTAAGTGCATGGTAACTCATTCCTTAATGAAAAGTTATTTCAGGGTTGCTGAGGAAACAGTGTTTGAGCACTGGAAGTTACCAAGTGAACTGATTTACTGAAAGATTTTAGCTTAGCTGATAGTACATTCGCTTGCCTTACTATTTCTTAAACAATACTAAAAATAACAGCACTCTTCAGTTCACCTCCTTTCTTGCTTCTGGCAGGTTTCCCTTTGTATTTCTGCTCTGACTCTTGCCTTCTTGTAGGATCAGTACTATCCTGCTTTCTTCTTCACTTTTGATCTTAATGACACTTCAGCAGAGTATACAATTCCAATTGTTCATGCACAGAAAAGGGAAATTTAAATTCAAACAGATGTAAAGATGGTTCGCGGGGATTTTTATTTCTTTTCCCGCTCATAATCTGTTTATACAGGAACACTAAATGAGTCTTTTTGCTGTTATCGGTCCACATTCTTTGTGGTTGGGGCCATCAGCCAGCAGATGGGAGCCCCCAATTTCAGTCCCAATGGCAACTTTAGGTAGTATACTATCAACAGACCATTACCCACACAACTAAAACAAGACGTGTTTTTCCCAATAGTCCTCTTTACTGGCAGTTTTGTTAACAAAGTAGCCATTTTTTCTCCAGTCTCCAACTCACTTTCCCTGCCTTAAACCTGCCTTCAGTTGATCTAGCCTAGCTTTGCAGTAACAAAATAAGTAGAAATCAGACCAATACTTCTCCAATTTCTTTCAGCATGATGTTCCTTCCTTCTCTAGGGAAGGGAGTCAGTGACAAAAAGCTGTGCTGCTTCTCCATAAAAAATACCCTGTTCAAATAAACCAATGTCTTTTTACTGAATCTATTTCCTGATGTCTCATCCTTAGTGAGGAAAATATCCATCCTAGGATATTATTCCTTATCCATCTCTTTATAGACTGTTTTCCACATTATTTAATTGTTTCTTGAGTTCTCACATCTCCAAACTGTAATGACCCACTATGTCAATGGAAGAAACTAAAAAGTTGCTCTGAAGTCTGTGTCTTTTATGCTTTGTTAGACTTCCCTATTCAAATCTTTTTCTCTTCAAATATACTTCAGCTATGAAAGAAATATGAGAGCTCTTCTGCTGCGGAATATGTGTTTATTGCCATAACCCACCTGGTACTCTATTAAAATTCTTCAGCTATGAGAATTTGCTACTGCAAGTATATTCACTCAAAACCTCTATGTAAAAGCATTTAACATTCTCATTTGATTCTCTTGACTCTTTGTACTTCAGCATGTTCACTGTAAGGCTGCTGGCTTTTGTGCCCAGCTTTGCTTCATCTCTTTTGTTATTACCACTTGCTTTCTACTTCAAGCTTTCATCCCAGGCACTGCAATGAATTCGAAAAAGCGCCCTGCAAAATAGCTCCACCCCCATCGCTGGGAATAAATAGTGCTCAGGAGACTACCTACGCAGCTGACATGTCTTGACCATTGGGTTTTTATGCTATTTACGAATTGTCCCTCATGTTCTGCTGCTTTTTGATGCTGAGTGTCACGCCTTGGGATCAGACCTTTCATTATGTGTGACACTTTTCATTACGTATGACAATGCTCAGCAGAATAGGGTATGAGTGAGATTGTGTGCTACAATTAAACGACACCTTGATGGCAGTGTGGCTAGCAGAGCATTAGCTCCTCCTGTTATGAAAGCTGCTGCTGTGGCCCTCATTTAAGCAGTCAGAAGTGTTTGGAAGCAGTCCACTAGCAACTTTTTGTTTAAAGGCAGAGCTCTAGACCTGAAATCAGTGCAGCAAACAACCATTTTATAACCACATTTATTGCCTTTAAAAGACCAGGACAGAAGCATAAGTACCATTTCTGTGCTCTTTTCACAGGGGAAAGGAGCTCATTTGCTCTGAAAAATGGGGCCCAAATGCTTTGTCTTTGTTTCTGGCAAGTGGAGACCTTTCAGCCTACCAGACATAGGATGTTGTCTGGCAGGAGCTGCCAGCTCACAGGATCTGATAGGGCTTGTCTCCTGGATTTATTGGCTGGGAAAGCTACTTGCAGCATTTTCTGTAAAATATAAAAAAGTCTTGTTTTCTTGGACATATGTAGGAAGATGAATCCCAGTCTACATTTCACATTTCTGTTGGTCTTAAGATCTTATGCAGCTGTTCTGTTAATGAACCCATTTAATATCATATATTATAGTGATTATTCTAGAAGTGCTTACCCTGTATGAACAAATGTAAGGCTCATCTACATAATGTAGTATAATAAATGCAGACTTTATACTAGAAAACTTAATGGCTGTTGGGCTATAAAGTTAAACAATGAGAAACTAGTCATCTTTTGTCCCAATGAGTAAGTTTGAAGGATCAAAGAAATCCAAGTGTGTAATAATACATGAGGTTGGTTATCACCCACTGTTTCAAAGCTCCTAAATATGACAATGAATGTCAACAGATTCAAAAAAGAATTATGACTGTGGAGAACAGAACAATAACAATAAAAAAAATATTACCTTTATCCATTTTATCTAAATTTCAGAACTAGGCTTACTTCATTAGGTTTATCAGCATGTCCTCTACCATTTCCTTTCATGAATACATGGAATATATCAGAATCTTTGTCTTCATAGAATCGTTTAGGTTGGAAAAGATCTTGAGATCATAGAGTCCAACTGTTAACCCAGGACTGCCAAATCCATCACTAAGCCATGTGGCTAAGCAGTGCATCTACATGTTTTTTGAATACCTCCAGGGATGGTGACTCAACAGCTTCCCTGGGCAGCTTGTTCCAATGCTTGACAACCCTTTCAGGGAAGATATTATTCCTAATATCCAACCTAAACCTCCCCTGGTGCAACTTGAGGCTGTTTCCTCTTGTTCTGTCACTTGTTACCTGGGAGAAGAGACTGACCCCCACTCGCCTACAGCCTCCTTTCAGGTAGCTGTAGAGAGCGATAAGATACTGAGTATCCTTTTCTCCAGGCTAAACCACCTCAGTTTCCTCAGCTGCTCCTCATGAGACTTATGCCCCAGACCCTTCACCAGCTTCATTGCCCTTCTCTGGACAAAATCTTGATTTTTCTCTTCAGAAAGATGGGGCAAACCCAAATACAAATAGGGGCTGAGTGGAGAATTAATTGAAAACAGCCCCAAGGAGAAGGACTTGGGGGTGTCAGTGGGAAAGAAGCTCAACATGACCTGGTAATGTGAGCTCACAACCCAGAAAGCCAGCCATATCCTGGGCTGCATCAAAAGAAGCGTGACCAGCAGGTTGAGGGAGGGGATTCTCCCCCTCTACTCTATCCTCATGTGACCCCACCTGGAGTACTGCATCCAGGTCTGGGGCCCCCAGCATAAGACATGGACCTGTTGGAGCCAGTCTGAAGGAGGGCCACAAAAATGGTCAGAGGGCTGAAACAGCTATCCTGTGAGGAAAGGCGAGAGCTGGGGTTGTTCAGCCCGGAGAAGAAAAGGCTCCAGGGAGACCTTATAGCAGCCTGCTGGTACCTGAAGGGGGACTACAGGAAAGCTGGAGAGGGAATTCTTACAAGGGCAGGTAGTGATAGGACAAGAGATAATTGCTTTTAACTAGAAGAGGGTAGATTTAGATGAGATATAAGGAAGAAATTCTTTACTATGGGAGTGGTGAGACACCGGAACAGGTTGCCCAGAGAAGCTGTGGATGCACCATCCCTGACAGGTTTCAAGGCCAGGATGGATGGAGCTTTGAGAAACCATGGCAGGGGATTGGAACTAGATGATGTTTAAGGTTCTTTCCAACCCAAACCATTCCATGATTACATGATTCTATGAAGAGACCACATAGCCAAGAGAAGAAAGAAACTGTTGAAGGAATAACTTGGGAGTATTTAGCATTCATTTTAATATATATGTGAACATATACCACATTGCTATATTAGCTCTTCTGGAAGAAAGAATTCTGTGATAACAAGGAATGGCTCTGGGAGTTCTACTTTGTGTTTTGTCGTCTGCAAACAACCATAACTGAATGGAGTATGTGTTATGGTAGCAATCACCTTTTAGTGTTCATATGTGCCTGCCAGGAAGATCTCCAGCTTATCATCTGACAAAGACACTGCTTTCACGTCATATTTGGAAGTGACTGGGCTTTTTAGGGGTTCCTCCCCACTACACTTCTGGTAAGAAGGTTGTAAAGCATTGAGCTAGGTTAGAGTAATTTCTTCGTTTGGTTCAGACTAGGGGTTTGAACTAGGGTTTCCTATTCTCTTGGGAACAGCAAAGACGCAAGGAACCACTTTTCTTAAAATCAATCCTTACGCCCCAAAAAAGATATTAATGTTAAAATTGCACTGAATGTTCAAAATCTGAATACTCTATCGAAAGTAGCACTGGCATGGTGTCCGCCTTTCAGAGTACATTGTGATTTGCATCTTATCAGCAATATTTCCCGTCTATTTTCTAACCCTCTCTTTTCACAGCTTTTCTTTTTAGTATTTTTTCTTAGTTCCATGTTCCTAATGCCAACACTCTTTTTTTTTTTCTTTTCCACTTTTTTTGCTCAGTTTTCTTACTCATTTTCTTACTGTATTTAATACTGTTTTAAATATCCCCTGTCTTGCTGCTACAGCTCTGCAGGGTCCTGCTGTGCAAATTGGCAATTTAAGTGAAGGCACTTCATGTGCGCAACTAACAGCCACCCCAGTGAGATACTTAAAGAAACAATTGCACTGAACTGTACCTCTTGCTTTGAAGAAAAATTAGATAGAAGGGAAAGAACTCCAGCTAACAGGAGATTATAATTCAAGTTTCATAGGAAGTACAAAACTATGTAAAGCCTTCAAGACCTGTAAAACTGCAAGAGGGTTTTCACAGTCAAATCTTTACTTGGGAACCAGGGCTCAAAGTCAGTGAAGCCCCACAGTGTTATTAAAATTTTAAAACTCGTAAGATGTCTGCCTTGTCATTGTTAAAGATCTTTTGTACTGACTGAAGTATTATCCTGTTCTATTTTACTTGGAGTAGCCCTTAAAATGGACTTAATTTTGTTATTTTTTATGCCTTTATCCCCCAGGACAGACAACAAAACTGTTATGTTTCTTATTCGGGATCAGTCATCATTGCCTGGGACCTTTTTGACAAAATCATTTTTCATTGGAAAAGGACAGTTTGACACACTTAGACTGATGGCTTTTGAGAAAGATTTTTAATTTTATTTCCATTAAAAGCAGGTTTTTGGGCTCACTATTTTTTCAGGTCAAAATGAGGACGTATCGTGTAGGTCAGTAAATTGGATCATTGCCCACAATGTTCAGTGGTTGATGGTCAAATCCATCATCTGAAACCAACACTGGATTAATTGTTGCTTCGTGATGCTTCAATATCTGGTTTTGTTCTTTTGTTGTTTGGTTGTTTTTTTTCTGAATACCCTTAAACTTTCCCTGCTGTGGAATTAGATAATGTTCTCTGTATATGGCTCAGAAATTAGAGTACTTTGCTGACCTAATTCCATTGTCCAATTTTATCTAGTGATTCCTAAATGGAAAATGCAAACATTATCCCATGGCAGAAGCATAGGTATGGACTGGATCCTAGGGAAGGCAATCAGTTATTGCTGTGCTAAAGAAAGATCCCCTTTTTTCTCAGATATTTTTAAGTGCCCCATCCCTTCTTTCCCTTCTTACTTGGTATTCTGGACCCTTAGTAGATGGAAGCCCAGACTCCACAGCTTGAGATATTTCCTTAAGTTAGGCAGAGTATAGCTATTGTTTTCTTTAGTTGTTATAGACACTAGGATAGTTATTTCTTAAGCATTTGTATTTGTATACTTTTAAGAGTCCAAGTGTAATGCTATTGAACTATCAAGTTATTCTCCTTGAGGTTAATTCACTTACCTAGTTAAAGCCACCCAGTCAGGATGGAAATGAGGTTTTCCTCCTCTGAGACAAAATCCTGGTTCCATTAAAATTTGTGGAAAAAACTTCTGCAGTCTTCAGCAGAGCTATAATTTCACTTCTAATTAGAAAGTGCTATTTTAAAACTACATATTAGAGTTGGAGAGGGGGGCAGGAGTATAGGAACTTTCACTGAATAGAATTACTACTCAGTAGCCAAATCAGCAGACTGGAGAAATATTTTTTTTCTTGATGATTTTATATTTTAATATTATTTTATATAAAATATAGATAATATGAAAATAAAAAATTGTTTTTTTCCCCTAGAGTTTTCAAAGCAATGGAATAGATATTTTTCTTTACAGCTTTGTGTGCCAACTAATCAATTGACAATCTGTTTACAATGCTTTCTGCCAATATGAATATTTAGATCATATAATTTTTCCATTTCATTCGTAGCATAAAAAATAAGGAAAAAATACAGAAATAAAAAAGCATATTAAGGTAGAGAAGAAAGAAAATAGGAGAGGTTCATACTAATTATAAGCAGCTTGCTAGCAATACAGCAAATAGTCTCTGATTTATGTGGCTGAAGGTAAGGGACATTTTCAATATTTCTCATAGTATTATGAGGATGATGGATTACCTGTTTTGCTGTTGCAATGTTAGTAATTGCAGAAAGCTACGGTAAAATCCATTCCCCTTGTCTCACTCTGGAGATAAAGGCATGAATAACTGTGGCCATTTTGACATTGCAGAAGAAGTGCTGTTTTATCCTTTCTTTATGAAGAGGAACCCAAACTCATTTTTGTTCAGAGCCACCCATTTTCTTTCTAAATTAACCCAAGCTTCTACACAACTTACAAAATTAACATCTGAGTAGCACATAGTAGGCAGACCATAATCCATGAGGAAAGCAGCTAGTTATAAATTTTTACTTTATATATCTGACAAGAATAGCAATATTTCATTATAACCTTGGAGGTGGACTCCCAAAGGAGGGGAAGAAGGATTTGTTTAATC
This sequence comes from Falco rusticolus, assembly GCF_015220075.1. Classification (NCBI taxonomy): domain Eukaryota; kingdom Metazoa; phylum Chordata; class Aves; order Falconiformes; family Falconidae; genus Falco; species Falco rusticolus. Next base: position 58,827,407 of record NC_051192.1, read on the forward strand.
CATATATTTTTATGCTGAACTGCTTGTTTATTTTTAAGGTTTGTTGTTCTGAAGTTGAAAAATAGAATAAAAACATGCAGTCCATTTTTATAATAAAAATACGTTTCTTGGAATACAAATTTGGGGGAAATATGCGATAATAGCACTAACAATTAAGTCATATAAAAATTTGCAAGTTATTTTCTAGTATTTGACTGACATAAATGAAGCTTAGAGAAAAAAATGTGTAACTAGAGAAAAACAAGGAAAATAAGCATGCCATGATGATTTGTGATAGTGACATAAAAAAGTGATAAGAAAGAAATGTAGGCAATATTTTAAATTTTTTTCCATATTATGTTAAATATGAACAGCCTTGATTTCATAAGAATGATAAAATAAACAACATTCTAAAGAAGATAATGTAATTACCAATATTCACTAAAAAAGATTTCTTCTTAAATTCCATTGCAGAAACTGATTTGGCAAAAGTGAATAAAACTCCATTCAAAGTAGGATGTAACTTCGGCTAAAGCAAGGAAGTATTTATCTTGGATTGCTTCAAAGTTGCTAAAGGGTCAAAAATAAGAAAATCAGAACTCAAGTGACTTTTTGAAGGTAGATTGGAAGAGCATTGAGGACCAAGACAAACTCAGCATTATTGATTTCTTGATGGGATAGGCTGCCAGCTAGCTCCATCAGTTGACCTCTGTATTGTTAGTGTGCATGCAATGTATGAAACTTTTAAATATATATTGCATTTGGAGGATAGTGGGCAAATCACTTATAGCCCATAATCTGTGTAAATATGTACACATGATTTTCCTCTGAGGTAGGTGTTTGGACAGTGTCATTTCTAATTACAGGTATTTGTAAAGTTTTCCACCTCCCTAGCATGTTCTGTAGCTTAGAAGCAGCCAACGTGAGACAATTTGTTTGAATCAGTTCATCTTTAGAAGAGTCATAGGTATCCTTGCCTGGTGTGAAGGTTCATTGACAAATGCCAAGCTTGTTAAAAAGCAAAGGGGAATTATTATGCATTAATCACGTCAAATCATTTCCTGACAACTCTTGCGAATGTCAGGAGCCATTAGGATACTGTTAATTCACAGAGCTGTCTGTCATGATATTGAACTCCTGGTGACGTGAACGACATAGTATGACAGTCCAAAGAGCAGGGGCTTAGTTCGGCATGCGGAGAGGTGACTAACAAAGCTCTGGAGTCACCCTGCTGGCATTCACCAGGGTTCTCCAGCTGGGCCAAAGATCCAGACCTGTGTAGCTCTGCCTGCCTCTGTAATCAGTGAAACTCCCTCTGAGATGGGGGGTGGTGGTGAATGGGAGAGGAAGAGGCAAGAGTAACGTACAATCTAGGCTGTGTGTGATTTGTACTGACAGAGGCTTTTCTGAATCTCGGTTTTGGTGAGTGTGAATGATGCACCACCTTGTAAGTACGATGGGCCCCATTATTAACTTTTTGCTGCAGTGCAGTGCCATTCTGGGCAGCAAGATCGGCCCAAAAACTGGTACCCAGGTGCAGTGCTGTGCTTACTTCTACTACAGGAGGGAGGCAGCCAGCTGCTCAGGAGTCTCTGAACTGCCTCCACAGTCTTGTCACTGGAATGGGCTCCTGCTGTCTCTTCTAAAGTCTGCTAAAGGTTTAAATTGTTTGTATAGGCCTGAGATTAAGCCTTAAATTTGGGGTAATGTGAAAGCACAGACTTAACAAGTTGTTGACATTTAAAACAGATTCTTTTTGTAATAAAAATATGTCATAACTCTCTTGGCATTGTTGCTGCAATGAGCTTGGATGACTAGATGTTCCAGACACTTTCAAAATCAAGTAACTCAAAGAGAGTTCAAGATGTGTACTCTTATTTCTACTTCTTTTCATCCTAAATTTCAGTTTCTTAAACAAAAACAAAAAAACACCAAAAAAAGCTGATTCTGAACAGTTCCATTAGCCTGAATGATACGGATACTTACTGGACAAATTGCAGATGAAGACAGAATGAAAAGCAGTGAGTATTAGCAGGAGAAACACTCAGCAAAGAAATACAGTGATGGAACTTCCCAATCAGATCAGGTACAAAAGGAAGAATGGATGTAATTTTCTTCTGTAGCCAGGAAACAAATGTAATTGAGCTAAATTGATCCTGCAGATTTTTTTTTATGATTTTTTTTTTTTAAAGCAGAGCTGTGTACTCATTCACTTACTTCTAGTGTCTGTTTTCTATTGCAAGCAGTGCGTGCCAGGTACCACAACTGAAATATGGGGACTGCAGTCCCTTCATTAGGACTGCCTGGTATGCCCTCTTCTCCTGGTGAAGTGGTGGGGAAACCTCAATTCTTCCTGCAGGCATGCAGGGGTTTTGTGGAGACCTGAATACATGTATATATGGGCTTGTGGTAGACCTGAATACATATATATATATATATTCATATTTATATTCATATAAAAATAGATAGATAGATATGTACCAGAGGCATATATATTTTTATATATATATATGTATACATAAAAATAAACTCAGGTAGCTGAAGAGTTAAGTGTAGAATGGTTTATTTTGCTTACGAATTTTTTCATATTTGAGCTCTGAAAGCCCCTAGAAACTGAGCTTCCTTGTTAACGTTTTCATTGCAAGAAAAATATACTTTCGCTAAAGAATATGTAATACATGCTATTAAAGAAAAACCCTTCTGAAGTAAATGCGACTTTTTTTGTAGTTCAGTTGCAAACAGAGAGGATCAAGTCCCGGTCAAGTGCAGATCAGTAAATTATAGCAGAGCATGACTAATTATTTTTTTTCTGCACATGGAAATCAGTTGTTGGATAATAATAATTATGAATAGATTTGCGTTTAACAGCTCTATTAAGGCACTACCAAACCCCTCAATTCCTTTCCTATGTAGTGTATAAGTACTGGTGGCAGATTATGGTTCAGAAAAAATAGACAGAGTGCAGTGGATAACTAAGCCATGGCAGCACTGCATTTTAGCATGAGGATTAAAACTGAAGATGTTTCAGCTTTGGGTTCTTGGTAAATTATGATTTCTTATTCACCGAGTATGGAATATGCAAACAGCAGTTGTCAGCTAAAATACAACAGGATCTAAATGTCTTCAACAGAGGCCTGAATGTGGATCTAAACTCCCTGTATGGGCAGAGATGATGACCTAAAAATGTCATAAATGACAGCAAACACAAGTGGTGAGTGTCAGAAGTCACTTAAGAGGTAGAAACAAGGGTAAAAGGTCATAAGCCATTTCCAAACAGATTCTTTTCCCTCTCTCTTAGATGCTGGTGGCCCTGTCTTTCAAAACCCAATATTTTCAATTAGCGGGAAGGGGAGGTAATGATGTTTGCCACTTTATCTAGTGTCTCAGGAGTTAAAAGGTACACAGGGTTAACGTACATTTTCATATAAGAATATAAAATTAATGTCACAATATCTGGTGGGGGTAGCTCAGGAATTTCAGATTTTCTGTTAATAATATCCAGATATGCTCAAAAGTCATAGATCATCAGCTCTCTCTCTTCAGCTTAGTTGTATATGTTTAAATAGATGAAATTTTCAAAAGCACCTGTTTTTCACTGTAGATTATACAGTCATTTTGACATTTGCTTTAAGGAGAGTTGTACATTATAGGACTAAAATTTAAGCATATCCTGGATTCCAGAAATTTTACCCTCTCCAGAATAGGAAGCAACTGATCAGATTTTACAAGAGTAAGAGTTTTGATGCTAAGCTCCTAAAGTGTAAGTAAAAAAGAAAAGGCAATTTTGCACTGCCTTGTATAAATGGATTGAGCCGACAGTTTTAGCACTTATTTCAAAGACCTGTCTGAGGCTCTGCACTCCATGCCAGTTGCAGACATAACTGAGAGGAACCGAAAAGAGCTGGAAGTGATTTCAGTGATGACAATTGCCTTACAATCAAAGCAGTTTTCCTTCAGTTACTTAAATGCCTGCTCCCATATTAAATTTCCGTGGGAATTAGAGCAAATCGTAGGTTCACGATGTGATTCTAACCTAGAATTCTCCATTTTTATTATTTCTTTTCTGTGGTAAGTAATAGCGCTTTCTGCTTTTTACCTTTGTGCTGTATCTTTCTCCCAGCCTGTTCACCAGAAGTCTGCAGCTGTTTTCTCACATGCTGACCTTGAGCTACAGATGACCAGAACTGGCTGTATCAGTGGGCTTTATGTGAGTTTATTACTGGACAAAACTTACAGATATGCTATGGACAAAAGGTTCCCCAACCCACTAATTCTGCAGCATTCAGCATCCATGAATATAAGCAAGCAACATAGAACTGACCTTAGGGACAAGTAAAACACTTGGTTTTCTCTTTCTAAAACCTTCCAAAGTAAAAGGTTTCAAAAAGAAAATGTTTCAAAACTATCTTGGAATAGGATCTCAGAGGAAAGATGTTACTTTTACAGTCATGAGTTCCATACACTGCATCACTCCAAAATGACTCGTACAGCATCTGCTGTCCTGGCACAGGCTGTGAGTCAGATGCTTTCAGTCAAGCATATGCTGACAGAAAAACCCACACCTGCAAGAAGACACTCATGGTTACATTAGGTTAACCACAGGGACATTGAAAGAGGTGTTGAACTCTAGGCAGGTATTAACAAAGTCTTTCTATCACCTAGAGCCTGAGTAATGCTCTTTATTCCTAAAAATGCAGCTTGACAAGTTTTCCCTTAGTGTAACTAATTTCAGAACTGCAATGGGAACTCCTTATGCTCTACTAAGAAAACAAAATAATAAAAACACCCTCCATGTTGAATAGCGAAGTACTTTTTTAATAATGAAAGCAAGTTACCACTTCTTCTTGAAGACCTAATCTAACTGGATTCAGAGTGTAAGAGAATGATAGATATTCAAAAGTTCAAAAAAAGGTTTTCTGTTTTGTGGATTGTGAAAGAGATTACAGGAAATTGAAACAAAGAGAATCTTCCTGATGGAAAACAAACAAACAAAAACAAAATTCACAGCAGTATTCAAAGAATTTGACATTTATGAATATGAGTAATTTGAAGGATTTGAGGATTTAAATCAACACATCCTAGAGGGATTCAGGTTTCTGTCATTGATACATGTTGAGCATGTCACAGTGCCACTGTCACAGACATTCACTTTCCTGCATATATAGTTTACAGAGTCACTTCTATGGTATATACATTTTATTGCAAATGTACATTCAAATTTCAGTTTTTGCAGAATCGCCTAGAGTCATAACTTCTATTCTTATTATTGTTTTAATTGTTTGCTTATATTCTTGTCTGAATAGTGATGTATTTTATACGACTTGATTTTAGCAAGATTTGATGGCATTACTTAAAAAATTTAGAGAATTTTATATTATTCTGACAATAAATTTAGGTCTACATTCTGAAACTTTAGCTCATTTTGCTCCTTTAACTAACCCTTTTTGAATACTCTCAGCCTCCTTGAAGCCCCAAAGACTCAAGGATAAATATAGATTGCTTCTGTATTTGGCAAAACACTGTGAAAGACAAGGCAGAGTCCGATTTCCACCAGTAATATAACTTTGCGGTGTATTTCTGTCTTAAATTTAGGGTAAGAATACGATTTTGTGCTAGGGCTTCAACACTGCACTGAATTTTTTGTGAGACCAACCAGGCAGCTTCCTCCTATATGTCACAACAAAGTATCAGATTTCTCTAAGATGAAGATTTTTTGCCCAATACTTCAAATTAATGTTCCATTCTTTCATGTAACACCTCAAAATTGGGACTTTGCAGTTAGAGTCCTAGCTTTTTATTTAAAGTATCCTTCTAGTATTAAAATATATTTTGGCTTCCACCAGTCCCCCTCAAATAACTTAATATATTTATTTAATGACCTCCCAGTAATGGGCACGGTTGCACTGTAGTTCAGAGCAACACCCCAGGGGCTTGCGCCACTGACTCACATCAAAGCATGTACAGAACACATCAGTTGAGGTGGTGTTCACCATCCAAACAAGCAAACAAGATGTAGCATACTGTGCTGCAAACACATGGTTTGTACTCATTCTGCTGTCACCTCCTGTTGAAAATTAACTTCACTAATAATATGCTTGCCATAACTCCTCTGTTCAGTCTCCTTGCAATGGAGAGCAAGGAATTTTAGCCAGGAACTCTTCAATCAAAGTAAACCAAGAGCTTCTGTCAGGACCCTTTCCACAAAGCTACCGTTGCTTTAGCATTTGTTTCAAACTTCTCTCTGAAATAACTCTACTTTTCATGCTAATTGTGGCTTGCAGCTCATTGTTTTCAGGAGTGTTTAAAATAGGCTGCTGTTATATAAAAGGGTCATTTTGAAGGAGGAGCTATCATCTTCTGTGCTCTCTGCCTTACTACTCCCAATTATTTTGTTGTCATTCTAATTGGTTATTACTCAGAGATAGAAAATCTGCTGCTGATTGATCTTTTGCTTGTCTGAGTTTATTCTAGTGTTCCAGGTGCTCTAAAAATGGTTGATAACATCTAGAGATCAGGAGAGATGTCCTGTTCTGCCTGTTGCTGCTTGCAGCTGTGCAGAGCACAGGCAACCTCCCAGGTTCAGAGACCACTTGTGCCTTCTGCACCATGGCAATAGCCATCACTTTTCTCCACTAAATCTGCTCAGTACTGGATTTTGACTCTTTCCAGCTGCCCAGATGAAGATATGAGGAGAAAAATCTTTTTAATTTATCCAGCTACCACCTAAACTCTGTGTGCAGGATTATAGATGCTGTATGCTCCTTCATTCTCTGCCTTCCGTGAGTGGCATAACAGTGAAAATAGATTGTCATTCAGTGTCGACAAAGGGAATGAACTGAGTGTGGAATAGCTCAGTGGCAAATCATGAGCCTTTAGGAACAGCACATGGTCAGAGTAACTTTCCAGTAAAGGATTAACAACCATGAGATAAGCACTTTTAGGGCAAACTGCTTTCCCAGGGTTCATGGGAAGGTTGAGTTTCCTCTTGGTGTTCTTTCCCACCCCTTCTTACATTTGGTTTAAACTTCGGTAATCTGGACATGATGAAATGCTTTCCCACCCAGCCACTCGCTCCTAGTAATAACATTGTACTACAGCAACATTCTAATCCTCATTTTTTTGACAGAGATAACTGCTTAAAACAGGACATTAGTTTCAAAGCTGTCTTAATTAAGAAATTACACTCATAGTTTTTTACGTCATTAAACTATGCATGGGCAGCAGGATTACAAGAGTGTTGAGCAGTATGAAGCAGAAATGTAGAGCTCGGTAGAGAGGGAGCTGCAAGACAGTGCTTATTTACAAGGAATTACGGGACTAATTCTTGCAGCCCTCCCACAGACATAGGTGGATGTGGTTGACAGTAGCCAGTAATAAATGCATCTAGTAAGACAGAGTGGGAGTGGACCACCTGCATGTCTTTTGTGGTGGCACAGTGGTGACAGCAAAGTTAGGACTTCAGATATAAATTGGTAAAAATTTCTTTTAAATTAGCTGTATTGATCTCCATTAAAAAAAGAATATGGAGTCTTGTGGGGAAAGTAAGAAGACAGGGAGTTTTAAGAGGAAAATATTCTGGGTAACTTGTAACAGAATTGGAGGAATCCTGGATAAGGCAAAAGAAATCTGTGGTGGCTCCTGTTCTCTTCAAGAGGAAGAAATGTTGTGGAAGGAAGGAATAGGAGTATCCAATGCCTTTTCTGAACAAAACCATCCAGCTAACCTTCCTTTCTGAGCGAGGTAACAGGGAACTTGGAAGTGGGTCTATGATCTTGGTCTTACTCCCATAAAGGTACTTTGGGACTTTAGGCCATTTCATAAAAACAAAGACAACAAATTTTGCAAACATTGTTTGTCACCAAATGCTTAACTTGAGTTCACAATGTCAAGTGATGCAGAATGCAATGATAAATCAGACAAACTGGGACTCCTCCCCACCCTTGCAGGTATATGTGAAACACTCATTTTCTCTATTTAAATGCCTGACAGCTACCCAATGTCACCATACATTTCTAAATGCATTTTCCAAATGATTCCTCAGTAATATGTTGTAAAAACGTGTTGTAAATTAGAAAGAAGAATTGCAGAAATAGAATAAAACTCCTACTTGCAGGATTGCAAGAGAAACAAGTTGTCAGGAAAGGACCGTTTCATATAGGCCTTTTGGCACAATGTTGCTTAATCCTGGATCTTTCAGAGGTCTCATCATGTTTTTGTCACAGACAGCATGCTCTTTCCCTTGAGAAGTGTTGCTATAAGAGTGCTAAAGATTTTTTTCTACCTGACCCAAATATCAGCACAAGACAATGCCCTTTGAAATGGCTAGTTACTCGGTAAAAAGCATGAAACCTGCTGTTCCTAAAGAGTTGGTCTGTGCTGCTTATTATTACACAAAATACACATTACATACATACGTGTAAAATTATAATGTAAATTTACTGAGAAAAAAAAAGACATCCAAATCTTTAGCAATGAAATAGAGAACCAAAGCTTGAGAGAGAACATTTTAAGAAGCAATGTATACTTTTCTAAAATGGGGACTACAAACAAAAATATGTGGTTAGGGATATGCTTTCATAGGTATTAGAAAAGTCATAGTGTTCTCAAAAGGAAGATTCACCTTTGACCCAGGACTGTGAGGTTCTTGCTGTATCCAGTCCCATGCTCATCACTGAAACCCTCCTTTACATATGCCCACTACTACTCTCCCTCTACACTGGTAGTAACTCATGTCATCTCTGTTTCAACCATTTTTTCATCTGTTTCCCTCTTCTCCCATTTGCATCATCTTAGGTCTCTTTGTAAGGTCCTGGTGAATTAAAACATGTACATATCGCGTCATTAAAAAACATTTCTCAAGGAACAATATTGGATTGATTTAGCATGGTATAACTTTGGTAATGCAATAATATACCTGATTCCATTTACCTGCATCCCTTGATTCTTTTTTCAAAATTTATCCCAAAGTCACATGTTTTCTCTTTCTTACATAAAGTTACTTGCTATTTTTCAGTCAGCTTTTATATTCAAACTGTATGGCTCTGGTATCTATGGCTTTTAATATCTAATGAAGGCTTATTTGTGTTGTGTTCTTATGTAAGGAAATTAAGAAATTAAAACCCCCAATCAATCACCCTCAGATTAAAGTGATAAAGGTTTTTTTAAATGTAATTGATGTTATTTGGTTCTCATAAAAACAAATATCTTCACTTCTACGGTGCTTGAGACAAACCTCAATTTCTTTGGGAAAAAAACCTCTTTGAATTACTGAATTGACATGCTTATAGCCATATGGAGACTTTTTAAATAGATGCTCCTGAATCTGTGTCTCCATTTCCTCTGACCTGAGCAGTTTTAATCAAATGTATTAAAATCTGATGGACTTAGTCTTGGAGGAGGACCATTCATGTAACAGTCAAGCCTCCAAAACTAATTAAAGACTGGTAGAATTGATCAAGCTTTCAGAAGATGTAGTGAGTTATTTCAAACAATGTGACTGGGCACATACAGCACCTGTTTGTGACAAACTCAATATAATAGAAAATGCATTACAAAGATTTGACTGGCGTCACATTAAACTGCAGCAGGTCAATGGGCATTTTACTATTTCCTTAGGTCACAATGCTGGTGGTGTGCAAAATTTCTTGAAAAAGCTGTATCTTTACTCATATTTCTAACTGCTAACAAGTTTCAAGGTAGCCAAGGCACTATTAATGTTTTTCATGTTTTTGAAAAATTATTTGATTTAGAACTGGTTACTTCTTATGAAAATGTAATAATAGCAACATTACAAAAGTATAGTATCAGCTGCCCTGAAATGGACAGTAACTTTACATCAAGCTGCTTCTGTGATTGTATTCCTGAAACTATAGAAGAAAGCAAGAGTCTGCCTTTTGAATGCCACTGCTTTTGAACACTCATTGTGTCCAGCTTTGCTCTGTGTTATGTGACATGAATTCACTTCTGACACTTTCCACAGCTATTCTGTATTAGTTTAATCATTATTTGAACTCGGTTTATGGTAAAAGATCTGAACTGGAGCCTCCTACCTATTGAGCAAATGCTGTAGTCATCACAGCACAGGATATGTTGAGGTTTGTGTCCTTGGCTGCAGTTCCTTCACACCTGTTGAATATGTTTCTCACTGCATGCTGTTCTTCTGTTTGAGCAGCTAAGATTCCAAACTTGCAGTTTAAACACTTTCAATTGCTGTTCTAGACAATAAGGGGTCTTTAGGTAAACCAGAACAACACCAAAACAAGGAAAAGGTGCTAGACCATTAGGTGCTCCGTAGGAGACCTTGGTCCATTTTCCTCAGGCAGACAGGGAACTTTAACTGGGACTCCCGACAAAACTGCTTTAGCCCCTAAGCTTTGTCAGCTCCACCCTTGGTGAATCTAGTCCCTTCATTCCTGTTTTCTATTTAATTATGAGTCAACTGATACTTTCTGTTCATAAAATACTATTTTGGAATTTAATTTCATAAACAACAAAAACTCTATTATAGCTCCACAAAAGGACTATTTTTTGTTGTTGTTGTTCGCATGTTTTGTTTCACTTCTTGGCTGCCTGATCCCTCCTAACCAACCAACCAACCAAAACAGCTTACATTTTTCCTACAGTCTTTGTCATAACCATTTTAGTCAAAGTACATCCTCAGGTCTGAACACATCATATCCAGGCTGAAGTGTTCCAAGATGATGCAGCTGTGTCCATAACAGATAAAATCTAGAAAACTCTGACCGATGAAGAATGGATTAATTTGCTCACATTTGGGTAGCTCATCAGAAGGTGAATTGACATCTCACTCATTGCAGCTTGGCACATCCTGCGGCTTCATCTCAGCTCATCTCTCACTGGCTCTTGCCCTAGTAACATTAATACAAAGTCCTGCTATTAATGTTTCTGTGACCTAACATTAAAATGAATAACACTTTGAATAAAATGTTCCAGTAGTCATGCATATACTACCACAAGTGAGAAAGTTTAGAAATACGTTCATATTCTCAAAGTAAGACCTGACCACAGGAAACAGAGAAGGAACCCAAACATGTTGTAAAAGATACTCTGTAGTTGTATATTTAAAAGATATTCTAAGACACTGACTTGAGTTAGTAAGAAAACAGTTCCTGTGATCACCTCAATATAACTGTGTAGCTGAACCAGCATGGTCTGGCCGAATAACCTGTGCAAGATCCAGCAGGGTGCCCAGGTGGCCAAGAAGGCCAACAGCATCCTGGCTTGTGTCCAAAAAGTGTGGCCAGCAGGACAAGGGAAGTGACCGTTCCCCTGTACTTGGCACTGGTGAGGCCGCACCTCGAATCCTGTGTTCAGGTTTGGGCCCCTCACTGCAAGAGGGACACAGAGGTGCTGGACGTGTCCAGAGAAGGGCAACGGGGCTGGGGAAGGGTCTGGAGCACAAGTCTTATGAGGAGCAGCTGAGGGAACTGGGGTTGTTCAGCCTGGAGAAAAGGAAACTCAGTGAGACCTTGTCACTCTCTACAACTACCAGAAAGGAGGCTGTGGGCAAGTGGGGATCGGTCTCTTCTCCCAAGTAACAAGCAACAAGACAAGAGGAAATGGCCTCAAGTTTTGCCAGGTAAGATTTAGATTAGATATTAGTAAAAATTTCTTCACTGAAAGGGTGGTGAAACATTGGACTAGGCTGCCCAGGGAGGTGGTGGGATCACCACTCCTGGAGGTGTTTAGGGACATGGTTTAGTGATGGACTTGGCAGTTCTGGGTTAACAGTTGGACTTGATGACCTTAGAGGTCTCTTCCAACCCAAATTATTCTGATTCTATGACTCTTTGATTCTGTTAGTATGTCCTATAAACAACCATAATTATTGCCCTACCAGTTCTCTGCAAGGTTCCCCAGTACTTAGCCTTACCTTGTTATTTTATCATTTGCAAATAAAAATCATTTGATATTACCTCTGTGACCAACTCATGGTAGTCTCTCAGTACCACATAACTGTCTTTCTGCTCGAATTAAAATTGTAATGTCTTTTATGTTTTTTCATCATGTAGCCAGGAGCTCAGATTCAACAAAAAGTTTCTTATTCTAAGCTTTCTCCTACCTCGTTTTCTTAAATGTGTACCACTTACTGTATGGAGTGATTATGCAGCCCAGTAATTTGAGCATCCTATTCAGCTCTGAATTTAGTGTTTTTAGATGGAAACTATGCTGTATTTTTGTGTATTTTCTATACAAAACTTCTTTTAGATACAGTTTTTCATTGTCACCTATGCATACATCTACACATATTCTCACGTTAAATTAGAACATCCATTTCTCTGAACTTAGCGGATGTTGTACTGTGGCTACAGGCATCCTCATATCCAGCTCATTTCTTTAAATGACTATTCTGTAGCTCTCTCACACTTCACATGCAATTTCAGAAACTGTCACACTCATCTTCTTCTAATCACAATTGGAAAGTGGACTCTTGCCTCTGGTAGATCTGTGGTGTCAGGCTCCTCTGCCCATGCTTTACATTTTCAGACACGTGTCATCAGACTTTTTATCAATTTCACAGTCAGGCGGATATCTCTGTAAGCATCAACAGTGCTAGCTACCTTCAGAAATGGGGTTGAAAACCCATCCATTACTGTGATGCCCACGAAAATATACAAGTGAGAGGCTGCTGTCGTGCCACTGCCAGGATTAGCAATGCCTACTGATATTATCTCATGGGTTCTTCATGCTCCTTATATGTGTCTGTGCTTGCTTAGAAATGTAAGCTCTTTACAGCAGGCACCATCCCCTTACATTCTGCAAATCCAGTCCTGTTCCACAGTAACCATATGCTTATACATATAATAATTATAATACATTAGTCTATCTTAGATACATTCCAAAGCTTCCTCTGTCCTCATGTTGAACTGTAGCAGATTGTAATATGTTTCCCTACTGCCAGGTAGTGGTGGTTGTGCTGGCATATGAGTAAAATGCTGTTTGGAAGATCTCTGTTTTGCCCAGGGATCTAGCTGTGGAATGTTATCCAGGCAATTACTTTAATTGGAGATAATCACTTGGGAAATGGATGGATGAATTAATCAATTCCAGTTAATTGGGAAAATGACATTATTTATGCTGGTCACCTTTTTTTACCACCATCTATAGGAAGCTTTCCAACTGCAGGGCCAATTTCTTCCATGATACAGATCCATGGAGGCTACTGCAATTAAAGCAGGAATGAATCTGGTGCATTGCAAGTATAGAATAAATTGCCTCACTTACTTATTTTTGGAGAAACCATGTGTGCAGCTGACCTGGGAATACTACAAATTACTCTCTTTATTCCACTGTTGCTATCCTGTCATTAGCAGTGTTGCAACAGGAGGTGTTCTTGGCACTTGTTCTAACAGAAATATATAACTTTTGTTTTGTTTGCATACTTATGCAGCTCATTACTATGTTAAAAACAATCTGCAGCTTAGCATTTGTTAATGGGATATGGAACAAGGAAACAGCAGATGGAGTATTGGGATACTGAATGCATAATAAGTTTGATCCTGAAAGTCCTTGTGTGATTTTTCAGCTCAAGATGGTTGTTAAATTCCACTGCAAAGCTGAGCAGAAACCATGCCTGTGTTCAAGCAGTGAAGGTATAGTCCTCCACACTAAACAGACTTAAGGGTCAGGTATTCTCTGTACCTGATCACCTTTTAAAGGGAAGCAAAAGACAAATTTTGCTTTGTGATTAATTCTTTGGTTTCTTTTATTGTTCAGACAGGAGCTCTGACAATAAGACACTGTCATGGTTTAACCCCAGTTGGCAAATAAGCCTCACACAGCCGCTCACTCACTCCCTCCATGTCGGGATGGGGGAGAAGAGTAAAAGTGAGAATGCTTGTGGGGTGAGATGAAAACCGTTTAACAGGAAAAGCAAAAGCCATGCAAGCAGCAAAGCAAAATGATGAATTTATTTGCCAGTTCCCACCAGCAGGCAGGTGTTCAGCCATCCCCAGGAAAGCAGGGCTCCATCACACATAACAGTTACTTGGAAAGACAAATGCCATAACTCTGAACATCCCCCTAATTTATATACTGAGCGTGATGCCATATGGTATGGAATATCCTTTGTGCCACTGGGGGGTCAGTTGGCCCAGCTGTGCCTCCTCCCAGCTTCTTGTGTACCCCCAGCCTCCTCACTGGTGGGGTTTGGTGAGGAGCTGAAAAGTCCTTGACTTAGTGTAAACACTGCTTAGTAACAACTAAAACATCAGTGTGTTATCAACATTATTCTCATTGTAAATCCAAAACACAGCACCATACCAGCTACTAGGAAGAAATTTAACTCTATTCCAACCAAAACCAGGAGAGATGGCTGATTGTCCTTCAAATGATTGAAGATAACCTTTGCTGTGATATTGTCCTATAGATATTTCTATCTTCAGCTGAAGAGTTTTGAATATCATTCTTTACTCACCTGTATGTCCAATGCTGACTAGTGCCTATGATGCTCACCAATCTGAGGACAAGTGAGCAAGGCTATAATAACTTTGTACTGAGCTGCATCTTCATTTAATGTGTTACAGCACCTTTGCATCTCTCAGAATAAGATTTTGGGGCAAAATGATCTCTGTATAATCTGTTTGCCACCCTCATCTCCATGCCAGACTGAGTGGCTCTTCAGGTCTGATGGAACAGACCCAAATCTTTTGTCTTGCAAAGATAAGGATCTAATCATTCTGCGACGCTCATTGGTTCAGAATCATTGAGCCATGGGTACATCTGTGACCACAGCATGGATTAGACATATCTGCCAGGCTGCAGTGAGTTAGCTTAGATTTTAAGAGCCTTTCTGCAGCTGAATGACTCTCCGACTCATCTAACACAGACTTGTTTAGTAAAACATAACCTTTCAAACTTCTGTAAAATGGCAAGGTGTGGCAAATGAGTTAACAGTCATAGGGTCATTACAACTGAATCCCAAGTAGACACAATACAGTTTACTGCAAATACTATGTGAGATGAGAACATGAAATGAGAAATCTTAATGTTTTCGACAGCAAGTGAATGTACCACTCCAGCAAACTGATTTTTTTTTTTGGGGGGGGGGGAGAAAAGGTTGGGAAATGTTAGGGCAGGATTCAAAACTGGAATTTCTCACAGCCTTTTGTTTACTTTACTTCAGCAGCCCCCTGTCTTCAAGCATGGTGTCCTGTGTGACCACAAAAGGGAAAGCATCATTTGTGAAAAGTCAGTGCCTTGGGGTTCTTTTATTTTTTCACTAGGCTGAATTCAACTCACCTGCCTTCCTGAAAGGCCTTCCAGCAAAAACAGCTTCTGTGACCCACTGCATAAGCAGCTCTGGAGGGAGATAAAGTTTACACTTAAATGGGACCTAACAGGCTCCTAGGCACATGACTTTTGTTTTCATATTCATACTGATCCTCTATCCAGCAGGGCACAAGAACAGGACACTGTAAGAGACCACCTGAGGCACTGCATGCAGGCCCTAACTTCAGTGTTAAAAAACAAGTCACAGCTAGGTCAGGGGGACCACACAACATTATCCCACACATATGCAAATGGTGCGGGTCAGGAAATGCTTCCTGACACCTACAAAATGCTATGGCGTTCCACAGGAAGAAAGAACATTATCTGCATACCAGATTCCTGGACCTTTTTCTGTAAAATTCCCAGATAATGATGGTGCTCCAGCCTACAGAAAAAGGAAATTCTTCCTCTGCAGAAATTCTTCCTAATTAGGAGAAAAAAATTCCTCTGGACCCCATATCTGATGATTGATTTAACACTTTAGGCTGGGTGAGCAGATGAATGAACACTTGTAGGTATTTAATGTTACTAATATTTAAGTAAATTAAGTCCTACAAATGCTTGTAGTTTTGAAATTACTTAAAGTAATTGAAGTTTTTATTTATAAAGAATCAGTATATCTCATCTTAACCTTTGCTTGACCAAACTAAACAAATCAAGCTTATTCAGTGTCTCATAATACATTTCCAAAATCATTTTAGCACTCTGTTGGCATCTTTTTTCCATTTTTAGTCCATTTCACTGTTGGTGACTAGAAAAGTCTGAAATATGTAAAATTAAGTTTAATCAGTATTTTCTATTAAAGTACTAATAATTCCTAGTTTTGCTAAAAAATGCCTTAAAGAAGCCAAGATACAGTTTTAACATTAACTTTAATGAGGTCAGGATATTACTCCAACATTCATAAAGAACCTTCTTTTTTACCTGCCTATGTTATATGAAGCACACCCTAAAGTTTAATGCCAAAGACTTTCTCCTCGGAGCATCTTGTTCTAACAAGTGTTGTGGGATGAGGCATGGTTTGGATACCACAATAAGACAAAAAACTGAATATCTGCATCTTGAAATGAAATACATTTCCATTTGTTTTTTCTCCTCTCAACTCATTAACTTTGATTAAGTTAACATGTACATTCAAATGAAAAAAAAATAAGAAAAATTCAATCCAAATAAAACATACAAAATTTTCAATCATAATTATACATTTCAAACACCATTCTGTGATAAGAAACTAATTCACAAGTAAAAGTGCTTACATAAAGCACTCACGTTCTAATATTCCACAAAGTATCATTTTTATCTGAATGCAAAGGAGTTAATGAGTTGCAGTCATCTCATGCTAAAGAAGACAGTATTTGTTTGGTTTTAGATCTAGAAATAAATAAATCTGAAATCCAAATAAAGTCCAAACTCAAAAAAGAGGATCTCAACTACACAGGGCTTTCAAGTTTCCTCAAGCATCACCAGAATATTGTGAAATCCGTGTGAAATGCGTGTGTGTGTTTTCCCCCTTGTGTACTTTACAGTTTTACAGTTTCTTTAGGAAATCAGCATTTAACTTCTAGCAAAAGGAAATTCCTAAAGAAGGGACATGCCTTTGTTGTTCACTCCATCAGTCACACAAGCAAACACAGTACCCGTGGCAGGGCTGTAACATGCATCTCAGCCACCGGCTGCTGTGCTCAGCTATGCCCTGTCTCCATGGAAACATTTCAGCAGATGGGGTACCTACTGGCAACCAAACAAAGATTTTCGTTTTGCTCTGCAGAAGAGACAAAATGCAAGCTGCAATGAATATAGCATCTTCCTTTGACCCTGGATCTGTAAGCATTGGCCAGAGACATCAGGTCTGCCTTCTTTTCTTTTCCCCCCTGAAAAACAAGCAGCAATTGAGGAAGAATGGGAATTGGTAGTTTTTAACAAAAAACCCATATATTTACAGCAGGATGCAAAATCTCTAAGTCAAATTCAAAGTCATAGCTCTTCTTTTAGAGAAACAAAGAGAAGCCCTCAAATCAGCCACTTGTAGTGTTCAGAGAAGGGTGTTTCAAATTGCAATGATGTGCTTGGTGAAAATAAGGTTGTAAGAGAAAGAAAGAACAGTGAATATGTCATTATATGAAAGAACAGTAACCTCCATTTTCATTTCAGCTACTTTGAGGTGAATAATTGTACAGTTGAGGAACAATCTTTTTCCAACACTGAAGTGACAAAGTGGCTAGTGCTTTTGAATAGAGCGTTCAGTTTGAGATAGCACAGAGCTGCATTAGAAGAGTAGGAAAAGACTATCTATAGCTGATCAGGAAAAATACAGAAAGAGGCCAACCAAAATAACCTTGTCTTTTCTTCCAAGTTACAAAACAAAGAACTCAGACTTAAAGCATACTTAGTTCAGCCTTTGGGATGACTCCGTTAGGGACTTGCAAGTTTGAATGAGATAAAACTAATTAATAACCAGGATTTTCTGCATATTTCTCTCAAAGCCTTGTGCTGATCACATGGGATGGAGTATTCATTGTCCTTTTTTCTGTATCTTCTACTTACATATGAAAAGCGTATGCAACCACAAGAGGAATTCAAAATTTGCACTGATAAGTAAGACATGGGTAAATATCTGCCTTCTTTTCAGTTTCTGAGTACTGTTTGGATAGGGAAATTATGACAAAATAAAAATTACCACAGTGTTCTTATCCTTCTGTATAGGAAGGATATCAATATCATCTGCATTCTGATATAGATGCCAGTAGTATGCCTACTGTGCTACCTTTATGTTTGCACTGACACAAAATAAACCTTGCTAAGTGGCAAGGACAAATCATTAGTTTGATTACAGCTAGCAGTCTGCAACCTCTGCATATAAAAACATCCCACAATTAAATTTTTCAAGCATGACAGAACATGTTTTATTTATTTTTTAAAATAATTATCACACTGATATTGTCAGCTTTGTTTACCACAACATTGGTATTTTAGCAATTTATGATGATTATATTCTCTTCTAATTATAATAGATATTTTATTTAAAGGTCTCTGCTCAAATGATTTAGAGCAAAAGCTGATGTTGATTGCAGCTGATGTTAGATTGTTCTCATCCACAAACTTATAACTATAGTGCTGGCATTCTTTCTGAACTCATGTTTTGTTATGTTTTTCTTAGACCAGAACAATTTCAGACTTCCAGAACTAAATTATTATAATAGATGTGTGATGCCAAAAGCTGGGTGTGCCCGCGTTCCCTCGTGAGCAGGCAGTAGCTAGCTTGGAGCTGCACTGCTGGTGGTGGTATGGATTGAACTGTGAAGTCCTGCTGAAGGCTTCTTATCTGCAACTTAATGCCGCAGATACTGTGACTTTGCATCAAACCCGTGTCCTATGTCTGGTCATATCAGACAGCATTGGATTTGTGAACATTTGCTTGCAGAAAAGAGTGTTGATAAAGCTTGATACAAGAGCACAGTCAGCTGCTTCACACACCTAAACAGGAAAAGGAAACCTTTTACAATTCAAATTCAAAACATGTTTTCTTGGT
Organism: Falco rusticolus; assembly: GCF_015220075.1. Lineage (NCBI taxonomy): Eukaryota > Metazoa > Chordata > Aves > Falconiformes > Falconidae > Falco > Falco rusticolus. Next base: position 58,846,206 of record NC_051192.1, read on the forward strand.
ATGCCTCACATTACCTGGGACCCTGATGAACTGAGATTCGGCTGAGGCGAGAACTTAGTGAGGATGCTCACATTTGGTTGTAAAGAAGAATTAGTGATAGTGTTCAGTGTTTTAATGTGAAAAGATACAGAAATATTTTAAAACTCTTCTAGCTCTCTTTATCTATATCTCTGTCAGGAAGGCATTTCCTTCAAGAATGAACCAAACACGCAGTCCAGAAAGTTCCTGCAGAGCATCAGTGATAAGTTTTTTATGCAGGTGGTGGAGAGCCCAGTGAAGTGAGGTGCGCTTCTGGACCTTGTCTTCACAAACAAAGAAGGACTGATTAGGGTTGGGGTGGCCTTGGCTGCAGTGACCATAAGATGATGGAGTTCAGGATCCTGTGTGGAGGAACCAGGGCAATAAGTTGGATTGCAAGCCTGGACTTCAGGAGAGCAAACTCTGGCCTCTTCAAGGACCTACTTGGAGGAATGCCATGGGTTAGGGCTCTGAAAGATAGGTGGGTCCAAGAGAGCTAGCTAATATTCAAGCATCACTTCCTCCAAGCTCAAGATCGAAGCATCCCCATGAGTAAGAAATCAAGCAAAGGAGGCAGGAAACCTGCATGGATGAGCAAGGAACTTCCGGAAAAAAACCAGAAAAAGGAAGTCTATGGGATATGGAAAAAGGGACAGGCCACTTACGAGGAATATAGGGATGCCAGAACATGCAAGGATGTAAAAAGGAAGGCTAAGGTCCATTTGGAATTAAATTGGGTGATGAATGTCACTCGAAGAAGAAGATGATGAGCTTCTTCGAGTACATCAGCAAGAAAATGACTAGAGAAAATGTGGGCCCACTGCTGAATGAGGTGGGTGCCCTGGTGATGAAGGACACAGAGAAGGTGGAGTTACTAAATGCCTTCTTTGCTTCTTTCATTACTGCTAAGGCTGGCCCTCCAGTTTTCCAGACCCTGGAGGCAAGAGGGAAAGTCTGGAGAAAGGAAGACATTCCCTTGATTGAGGATGATCATGTTAGAGATCATTCAGGCAAACCTGACACCCACAAACCCTTGCACCCCAATGAGATGAACCCCTGAGTACTGAGGGAGATGGCAGATGTGGCAGAGCCACTGTCCATCTTTGAAAGGTCATGGAGGACAGAAGGACAGGTGTCTGAGGACTGGAGGAAAGCCAATGTCTCTCCGATCTTCAAAAAGGGCAAGAAGGAGGACCCAGGAAACTACAAGCAGGTCTGTCTCACTTCCATCCCTGGAAAGATGATGGAACTGCTCATCCTGGAGGTCATCTCCAAGCATGTGGAGGAAAAGAAGGTTATCAGGAGTAGTTAACATGGATTCACCGAGGGGAAATGATGCCTGACCATCCTAATAGCCTTATATGACAGAATGACTGGCCGGGCAGATGAGGGGAGAGTGGTAGACTTTGTCTACTTTGACCTTAGCAAGGCTTTTGACACTGTCTCCCGTAACATCCTCACAGGTAAGCTCAGGTAGTGTGGGTTAGATGACTTGTCATTGAGGTGGACTGAGAAGTGGCTGAATGGCAGAGCTTAGCGGCCTGTAGTCAGTGACACAGAATCAAGCTGGAGGCCTGTAGCTCATGGTGTTCCACACGGGTCAGTACAGGGTCCAGTCTTGTTCAACTGACTCATCACTGACCTGGATGCAGGGACAGAGTGCACCTTCAGCAAGTTTGCTGATCATACAAAACTGGGGGGAGCAGCTGATAACCCAAAAGTTTGCGCTGCCATTCAACGAGGCTTGGACATGCTGGAGAGTTGGGTGGAGAGGAACCTAATGAAGGCAAGTGTAAGGTCCTGCACCTCAGGAGGAACAACTCCACACACCAGCGCAGGCTGGGGTTTTGCTTGCTGGAAGGCAGCTCTGTGGAGAAGGACCTGGGAGTTCTGGTGGACAGCAAGTTGCCCATGAGCCAGCAGTGTGCCCTGGTAGCCAAGAAGGCCAATGGGACCCTGGGGTGCATGAGGAGGAGCATGGCCAGCGGGATAAGGGAGGATAAGGGAGGTGATCCTCCCCTCTGCTCTGCCCTAGTGAGGCCACATCTGGGGTGCTATGTCCAGTGCTGGGCTCCCCAGTTGAAGAGAGACAGGTAATACTGGAGAGGGTCCAGTGGAGGGTTGTGAAAATGATGAGGGGACTGGAGCATCTCCCTTGTGAGGGAAGACTGAGAGCTGGGCTTGTTTAGCCTGGACAAGAGAAGACTGAGAGGGGATCTTAGCAATGTCTACAAATATGTTACAGGAGAGTGCCAAGAGGATGAGGCCGGGCTCTTTTCAGTGGTTCCCAGCAACAGGACAAGGGGCAATGGGCACAAACTGCAACACAAGAAGTTCCATCTGACTATGAGGAAAAACAACTTTTCTTTGAGGGTGTCAGAGCACTGGCAGAGGCTGCCCAGAGAAACTGTGGACTCTCCTTCTCTGGAGACGTTCAAAACCTGCCTGGACATGACTATGTGCAACCTGCTTTAGGATAACCTGGTTTAGCAGGGGATTGGACTAGATTGTTTCCAGAGATCCCTTCCAACCCTGACCATTCTGGAACTTTGTTGTGCTTCCTGACCTCATGGTGGATTTGTTGCTGCCTTCATGACCTGGAAAATACACTGCATTAACTCCCCTGACCAAACAGAATGGTCCCTAGTTTCTAATTTCTGTAGGCCATGAAAAGCAGAAATAAATAAGAAAAACTGCTCCTTAAAGCAATCTTGCAAACAATTACTGTGGAGTATAATACCTAATCCTAAGAGTAGGATAACAATTTCATTATTATTGCATTAATTTTCCTTTTTGTGCCTACACAACAGTCAGCAATTATTTGTTCCTTTGATATTTTCCCCCAAATTGGGTTTAATTCTTCAAAATGTAATGGCTGTTGTTCCCTCCTTATGAATAATTTTAGATCACTATATTTTGCTGCAATATAATGGAGAGAAAGTGAGGAAAAAAGGGTTCACCTGCTCCCGCTTTTGGAACTCCTAAAGAAACCCAGAATGTTTGCCTTTATTTCTGAATAGGAAAATGATTTTCAAATCATTTAAAATACTATCAAAAGGGGGATATACTTGCCAAATATGTATCTGAAGGAAATTTTTTTTAAAGTATTTGGATTTCATTACTATTCTGTGGTTAGCATTGACATTTGAAAATTAATTTCTTACTAATATTCCAGACAGTTTGTCACAGACAAAAGAGTTTTTTTCAAAAAATTTGCATATAACAAAAATTGAGTTTCCATTTCAATGATCAGCAATATTTTGGAAAAAGCAGACATAATTTTTCTTTTGTTTTTGAAATAAAAGAAGGAAATTTTGCATTTACATATTCATCTTTTCATTTGGGTTTTGTTGGGGTTTTCTTCTGTAAAATGGAAAAATCAGCAAAAAAATGTGGGGGAAGAATAAAAAATTGAAAGTGAAGCAGAATTATGAATCAAAATGACAGAAAATTTAGGTATGTTCATTTGAAACATTTGTATGTTACTGAGTATTTTTTTTGCCAATGAAATTAGTTTGATAAAAGTAAGTTTAATATTTTATTTCCAAACATGCTGATTTTGATAGAAATATCTTTTCAGAGAAATCTTTTAAAATCAACATTCTTTGACAATTTCCAATTCTTCTGCAGTTTACTGTATCTTGACATAAGGGTAAAAAGAAATAAGGAGAATTAGAAACCATTGAGCAGCTTTTTTTTTTAATATAAAAATCTTATTTGTATCTGTTCTGAATATTTTCCCCCCTGAACTCAACAGTTATTTAACCATTAAAGTAGAAATATCCTTTCTATAGACCACAGAATGTGTTTATTAGTTATAATTTACATGAAGCTAGTTAACTCATCACTCTTTGCTGGACATATTATTTTTTTTTTAATTGTCATTTTTTATTTAAACTTAAAATATGCAGTTTGCTTGATAGCCTCATCTTCATTTAGAGAACAAGAAAGGAGATTTTAAATGCTGTTGCTCTAAACAAGACAATCACCGAAAGACACTAAGCAACTTAGAAATTTAACAGCTACTTCTTACTAAAAAAACTCCAAAACTTTAAAAAAACAAGTAATCTTAATGCATATATAAAAAGCATCTGGTGTGTTATAGGTTGAACAGCAAGAAGCACAGCCCTGAGGCTTCACCAGAGGACACAATGATTTTTTAAGGTTCATATTTTAAATTTCTAACAGAAAGGAAAAAAAAAAAACCCAAACAAAACCAGAAAACCAAGCCTGTCTTCACGTTCAGGCTGTTTAACAAAATTAACTTATATCCTTTGACAAGTCTTCTTAAGTCCTTACAGAGATGGGAGTTGTGGAATATGAATTTTCTAAGATTTCTTAAAAATAAACGATAAAAAATTGATAAATATAGGTTTCTCCATGTGCTGTAGAAAGGCAGCTACTTTTTTGTTTCCTTCATTTTTTGTCTTGTTTTGCCAACAGCTAGAACAACTAGTATGTCTACAATTATACACTGTAATTCCCAGTCTTCATCTATGTACTCATCTCTTCACGTCACCTGTGTCATTTCCTTCCCAACTGAATTCTTTGCAAGTCTTTCTTGAGTGCAGGATAAGATTCTTAAACCTGGGAGCCTTTACCCAAGTTACTGAAAAAAAGAGAAATAAAAAAGCCCTGCTTCATTCTATCAAATCCAAATCCATTTTTATCTAACTTAGATAACTACTCACAAGTCTGTAATGTTCATACTCTTTCAGCTCAAGACAGAAAAATGTTTAAAGACAGAATTGAGTGTTTTTCTTAAAATTATTTTATACTGAAGTGATTCATCTTCTGGGGAAATGTTGTGATATTTTCCCAAGAATTATAAGTGGACAGCATCTTTATCTGAGAGGAGCAGACACCAAAGATTTGAAGGTCCTCAGCAGGACAGAGGAAGCTTTTTTCTGGCCCCTTGCTGCAGTCAAAGCTACAAATTTGTTGTCCTGTAAACCTGTTCAGCCATGTACCACAAACACTGCTACTATTTTTGGATTTCCTTTAAATCTTGATGACAAGGATTTTGTCATATGCAAGCATTCTGCATATACAAGTTTAACTGGTTAACTATAGTGTCATCATCAAATTATGGGGGAATGATGACAGAACTGTGAGAAAGACAATTTGGAAAAGTTGTACAAAACATTACTGGTTGTTGGAAAGCTAGAATATATTTAAGTATTGCACATGATACTTCGAACAATGTTGGAATTCCTAAAGTAGGTTTAAAGACTTTTTCAAAAAATGTATGAAACAGAAAATGATTAACTGATGGAATACCTTTCAAAGATGCTGTACCTGAGTTTGGAGACAAAAGCTAGCGTAGATTCAAGTAACTGGGTAGAACTCTATTGACTTCCAGAACACCTTGGCTACATACCTTAGGGTTCTGTAAGGTTTTAAATGTTTATCTTCTACAGTTGAAAAATGCCATCTTTCCATTATTCATTCATTCATTACAGCTGGGTACATCCAAGAACACCTTGGAAAACCTCAGTGTTCAAAAAGTGTTTGCTAATAAAGATAGTTTGCATCTGCTAGTAACCTGGAATTTAAGTTAACTAAAAATATTTCACCACTGTTCTCTTTTTTCTTTTTTTTTTTTTTTTAATTGGCAGACCAAATATAATTATATTCCTTGTGTTTCAAAGTTTTTGAATCTATAGTTCTTTACTTCTGAAGTACACAGAAATTTAATTTCCTCTTCAATTTCCTATTTTAGAATTTCTTTTGAAATGAAGCTTGGTACATTTTATCTTTTCATCTACGTCCTGAGCTGAGGTAATTTGAGGCAGAATTGAGCACTATCCTAAAATAAACAAGTGTTCTTCCTAAGGTCTCTTTTGTTCTCTGTCTCTTTATTTCGCTGAACCGGGAAACGATCATGTCTGAATGAGATACAGCCTAATGAGCCTGTACATTTTAGTACTCAGAATTAGAAATAAAGGAAAAATACTAGTTAAAACCATCTTTAGTTCAGCAGTGAGATTGAGACATATACTGTAAATAAGCAAAGACTGTTATATTATTTTTTTGTAGAGTCTTTCATCTGTTGATGAATTTCAACAATATGTTGGTTAAAACCTGGAGCTATTTTATGGAAATTCTTTCATGACATTATCCATACCTGTCATCTGAGCAGTTATTGCGGTTTTTGCCTCTTCTGACCAAGCACTCTGATAGGAATTTGCCTTTAGGCTAGTCCTGGATTGTCTTACTTAACCTTTATCAAATGGAGCCACCTTCAGGAAGGCCTGTGGATCTGTGAATATTTGTCATTCCACATGTCCAGAGAAGCACCCTGGCATCTTCAGTTGTGAGAAACTTTCAGCAACTTAAAACAAAAGAAAACAATGGAAGACAGTTGCTAATCTGTAACCATATTTCAGCATTTCATATATCATAACTCTGTGCTTATATGCATTACAGCAATTTAAAATTGAAATTCCACACACTTTGTTATTCCTTATTATCCAGGCTTTGCTTGTACAAGCATAAATATAAATTCTTGAAGGAAATGGGATATAGTACTAGACCTATACAAAAGGAAATTAAAAAATGTAAAACTTTAAATGAGATGTCAGGATTGTTTTTATGGCAAGAGCTTTTATGTTTTTACAAGCAGAAATAGAAATGGCATTGCACCTCTCCATAAATATATACAGAAAATATTATGTTGATGGAGACACAGTTACTATTAATTTAATAGATTCATTTCTTCATACAGTCCAGCTGCTCCTGTGTTTCACAGAACAATCTCAACATTTAGATAGATGTTGCCTAAAAGAATAATTCTCATCAGCTCTTCCTTAGCAGTTAGCTGTGAATGGCTTCTCGTGCCACTGAGTATTGTCATTGGATAGTGACTGAGGGCTATTTATCATGTAAAAACTTTCCCTGCTTACAGTTAATTTCCTTGGAACAAATGATGCTTCATGAAAACCTTTCATAATTGTCTTCCCAAGTAAACATAATTAAAACTAAGAAAACCATTTTTCCACCAAGAAGGAGCTGGGAGTTACTGATGGGGTAACACATGGTACCCTTCCTTATCTACAAGAATTTAATTCTTTTTCTGTAGTTACAATTACAGAAAAGTAACTTTTTCTTCATTTTTACTCAAAAAAGTACTGACTGCCTTCCTGTGGCTCTAAATTTAAAAAAGAAAATCATGTGTCTTTCAATAGCTTTAATCCTGTATTTGATGCCTGTATGCTACAGGTTGGCACAAGCTGGCATGATGTAAGGAAGAGCTGAAAAAGACAGAAAGAGTAAGAATGGAGAAAATGGTATCTGACTGCAGATATGCCAAACCAGTATCTCAGTCATTGTAAATGTGCAAACAACAGGAACAGTGGAAGACTTACGGTAATCTTGTAAATTAGAAGCCATCAATATAGTCTGATTTCTTGTAACTTCAGGTAAATGGAGGAAGCAAGGTGATCATCATGAATTTATCAGTACTGTAAAACTGAAGGAATTAAGAATATAGGAATATGGGGGGAAACTAATTGGTTTAGCAGTATGCAGACCAGGGAACAGAGAGGGCGTTTTTAGTTATTTCCCAGAAATGATGGCCAAAAGGAGTATCTTGATGATATTTTCTGCTGTTCTTTGTATTTCTGTAGTATTATAGGGATACCACAGTGGGCAAGACCTCAATGTGTTAATCCCTACAGAAAGAGAACAAAAAGATGTTCCATATCTCTGAGTGTTAACAAACAAAATGTAGCTGAAAATACAAGAGTAAGTATGAGCAGAAAGATGAATGAGTCCAGTGAAATATTGAAACAAAGTTAATCAGGAACAAACAACAAGAAGGACAGCGACTGTACTGGGTCTGGCTGAGCCCCATAGCAGCCCCCATAGCACTGTGCTTGCACTGGTAGCCAGAGAGGTGGGGGTAACACACCGGTGTGTGGCTACTGCCCAGCAGCACTCGCACAGCACCAAGGCTGTCTCTCCAGCCTTCCCCCCACCTCACCAGTAGGCTGGGGGTGGGCAAGATCTTGGGAGGGGACAGAGCCCAATGTGACCAGTGGGGATATTCCATACAATATGATGTCTGCTCAGATATAAAAACCAAGAGAAAAGATAAGGAAGGGAGGGGCATTCATTATTTATATTTGTCTTCTAGAGCAGTCGCTAGGTATATTGAAGCCCTGCTTCCCAGGAAGTGGCCAAACATCACCTGCTGATGAGAAGTAGAGGATAACATCTTTTGGTTTCCTTTGCTTCCACATGTGTGAGACCTTTGCTACTGCTTCATTAAACTGTCTTCACCTTGACCCACAAGTATTTTTAAATCTTGTTTTCTTCCCCTCACCCTTTTCTGCTGAGGAAGGGAGAGAGAGAGCAGCTTGGTGGGCACCTGGCATCCAGCCAAGGTCAACGCACCACAGTGACCTATGTAGGGTGTGAATTGCCTGTTGTTATATGACCTGGGCACACATTCTGTCCTGAGCTGTACTGCACGAAATCTCATATCAGGACCTTTAGCAGTCTTTTCCAAAGGAAGTGGGTAAAACTTGAAGGAAGAAGCATTAATGCCAGCACCATCTGGCTTCCATATAAATTAAAAGTAATTTAAAAGAAGAGAATGTCTCAAAAACTTTCTTCAGTTGATCAAAGAACAACAGATAGGTCTAAAAGCAGCAGTTCCTTGTAGAGGGAAGAGGATATGAGGAAACAGAAAAAAACTGAACAGATGGGAACAACAGTGCCCTCAGTACCACAACGAGCAAAGTGTAACCAAAACATTTTATGAGTACTTTGCTATTAAAGTGAAATGCTCTTACAGTGCTGCTTCAAGAGGTAGCTGCCATATCTGAAACAACTACAAACATAAATACAGATTTAATACCTAAGTACTTCAAAAATTTATTATGTCTGTACAAAAATTGATCAGAAATTTGGTGTCATGTCTTTGTCATGCAGTATGAAAAATTTTCTAAATTATTATAGAATAAGGACCAATAAAAGTCTCATCATTCTTTTTTAAAGTTAATGTTATTTATATGTTATTGTTCTTCCATTTCCTTCTATGTCAAACATTTCCATTTCATTATCATTATGTTTCATACAGATAAATCTCTTGCAATGGTTGTGAGCTCTATTACAGGTTTTAATGACTCATTTCCATACCCATTTCCATTACCTGAGAAAAGAAGGAATAGCAAGTGTTTCACAACAGTTCCATCAGATACCACAAACCTTTCAGCAGAGGTCATGATGATGAAGTGAACATGGATGTAACCCAATCCAGAAAATAAGAAAAATAAATTCACAACACTAAGTGTCACAAATATCAGTCTGAAATGGACAGTGAGTTAGTTCATCTTGTGTGTCTGCCTTGTTGAGTGCTTAATTTTTTATTATGCTGCTTTTTAGCTTTCTTCCTGAGATACACTATCAAATTATTTTATTCTGTTGCAGAACATGATTTTCTCCTGTTATTTGCACTTGAACTGTGTGAGTACCTTAATTAACCTCTTGCTAAGTAAAGATGCTTTTCTTTCCTGATCAAGATTTCATTTATTTTCTACCCACAACATAAAACATAAAATTCTGACTTTAAACATTGATGGTCTGATTATTGCTAAAATAAGAAACATTAAAATAATAGATTTTTTTTTCAGTTCAGACTATTTTGTATGCTTTCTTCTTTACATCTTTCAATGTGCCATTGAAGGATACTCTTATGTCTTATGATACAATTAACCAGAAGTAATTTCATACAACACATTATTTCACAACATGTATTGACACTATAGTTATTCTGATATTTCTTTTTGAGCAAGTGTCTTGCTCATGGATGGTGACCCACTGAAAAGAAAGCACAGCCAGATGAAAACACAGCAGCATCTAATGTATGAATGAGCAATGTATTGAACAGAATTCATTTGAGACAGACCTTCAGAAAAAAACAGCACATATAATGCCATAACTTACATCACACATTACGTTCCAGGAGAACACATTACACAATACTGGAGTCTGAAATATTACATAAGAAGAATGAACTCCCACCAACTCTTTTCTCCCAGGGAGTAAATCTGTGCATGCATCACACTGACTAGATATTTAAGCCTGGTTTATTAGCAGGATTCTGTCCATCTGCCTCACCTAGCATGGGGCAATGGATTAAGTTCTTCTGCAATATGGTGTCTAGATTTCTTTTCAATCCTACCAGACTGAGATGACAGGGTTGGGTCCATTCATTACACATAAAGGAATTAAAGACCTCTGAAGCTTCATAGGTTCTTTAAAATATTACAATTCTTCCCTCTCACCCTCATGGACAGCTTTGCAAAGGGCCTTCAGAATGGTCACGAGCAAGAGCAAACTGAATCATTTAGTACATCTTGTACTGTGCCCTAGTGAAAGTAAATACGTTTGCCAGTTTCTCCTATTAAGATGGGTGGAAGTATTCCATGTAAAGGTACTTTTTACTTCTCAGCCTTCAGCTTTCTGCAGAGGAGATCAAGATATAATAAGAGGAGTGATTCAGCGAATTTCCACCTGTCTCTCTCTGTCCACATCCCTTCTGCAAGCTCCAGAGCATTACCATTCAAGACCAAGTGAACCTCAGTTGGCTTAAGGTAATTACTTTAGAGCTGGGTCACAAAATTTTACATAAAGTCTGGAAGAGGATCTTGTGCCCTCTCAAGTTTGGCTTATATTCGCACGCTCTGGCCAGGCTACAGTTCAGCACCAAAATGCTTTTGTTCATCTGGCCCTTGTGTGCTTCTTGATAGAGCTATCAGTGTTTCAGCTGGAAAGCAACTGGAACTTTGAGATAACTGATGCTGCGATAAAATGAATTTTGCAGTTTAGCAGCTTAGAAATTCATTGATTATTTCCTGCAAAAACAAACCCACACAATTTCCTATGTATCACTTGCAGTTAAATAGGAAATGTAGATGTTACAGAAAACTAGCCATCTGAAAATATTATAAACAATATTAAGTGTTAGCCCTACTGCTTTCAAAACAAAGGTAACTGCTTACCTTGACTGGGTAGCCTGTAACTAATAAAGAGCTAGTAAGGTGAAGCACAGTGGGCTCAAGACAACAAGTAGCAAACTCCTTTATGGATGATGGAAATTGCTTGTTCATTTGAGAATACACAGGACCTACCTCCTGCTTCCATGCCTTTCTGTCCTTGTTGCTGCTGAGGGTCTCGAGAAAGGGAAGGTATACAGAAAAATGATTTATCAGATGCCTAATTTGGCCAGACTAGATCCCTTCCTTGGTCACACCTGAAATATTGAGCTAAATCCTTAAATTAAATAAGACAAATAATTTATTTGTTCCTTAGTTAAGTTCTTCAGGGACATACCAGAATTCCATGTATTTGGTCCTTTAATTACAAAAGATTAAAAATAATGTGGCATATAGTTCTCACAGAATCATTATTTCAAATGAGGTATCTGCCTTATTTTCTTCAAGATACTGGTCCTTCATAAAATGTGATATTATTTCCTGCTTTCCTACATTTGCTGTTCCCCAGATTTAGGCACACCATGTCCTTCATATCCCTCTCTGAAAGTGTATTTACTGTACACCAATCAATCAAACAATCAAGTAGTAACATCTTTCATAAAACCCCAGAATATTAGTACAAAAGGCCAGCCAGCAAAAAGATCCCACTAGACAAAATGAGTAGGTGCAATTTCTCTACCTGACAAGCTATTTAGCTAGCTTGACCTTTACTGGAAGTAAATGATCATAACAGCTAAAGGAAGCCTGGAAAAATGTAATTAAAAAAAATCAAATACTGTATGTAAGAAGGAGGTGAACTCCGTCTCTGCTGAAGTCATCAGCACTTCTAAACACTTTTTTTTTTCTTTGTAAACAATCTGAAATGAAGATGTACAGGAAAATGCATTATTCAGCAGGTACAAATTATTAAAACTGTCCTAAAAGGTCAGCATTTTATAGTTCTATATGCTGTAGATTCTAACAAGGAGAAGGTCCATTTTAAACAGTATTGCTAATACTTATCACTCATAACTCTGAATACAAAAGCAATATTATTTCTTACCATAAACCTCCTATAGTCTTGGGGTGGGGAAGGATGTCGGTGGTGATCCTGAAGCAGACATTAATAAACCTGATTATTGTTTTTTACTGTTCATTCAAAAATACATATGCAAGAAAGTTCAGAACTATGAAGAATATAAAACATTTTTCTAATTGCCTTCTTCTATACCAAATGGAGTGACTATCCATAGGCTCCCCATTATTGACTCTTCTGATTAGAATAAAGATAAATTTCATTACATTAGCTTTATTTCCTCTGCTGCTTTAGTTTGAGCTCTTTTAATCTAGAACAGGCGTCCTCAAACTATGGCCCACGAGCTGGATACAGCCCCCCAGGGTCCTCAATCCGGCCCCCGGTATTTACAGAACCCCCCTGCCCCCCCCTTCCCTGCCGGAGGTTGGGAGGAAAAACCAAGCAGCCACAGATGACTGCCTGCCACTTCATCCGTGCACCAGACCCTTGTTTAAAAAGTCTGAGGACCCCTGCTCTAGAATCTAGAACTTGAGAAAAGGAAGCTGTGTGAGCTTGCAAATCAAAGTATGACAACGCTCTATGGCTAAAGATTGGAGGGAAAATCTCCAAAGAAAAAACTCATTAACAATCTATAACCATTACAGAAGTGAGAGTTTTTCTGAAAGATATTTCAGTTTAACTGCTAAGTTAAGTGCAGATGCACTTAATGACGGCTAATCAACAAATGGGTCTATTCATATAAGTGACTACACGAAACTGTCATAGTTGTCTGTCTCTTCTAGTCCATCTCTACAAATACAACTTTCTCCTAGAAAATGGAACAAAGTTTATGTTTCAGTTAAAGGCATTAATCCTTTCTATGGAGCATTTTGAGTAGTGATGAAGAATAGATGAAAGATATGAGGAAATTAAATGACAGATACAGCAGAATAGATATCTCGTTACAAGGGCTAGAGGTAAAGTCCATCACAATAACTGTGAAACAGGTAAATAACTTCAACAAATTCTTTCTGAAGTATGTTATCTGGTCAGAATGTAGATGGAGTCCATCAAACGTATATTTTCTCATTTATATTTCCTCCTTTTCTTTTCTTTAGAGAAGGACAAAAGGTCCAGTAAAACCAGTTATTTTCTAATTACCCAAGACCATAGTTTTATTAATTTTGAAAAGAACAATTAGAAATAATACAAGCATATTTTGATAATGTTTTCACTTGTGGCTAATTTTATCCCCATAACAAAAAAAGTTTTCAGGTTCATAGGCATTTTTTTCCATAGAGGAACAAAAAAATTTCAAATTTAACAAAGTTCTGTGTGATTAACTGGGGAAACAGGTTTTTCTGGGTAGTGTATAAGAAAGCAGATCAAACCCTGCAAAACCCATTAGAGTCACATATCATCATGTGCAAGGGTCCAGGCCAATATGCAGGGTGTGGAAAAGGAAGGACAACACAAACTCAAGAAAAGTGATTTGCAGATACTTGTTCCTGAAATGTGAAAGGGCTCACATTGCCCAAGTAGTATATCCCAGGCAACCACTCCTTAGACAGAAATAACAGCAAATACAAGATGATGCTATCTATCACATATTGATAACATTCTATTTCTTTATTAATTTACCTGGCTAAAATATGTATTCCTGCTGGAAATATGAACATGATTTGTAATTGCTAGATACTTAACTATCTGGATATAGAGTACAGATAGACCTCATCCAGCTGTATACAAATTACAACATTTTATAATTCCCCTAGAAAACTATTATCCAGTCTAAAATGTAAATGGGAGAAAAAAGTTCATATACATATGGAATAATGAATACAATATGTGTATATGTGTGTACATGTATAAGACTATATCTAAGATATAGATATATCAGAGATACAGACTCGTATATATATTTTTTTACTTACGCATGTGCTCATTCAAGTTAGTCATATGTGAACATGTACACATGTGTACACACACACACATATATAAACCTATATATATTTACCACATAATGACAAAATAGTTGAGGTTGGAATGGAGGTCATCTTTTTCAACTCTCTTTCTAAAGTAAGACCTCTCAAAGCCAGCTGATCAGGACCATGTCCAGGTGGCTCTTGAATACCTCCAAGGAGGTTCCACCACCTCTCTAGGTAGCCTGCACCAGTACTTGGTCATCCTCACAGGGAAAAATTTTTTCCTGATGTTTAGAAGGAGCCTCCTGTGTTTCAGTTTGTGCTGATTGCCTCTGGTCTTGTCACTTGGCTCTACTGAAAAGAGCCTGGCTCAATCTTCTTTGCAACCTCCCTTCAGGTGATTTGGATGACATTGATGAGATCCCTCTTAAACTTCTCTCTTCCAGGCTGAACAGTCCCAGCTCTCTCAGCCTTTCCTTGTATGTGAGGTGCTCTATCCCTTAATCAACTTTGTGGTCCTTCATTAGACTCCCTCCAGTATGTCTTTGTCTCTTCTTGTACTGAGGAGCCCAGAACTGGATGCTAAACTCCATATGTGGCCTCACCAGTGATGAGCAGAGATCAAGGGGATCACCTTCTCCACCCTGCTGGCAATACTTTGCCTAATACAGCCCAGGATACCTTTTTACCTTCTTTACTGCAAGGGTACATTGCTGGCTCATGTAAGTATATACATACTTCCATGTATATGTCTTGATTTAGCTTGTCCTTGATAGAAAGGGGAAAAAAAAGGATTAAAAAAAATTAAATCTTACACGGAATAATGTGCAGTATTTTTCTCTTCTTGAGGTATAGGACAGTTTTCTATGCCCTTACTGTTTTCCAAGTGCCAGTTCTTATATAGATGTATGTATATACCCTGGTTTTACTTCACCACATTTTAACTCAGTGACAGTCTGAAGTTTAATAGCAGTTTTAATATTCAGTTTCAATAAAACAGGCTAAAATATCCTTTGGGCAATAGAAATCTAAAGGGAATAATATGTAACTATCAATTTTTCAACCTTGTTGGAACTTGGAACCCAGCCCAGATTTATAGTGATTAATTCTGCACATCTAAAAGTGCCTCAGTTTCACTTTAGCTAAAATCATGGATTCATATTCTCAATGGCACTTAGGAGCTTGCATCCAGTTTTAATTAAACCTAAATGGGATTTAGGGGCCTAAGTGACTTGGTAAGCCTGCTAGTAGTTACGTTACATAGAGACCAAGAAGGTGAAATCCCTGCCTGCCTGTCTAAATACCCCAGCACCAAAGATGCTGTATTTATATTAGAAGACTTAGCAGAGTGAAATTCTGCTACATCTTTACATTTTGAGACATGCCAACATGTCAGTTTATTCAAGTTTAATAACCTGCATATTCCTAACACAATTCCCCACCTAGACTGCCACTGCTTGAGCTGCCAGTGCAAAGCCCCTCAGCTTGAGTGAAAGATGAATGAAGGAGCAAAAGGCCTAAATTTCAGACTTCCAGCAGCAGGAGGGCCTCCAAACCCTGATCTTCTGGTCACCAGGACTGTGACTAAAGAAAGGCTAATAAGAAAAAAAAGCTTCATTCAAAGATAGTGTCAAAAGAGATGGTTCTTGGTTTTTTAGATAATGATTCAGCAGAGGAGCCTGTGGAGCAGGGAGCCTGGATTTTAAACTTGTTTTGTACACTTGGACTTTTCACAGCCACTGCTCCTAGGAGCCAGGACACTGTCCAGACTCACCCATTAGTCTTGTATGGGACCTCTGCAGGCCCATCAGCACACTCGTGAAGAAAGGAATGAAAGACACCTGGGACAGGGAGTGGTTAGGCAAGGGTTAGCTTAGTTCTACAACCAAGGTGGTACTACATCTTGCCTTGCAACCCTGGGGGACACTCTCTCTTTAAGGAAGAGAACTTAAGACTTTCTCACCACCAACAGCCCCTTAGTAACTGCAACTGGACTTAACATCAGACTTTTTCCTTTTTTTCACGGAGAATAATCTCACAGTTTGTGCTAAGTGGTAGCCTCCAGAGATCTGACAGAAAATATTCTAATCCTAGCTTTTCTGAAAGCCCGATAGTTGATGCTGTGATGGACTCCACCTCGGTATGGTGAAGTTCTAGGTTCACAAAACCCCAAGCTGAGGTGAGCCTGGATCTTGTGTCCACTTTTTGCAAGGGTGTTCTGACCAGAGGGGTTTAAGTAAAAGACAGGGTCTGCTGCTGAAGTTACATGCACAACTAAGTTCTAAGGTGATTTCAAACTGAAGTGTTTCATAGATGTGCTTCACTGTACTCCAGGTAAACATGTGAATCTAGGCAAATGGTGGATGTCCAGATACAATCCTCTCATCTATTCTTATTCCACATCTACCTACTTAGTATATAGATCTGTTTTATCCCCTTCAAGAAATGTTAAACTTTCCCTCACTGACTATGGAAGACTTGAAAACCTGGCACAAAAATTTTACTGTCAGTCCAAACCCAGAGGTTTCATTTTCAGCTTAGTAATACTCAATGGGTGAACATCTGAACTGAAAAACTCTTACTGTATGTGGAAACTTTCCTACATGTAAGATGAGACTGTGATTTTAGTTCAGTTCCTGGAAATTACACCTGCTCAAAAATAACATAACATTTGTTTCCCCTTTCTTTATAACTCTAAGAAAGGCCTGTTCATTTTGCAAGTCTCATGGGAAGATCAAAGATGGATCAAACTTAATGGACTGTTTTCCAGCTGAAGAGATGAAACTTAGAGAAAACAAATAAAAAAGAAGCTAATGTTTTCAGACTGGAACCATTCACAAACAGTAAACTTCCTTATTAAATCCCTTTGTAGTTCAGGTTTGTGTTTAATTCAGTGAAGTGTAAGGTGAATCCTTTTGTTTATTTCTTTTAACCTTTATGGTTTTAATAAATGAAGATCCATTGTGTTCATCTAGCTAAATACAGTGCCCACAGTGTACAGGTGTGTAAGTTAATTAACTTCCATGGTTTAAAATCAGGTGTCCTTATAAATCTGCTTTTGTTTCTATTTGTCATACTACAAAGTATTCACAAAGTGACCGTATCTCTCGTGCCAAGCATTTCTTTTAAGTGGCTTTATGGAATTTGCCCTGTGTGGAGTACGTGATGAAGGTTGGACACAGAATTGAGTGGTTGCAGTAGAGCTAGAAACAATGCTCGTGGCTGTCCAAATAACATTGACAGAACTAAATGGATTAAACAAATTTATAAATTTTTGTCTCATTTTTGGCTGAAAACTCTGTAATATAAAAATTTCCCACAGGATGGATATGCTGATTTTTACTTATTCCAAGGTACAGCTACAATGATAATTCATGGCAGCAATCCAAGCTGAAGTAAACTGGGTAGTCAGAGAGAAAGTATCACTGTAAAATCCCACAAGGCTGTACGCAGCATGTTAAAACACACAAGCATGGTAGATAAATGAATTTCAGCATCAGAGACTGTTGCTCATATTTGGTTGAAGCCCTGTATTCCCTAGGGACCTTGTGTACAGTGTGTATTTTACAGGACAGACAACATGCCAGATCTCTGGCCATCATCATTGCTACCTTTTTGCAGCTATGGGCAGGAGAAAAAAAGCCTCTTGAATAATGTTACCTTTTCAAGATGTAAGGCAGAGGGGAACATCGAAAGCTGAGTGGGACGTCCCAGCATAGTTTACTGTTCCAGAGTAAATGTCTGAGTGTACCAACTCTTGCAGAAAGAAACTGGAAATGAATGCAGAGACCTCAAAAATAGTGTCTTTAATCAGTTTTTAAATGACATGTAAGTGTTTCAATATCCGAAGTACCCCTAGTGGATCATAGGAGTAAATCTGCTCACAGGCAATTGTGTAGCTGAGTAACAACAGCAGCAACAGTGAAACAGCAGTAAACTAGCAGAGACACAGACCTCTTCTGCCAGTGCTGGCATCCTGGCAAGCAGGGCTGCTGCTACTGAAAAGGGACACTATGGACCTGTGGTTACCTCTAAACTTTGATCAGTAAACAGAATTTAGTTTCTATCCCTCAGTTCTGTTATGACATTAAGCCCTAGTCTGCCCCTTTCCTCCATGCCAACAGCTCAGTCCTGTCTAGGTGCTTGCTTTTCATCTTTAGAATGGCAAAACTCAGCTTGGTCTGCAATGCTGAGAAGCTTAAAGTGCTGGTGAGCACTTCCGCCCACACACCTGAGCCTAATAGTTCTTTTATTCATTGCACAACACTTTCCTGTCTCCCTTTTATTTTTTTTTTTTTCAATCATAAAGCATAGTAGCTTTGACAACTACATAATATTCCTGTTTAAAAGTGCTCATTACAGACTTCCTTTGGGAATTGCCAAGTTTTATTCTTGCTAGTCACTTACTGCCATTAAACATTCAGTGTCTTTTGATGAAAAGGGAGTCTTTGAGGTAATGGGGGGAAAAAAATCTCTCCAGCTTTATTTGCAGCTTTCTCAAATTCATCAAGGCGCCATTGCAGTTTTTCACTTGAAATGTTTGGAATTCATTCTTTCTGTCATTAGAAATAAAAATCAAGGACTTGTATGACTAGACTTTACTAGTATGATCAGGAGTTCCACAACCGGACCTTTATTTTTCAACAAAGCCTGAGAAACTCAGATACAGCTTCTCATGTATCCTATGCTTCTCTCCCCCCATCATTTTAGTGGCCCTTTGCTGGACTCTGCGGTTTCTCAGTATCTCTTCTATACTCAGAGAGGAGAGGACCAAGCTGGACATTTTTTCCTGGTGCACCCACATGAGTGTAAAATAAAGGGGGGAAATCTTCTCCCCTGACTGTCTGTCTATGAATTTCAGCTCACTACATATTTAGTCTTTACTGCTCCCAGGGCACATCACTGACACATCCACCAGGTCCTTTTCTACAGATGTGCCACTAGGTTGGTAAGCTCACAGCCTGCAGCAGAGCACAGCGTGCTCCCAGCCCAGGCGCAGGACCTTACCTCTGGAGCTCTTGAACTTTATGTAGTTCTGCTGGCCATTCTTCCAGCTTGCTGAAGTTCCTCTGGATGGCACCTATGTCCTCCAGTATATCACTTGCTCCTCCAGGAGGGAATGCTGGAAATGGATTCTTAATTGTCTCAAAAAGACCAGGCTTTTAGTATTGAGGTCAGAAGATACTGCTTGTATAGGCAGATCTTGTCTTACAGGGTGATTAATAGGTAGCTTCATTAAATAAGTCTTTTCTTTGTGATTTGCTCATGTACTGTTTTTGTAAAATTCAGAAGCAGGGACTCTTAAGAGCTGCCAAATCAACAGACTAATACTACCCAGGAGTATTCCTCCCCAGCTGGCATGCTGGATGTGAGGCATATGCTTTTCTTTACTCCCAAGCGTAGCCAACAGTGATATCGAACACTTATGTCAAGGGTGTAAATATGCCTTAGAAAGCTTTACCCAAGGACTGACCAGCCTATGCCTTTCAGTGGATGTCAGAGTAAAGCAGAACTAGCTGGTACAGAGCAAGCACAGCACTGTGCACAGAGTCCTAAGTGTGTTAGCTTCCCAACACGAGCCGTCGCTGAAACAACCCTTGCTGTTTCTACAGTGATGGATATATACAGCTAGTTAAAGGACCCGTATGCATTACCTACTA
This sequence comes from Falco rusticolus, assembly GCF_015220075.1. Classification (NCBI taxonomy): domain Eukaryota; kingdom Metazoa; phylum Chordata; class Aves; order Falconiformes; family Falconidae; genus Falco; species Falco rusticolus. The sequence goes on from NC_051192.1 coordinate 58,865,806, forward strand.
TATTGTGCATGTTGCCTTACATTATCTGCCTACTTCTTCTAAACTGTCAAGCATTCATTTCTGTAGTATGCTTTTTGTGCCAATTATTTAACTGGTAACTCTTATAAAACTTTAATTCTAAAATGCTTTAGAATTTACAGTGCTTTAAAATGTCCCACTGAAAATAAATGGGTCATATACATGCTTCAAGTAACCTCAGTGAAAGTAGTGACACCGGGACTTAACTTTGGCCAGTATTTCAGTTGCTTTCCAAAGTGAAGGAAATAATAGTCTTCCACTTACAGGCATAACTGAAATTAAGTATCACCCCAATTTAAATGTTACTGAATGTCTTTAAGAAGCACGCTCTCTGTAACAGAGCCTTACTGTTTAGATCATCTAGGATATATGCAATCTATGAAGGTTAAATGGAATTTTAAAACTTGAAATCTAGGAGTTTCACTAAGCATTTAGCCTGCAGTTTTATCTTTCCAATAATACACTTTTTTGTAATTCTAATTTCCTGGATAATAGTTTTATTTTGTGAAACAGAGAAATGCATCATTTACTAGAATAACAATAGTAATAATTTTTATTATTGTCTGAAGATATTAGAAGTAAGCTTAGATTCATACAAACATGAAAATTGTCTGGATTTTGTTTGGAGTACCATGTCCCAAAATAACAACTCAGGTAAAATTGCAAATGCTTAATACAAATAATTGTGTGGGTAACATGGAAGGTTTTAGTCATTGCAGAGAAGTTAGGAGAAAGTTGTTGGCACAGCTGCATGGCTGTTGTGTTTCTTGGAATAGTAGCAGGAGGAATGATGTGCCTTTGACACAAGAGAAACCTTTTTGTATTAATTAGGTAATAAGCGGAAAGGTAGTGTGCCGTGTCAATCTGTAGTACTAATGACTTTGTTCAAAGGAATCTGATGATTTGCAATGACAGCAATCGTGATCAGTTAAGTCACTGTGACCCTAAAAGGCTTTGATAAAATATTTGGCAAGTCATTGTGACCCTTTTTCTATTTTAAATACATGAAAATAAAAAGTAATTGAAGTTTAAACAGACAAAAAGGTAGACAGACTGTATTGCATAGCATGTAAATGTGCACAAACTGCATGAACACATGGTTAGAGGTCTTGTAATATCAAAAGTAATTTATAACTGATGGCTTTAATGTTTTTGAGAAATACTTTTGGCAATACTTACATTTAACACCTGTTAGTCATTTTTTTTTTGCAGTCTATGACTTAAGAAAGCAAACAGGTAGTAAGTCTTTGCTTTTCAGGAGCAACAAAAATAATTATCTTTGCCACTGAATCAGTGAAATTAATCTTGCAGCTTAGATTCATGAATATTCTTCTCAGTAACCAAAGAGAAATGGGACTCATGAAGCTTAGTAAAACTTAGTAAATGCTTTTGTTTCATTGGGTTGTTTCTCTTCATACCGATCAATTATCAAAATTTTGCTAATGGAGTTTACCTGGGTTATCTGAGTAAACCCCCTAATTCTTTAGCAAAACACTTCAAAAAAGAACAAACCAGAGAACCAGTGAATTGAAATCATTAACAACTCAATAGTATTCAGATAAATAGCAAAGGGATTTCCACACATGAAAATATCTTTAATATGCCATCTCAACACACCTCTTCAAGTTAATGCACACATTGTTGCTTTGTTCTTGCTCTTCAGGGACCATGCAACAGTGATCTAAGTACCCTGACAGCGAGCAGCCTTCACACAGTTATTTTTTAGGAATTATACAGGGCAAAGTACAATCAACTATTTTATCTATAGTGCCACTTAATAAAACACAGGTTTATTTCAAGCTCCATTCTGTTCAGTACAGCTTGTCAATCATGTTAGATTATGGTACTCCTGGAAATGTCAAACAGAAATTTGAATATGCCTGAGGCATGTCATATGCTAAAAGGTTTACATCATGAACCTTTCATAATAGCTGGGAGGTTTTCTTAGAACAAAATTTAACTATTACTTTAAGACTTAAAAAAGCCCTTTTTAATCCTGAAGTTTATAGATAATCAACTATGCCATAGCTGCACATTCCTTCCCTTCTTCTGAGGATTAAGACAAACATATATTGTATAAGTAATTACCTATTTCTTAATGTGAAATGGAGCGCAAACATCAGTTTGTATTGTCACTTCAGATCATCTCACATTCATTGACTTCTTATTATCTGATGAACTGCGGTATACAATATCCACCATCTGCAAAGCTATTGCACTTATTTAAAATGCTGCCTGCTCTGCTCTTTCATCCAGGAAATATAATCCTCCTTTTGCAGTACATCTTGACAGTTGTACAAATAAGTCAGCTGAGTTTTGGAAACTTTTTGGTCAATCACTTTGTTTTTGCAGAATCTTTGAAACCTCTTGGGTATCCAGATTTTAGAAGCCAATCCTCTTGGCTGGATTTAGAAGAAAACTCTGCTATTATCACAGCCTGCTGGAATTCCCATGCTCTCACAGGCTCAGGACTAGGCTGCAGCTGCTTAGATTGAGATTATTAGAGCTAGGAGAGTTAAAAACAGCTCCCTGAGCATCTGGTAGAAAGTACTTAGCAATGTGCGCTTCCTGAGAGTGTTGCCACTCCTAGGAGTTGTGTCACCAACACTAGCATGTACTCCTCCAGGATCACTGGTGGCCTCTCCATACCTACCCTTTCAGATGTGGTTGGTTCGTTTGCAGAGCAGCCCAGCAATGAATCAAATGGGCCAGGAAGGCCTTTCTTACTGAGTAAATATCAAAGTAAGGGACAGAATTTCCATGGTTTATTTTAACATATTAATTAAGCACATATTTAATTGTATGTGATGGATCCTGAGGGCTTCAGTGTAGCTTCCTAAATGGGAATGTTATCACTTAAACCTTTAGAGCTCTTCCTTGTTTAAACTTTCTTGGTTTCTTGTTGCATTCTGGTAGCTGACAAATCTATTAGTGAATTATAGTTATTGTATAAGCATAAACTGTCAGTCTGTCATTGTGATGAGTAGATGTTACTGTTATCAGTGGTGTCTTACACCTGCATTTTAAAGCAAAATCCCTTGTCCAGTTCCTAGTTGAGGCAGGATCCACTAATTTATTCATTGCACTTAATCCATTCCTTATGTTTTTCCAACTTTTTGCCTTACCTTGTTGCCCTTGATATTCCTTGCACATTTTGACTCCAGCTGAGTTTTGGCTTTTGTTGGGACATTCATATTTGAGGTGAAATAAATGCATGCTTGTGCTTATATACATATATATACATATAAAAAAAGTAAAGAACAATGCATTGGACAGAGTCTTACTGCCATAAGTGGTTCTTACAAGGAGTCTGCAAAGATGTATCATGAGCCAATTCCTTATACACACACCTGCATCTATCTACCATGTGAGCGTGAGTATCAACATCTGGCACCTCGACCCAGTGTTGGGTTCATCCCCCAGCCCAGTTCTGCTGCCCAAAGGTGGCCTCTGAGTGCTTGCATTCCAGGATTGCTACAAGGCAATGCCTTGGCGATTTCTTATCTCATCAGTAAGGGCAACTTTACTCCTTTACATGAAATCATTCTGTCTCTGCCATTTCTGCTTCCAGCCAACTTAGCTTGTTCTGTAATTGGGGCTTCTTGCCCTCCATGTCAGATCATTCCTTGGTCACAAGTTACCACTGCTGAGCAGTTATAATTTGAATTTCTCCTTCACTTTCCTGACAACACCTCCCCAGCCATCTTCAGCCTGGAGAAGAGACATCTGGTGGATGGGTCTTGTTGGAAGGCTGCCATTACCTATAAAGATGTTATCAGGAAGATGAAGCCAGGCTTTTCACAGCAGCACATCCTGGGAGGATGAGTGACAATGGGCATAAACTGGAACAATAGAGGTTGGGTATGAGGAAAAGCTCATAAGGCCAGTCAAGCAATGAAACAGGTTGCCCAAAAATGTTTGGTCTCCATCCTTGGAGGTTTTAAAGATCTGACAGGACAAAACTTAAGCAACCTGTTCCGATCTCACAGCTGACTGTGCTGTGAACAGGAGGTTGGACTAGAGACCTCCAGAGGTCACTTTCAATATGAAATATGTTATGATGCCGTGATCCTATGTAAAAATAAAGATAGGATAAGATGATCTATATTTCTGTTCCTTCAGCATACAGGAGAACCCTAAATGTGGAATATTTGTGTTCCAGGGTGTGGTAGCAGACTGCCAAAGGGCTTTGATGGAACTTCTTTATATCTCAGGTATATATTTGAGATTATACTATATCTCCAAAATCTTGAAATGAAACCCTCCTTTTTGTGCAAGGACTCATTTTTTTTGTATTACCCTATGGCCACTTCGGACCTAAATTTTTGTTTCTTCTAGAGGAATACTGTACCTGCTCTCACCCTTTCTGTTTCTGCTACAGAAATTTATAAGAAAAAAACTCAAACAAAACAACCAGAATCTTTTTGTCCCTGAGCATTTAACTAGTAAAAATAAATTGGGTCCTTATGTATGCCTCCTATTAAAGAAGTGCTTAAAATTCTTCAAACACTGTGTATTCAGTTTGATCTTTCAGAGGAGTATTATGACAAGAAAATCTACACTATTGACAACGTTCATTAATTTTCTTCACAACTTGCTTAAATTCCCTCCCCTGGGTAATGAGAAAATAGCCAGTGAATGTTCTGATCGACACATAAATCCAGAAGCTACTGACAAGGAGGAAAGAGGATGTTTTTAAAAGACAAAAATTGGTGTGCACTGTCTCTGGGAGTCTCAGGATTGTTCCCAGATAAGGATAGACAAAATGTTGTCTGAGCCAAAAAAGATCTTTTTAATGACAGTCACTTTATGTATCTTCATGACATTTAATCAGTTTGTTTATCTTTTGGTTGCATAAAGATCTGTAATGGTCCTCTATTCCGTAGAACTGCATTTGTTCTTTTACTATTGCAATACAAAAATAGTCTCTTTGTCACAGTATTTCTATACTATGCATTCCTGTAGTTTTCTTTTTTCTTCTTCTTTAACATCACTGCAATGACAAATATGAAGGCTAGTCTTTATTTTCATGTATCCCAGCGTGAAAACTAGTTTTTCACTCAAAATGAACTTATTTTAGTTACATTTATTTTCTCCTGCTTTATTCATGGAGGAAGACATCTGTCTTAAAACTGAAGTGTTCTTGGTCACAGTTCTGGTGCTTAAGTCAACAAGTAAGAAAGAGACTGTTTTGGTAGGAAGGTTAAATTTGCAGAGTTGCTGTGAATGAAGGTAAGGAAGAGTATGTTTCTGTAACTGTTCAAGTCATGAGATGGTATAGCTCTGACCATACCAGGGTGAGGGGTTTTTGTAGCAATAAGAAGATAAGGTAGAGGGGAAAGAAAGTGTAGTTAGAGAGGCAAATATCCAGGGCATCTCCAATCCAAAGTCTAGCTATGAGCATGGAAAGACTAACTTTATCTTAAAAATAAAATAAAACAATAGATTAAGTACCTCGTTATAACATTTTAACATGTCACTGCAGGAAAAGAAGACAAGAGTGGAAAAGATGACTTTTGAAGTGCTGTATTTAAAAAAATATTTACTATAAATATATACCTAAGGTGGGGGAGGGGGGGGGGAGGGAACAAAGAAAGCCTTGGTGCCCTGGAAAAAAAAAGATGATATTGTATGGTATGGGTGAAAGATATTTGGAAAACAATTTGTATTTAAGATGATTGTCTCATTTTCACGAAGTAGCTGGAGCTCAGTGCACATACAGATAAAGACAAAAAGTAACATTTATTTTCCCCCTGGTAGAAATGAAAAATTCAAAACACTCTTAACAGTTACTATCTTTTAAGTCTTTAATATCTCAGCAAGACTGTTAAGTAAACTGATAGATCAATATATTGATCAGTAATAAAAAAGGTTCCGTTTTCCTTTTGATCTTTCTCTGATAAGAACTGCATATTCCTTTCTTAAAACTTTCCCATGTTTAATATTAAATACCATCAGACCATGGAGTTTTATTCTTCCCTCTGCACTGCTTAACCATACAAAATTCTACAGCCAGCCAGATCCAGAAGGAGTGTAGGTCTCTCAGAAGGTTCCTAGTGGATTTCATGCCTCATAACTCATATTTGAGCTAGTTAGATGCCTCGTTGCACCTGAGGTTGATGTCCTTGGACTCTGAAGATTCTGCGATGTAGACATCGGCATCCACGGTCAGGACTGCTGCCTCTTATCATACAGTAAAACATTTTGAAAGTGCCATTCTTCAGAAATTGTAAATACATCTTACATTAGGTTTGTCAGACAAGTAAGAGGAATCATCTTATTCCTATTTGCCTACATTGACTGTAGAAAAGACCCGGGTAACTTAAAGAACAGGCTTATTTTTAAAGGTGGATACAATAAATCCAACCATTGCTTTTTTATCTTTATCTTGTCTTTATCTGAAAGGCAGGATATCCAGCTCCTAACTTGAACTCTGCTTTCATCTACTAACTAGGTAGAGCAATGTGGGTTTTTTAAATACATTAAGGCCTTTGGATGAAAGGTACTACAAAAGTGCAAAGCTGTTATCATCCTTGACTACAAGTCTGCAGCTCCTTATAACATATTTGTTATGTTATTATTTCTAATGTCATTGCTTTTTTAGTTTCAGATTACATCTTTGATGTTAACGTGATTTACTTCCCAATGTTATTTTATTTAATACACATGTCTTTGTGCTACCTTTTAAAAACAACCAATTGATTTCATGGTGTTCTTTGATCAGTGTTCTTTTGTCAATAGTTAAATTATTAACTTTCTTAGACTGATTAATTTTATGAGAAACAGTTTTCTAAGTTCTTTCTTCATGCCTGTCTGTGTTGACCTATTAAGACAATCTTTATTACCATCAAAGTATATTCTGGAAAGTCTGTCGTGACTTCAGGCTAGATAGGGACAGAAGTTACAGTGAGCAGAAACAGCCTTTCACTGTATCTTAAACTAGATACTTCATCTTGCTTTGAAACTGAATTTATGCCAGATAACAAAAAGAGCTGAACATCTTGAAATGTTTCATTGAACAAAGAATGCTCTGTAAGGACAGAGTACTCACTTCAATATTTCACCCTGGTGTTTGCTTCTCATAGCATTTATTGGGTTTTCTAACCTTTACAATATTCTGATAGTAACTGGTATTTGAAAGCTAAAAACATGATATTTTTATCCAAATTTATCAGTAATTCTCAGTATTTTTAATATATGAGACCCTAGCTGTTTTCAGACAAGCTATGAGTGTTTACAGAGACTCCACATACACAGGATCCTATATAACATATATTATTTTTTTTCCTTTTGATATTAGTTCTGAACCCCCATAAAAATATTTCACAAAGTGTCAGGGATATATAAATCCAAAGTTGAAAACAATAAAGTTACATTTATGATTATTAAGAATTTAACAATATGCATCATTGCCCAGTAGTGGATAGAAATTTTTTAGAGAGCTACTTAAGTGTTAAGTAAGGAGATATTTAAGTATTTATCCTTCACAAGGGTGTTACAGTACTGATTGCTAGAGTTTGTTGCAATACAGAATTTCTATTCTTCAGAATACTTGGATTTTATTTTTAATGACCTGTGTTCTCCAAGCTGGGACAAAAGGTCAAATTAAGTGGCAGGGGGAAGAAACATAAAAAGAATTCCAATTCTGAAAATGTTTAAATTTTTTAGCTTGAATTTGTCTGCCAGCTCCCCAACCTTCAGATACTTGAAAAGGCAGGCAACCTAGAGAGATTGGATGCTTGTGGTACCAGGAAACTCCTGAATGAGGTCCTGCACACTGTTTAATTCCCAAAAGGCTGGAAAGTTGGTCAATGAGGTAGGTGGCTGTGGGGAAATCTTTCCATGATGGCCAAGGAAAAACAGCAGAAGGCAAATCAACAGCTAATGTACTCTCAAACAAGAAATATAGGTGCATTCCTGTAGGACCTGATAATTCTATCATTCTATTATTATGCTACAGGGGGAAATGTTCAATGAATTGGGTTTTGACCTTCGAAAGCTGGAGATCTTTATGATTTCTGAGGAGGGACAGGTTCCATCCTTTTTCCACTATGAAAACTGTGAAGTTCTTTACCAGCCATGGAGACATGAAAATACTTACTGTTCACACAGTGATGTAATCCTTAAGTCATTATCAAAGCTGACATCCATACCTAACATGAAGACACATTACTCACATTTTAAATGCGGAAAGAACTAGGTAGATCAATGGAATCTGGTAATGCATCAGTTGAAGCATTTATTGTCCTTTCAGATGAAATAGTTACTAATATGCTATGATTGGATGAGTGAATGCTGAAATCCCTTGGCTGTATCTGAGCATCTGTTGAGCTCCAGAATGACTAAGTTAGTTTCGTTGTTAAAAAAAAAACAAAAAACAAACACAAACCAAAACCAAACAAACCACAAAAACAAATCAAAGAAACATCCAACCACCATTCCATACAGGTCCAGGAAAAACAGCAACTATGCAAAATGAAAATGCAGCATTTTGGGTACTGCTTATGTCCTAAAATAATGCAGCACCCTATTCTTTGCCTTCAGTGAAGCAAGTCAGGAGCTAGATGAGACAATGAGCAATCTTTTATTCAAACTGGCTTTGCTTCTCCAGGTTGCTGACGAGATCAAACATGCTCGCTTGCCCAGGTTTTCAAGAGCACTGAATGATGGCAGATGTTCTTGTGGTGGACCCATTCATTGGCACCTTTTTAATGTGGAAAGGGCCACCTGCAGCTCTAATTACAAAATGCTGTATCAATCTGAAAAGACATTGGGACCTGGAGTTGTAGAAGGGAGTAGCAAGAAGGAAAAATTGCTTCAGGACTTTTGCAAAGCAGTATGGCAGTCTCTTCAGCTTGCTAATATTTTGAGAAAATGTATAAAAGAAAGGTACTGCACAGTTTGGGAGCAGCATAGTGCAGAAACCAATGGCTTAGGTCTTGAGAATTAGACTCAGTTATGAATTTCCAAGCATCATGGCCTGGTTCCCTCCTGTCTAACATTACACTTTTTAGAATAGTGCCTAAATAAGCATCATAATTTCTTATAGGTTGTTCCTAAACTCAGTGGGAAAAGGGGAAACATTTCAGCTGCCTTTTGGATATTACCAGCCTGATTATCTGACTGCAGCATATGCATAGGATCATCCTCATTTAGAATTCTAATTGAGGTTTCTCATACAAGCATGTAACACTGGGTAGATTATCCAGGGGTTTGTTCCCAATATGGATTTCACACCTACATGTCACATAGCTACCTATGCTTCATATAAAACACACGAAAGAGGTAACGTCTCAGAAGGGCAGTTCAAAAATATCAATTATGTGAGGAACAGCCAAACAACAATGAAGGTGGATAAAGCCACACCAGAAGACATGGCAGTGGTGCCCTCACAACACAAAAATGAGAGACTGTGTCTGTGTTTCCAACTTGAGAAGACTCAAACCTATGTCCTCTGCTTTCTGGCAGAATATCCCATCCATCAGGGTGCAGAAAGGACAGGAGGGCTGGTGAAAGGGTGCTTCACCCAGATTCTCAGGGCTTGGAGTCAACAGAAAGCCAAGCCAGAAAAAGCTTGATGCCAGAAGAGCAAAAACAAACCAGGGACTGTAGCTTAGTGACTGCACTGCAATTCCACCAGAAGCCACTTGTAGAAGTGGATCAAAACTGATGTATGAGAAAGGGTTTCTGCTTCCTCCACCTGTCCTCCAGAACTTCACATGACTTTATTAATTAAACTGGAGTCCAAAAAAGACTCTGCAATGCAGAATTATGCTAATAGCACAGGGGCACAGGGACCTCCTCATACTTTTGGTATGCAGCAGCCATTTTCCAGTGCTCTCAAACCACAGGGTGCTGCGTTATGAGGAACTGAAGAATTGCAGCATTTGCCAACACTGTGCCTTAAGTCTGGTTTATGTTTCCTTCACTCCAGAAATAAAGGGAATTTAACAGTGATAAATGGTCACAATGTATCAAGGTCTTATTTTTTCTGGAATTCTTTTCATTCCATAGAATACTGTGAGGCAAACTGCAATTATACAGGTTTTAAACCTTGGCTGCAGTGAACAGCCTTTCTGAATATTAATGAGAACACAAGCAAAAGTGAGATTTCAGATAGAAGTTATGATTGGGCTAAAATGAAAGAAAATAATCCTTTTACTACAAACAATGAACAAGCTGACCATGTCCCATGGTTTATAATAAATAAACAAATAACCAAATGTAATAGATGACTGATTTAAAAAGTATTATTTAGGAAGAAGTAGAAACCCTAGGTAAATAAGTTTGTGTTATACAAAATTATGTGCTACTTCTACTAGCAAAATGAACCATGAGAAAGTTTACTGCAAAAAACAGATTCCTATGCTAAGCAAGCATCATGACACTGAATCAGGACAGCAATGACACATTGCACATAGTGGCAAACTTGCTTGTGGTAATGTTGCAGGTTAGGGCAGCTATAGGAGCGACACCACCTCATTTACTGTCTGCTTTTCCTACAGCTATAGATCCTGGGATTCCAAGTGGCTATTTGGTGAAACAGCCAAAAATATCAGTTTCATTGGAACAGCTGCAGAGAGCCCTGGGATTACATTTCCTTTCAGAATTACTGTTTTTGTGAAATTTCATAAATTTTTATTTTGGTCTGATTCGGACTGAACAGGTAATATTGCTTTCTGGTCAGCTATAGCCTGTAATGGCACGTTGCAATACATCAGTATTTTCTTGGCTTTTTACCAGTACAGGCAACAGAGTTTTTAAGGATATGAAAGATAATGTAAATTAAACAGATTATTCCCATGTCATTTATTAAATAATATCCTACTAAAGTGTTCAACTTCTATAGAGATACTGTGCAGTCTTATTTATTTTATATATACTATTTTGTTAATCCTTGGCCAATGTGGATGAATATGAAAGGTAGTTTGGGCATCTGTAATTTAATGTTGACATGATTACATGTGACTACAGTGAATGAAGTCAAGGGAAAAAAGTTGTTGATATTAAACAAAAGAGAAATTCTTCTAGCAACATCTGGGATAAAGTGAAGATTGCATAACTTAGAGCTGCATACGGTCACATTGAATTTTCATTTTGTCTGCCAAAAACAGTTGATCACCCTGTAGTGAATTTTATGAATCCTGCTGGGCTCTGTAGATTGGCTATAAAAATATTTAGACATTTGTCAGCACATTACATGGTACCCAAGATCTGAATCTAACAGAGATGCCCCCACCATGATTATCATCTTCTGCAACTTTTCATACAGAAACCAGATATTTTTTTTCTTACTTCATATTGCTTTAATAATGCTGATGCAGTTTCATGTGGTACATCCCTGCAGATGTTGATAGCTGCACTAAAACTTGGCTTTCTAGAGCACACCTATTTATATATTTCAATATTAAGAGGTACTTCCCTGGCTTTGGCACAATAAGTTGTGTTTTTGTAGAGTAAATCCCATTTTCCTGTATTTTTTTTCATTTTGGAACCATTTTATGAAAGTACACTTTTCTAAAAATAGTACTGTACCATGAAATTAAAAGAAAAGGAAAAGTATCATTGAGGGAAAAATAAAATATGCATTTTTTCTGATGAAAACACATGAAATTTAGAATAAAGACATTTTGTTTGGGGGGAAAAAACAAACAAACAAAAGAAATAAAAACAAAACCCACAAACCACCAACCCTGAAAATGAATCTGAGACAACTATTTTGTAGCGTAAAACCAGGCATTTCACTGGTGCTATTAAAACAATTTTTCTATACTCTTTGGCCAAAAAGCAAATTCATTCCTTTCTAGGGAACAGTGAGAAATGGGGTAGAAAGGAAGGATGGAGACGGACAAAATTCAGTGACGCAAAACATGCTGTGCACAATGCTTTATACTTTGGTGGGTTGTGTAACTTGTCAGTTTACGGCATGACAGCAAAACTGAATCTTTCAGCGGACAATGGAGAGAGGTTGCTCCTTTTATACATCTTCGCAAAACACTTTGGAAAAAAACCTCAGAGGTACTCCAAGGGCCACTGAAGTTAATCATGAGAAATGTATGAACAGTTGCTCTGCTCCAGCCAATCTGTTCCAAGCCCACTCTTCAACCTTTTGCCTTGCTGCATCAGGAATGAGAAGGTACATCCCACTCTTGCATGGGAGCTGAGGACTGCATGAAGGTGGGGCCTCATGTTATTCTTTCCCTCACATCAATGAAGAGGAGGTGGAGAGCCTTTGAACTGACTAAAGGTGCAAGAAGACATTAGATTTACACACTGAAGAAGGACAGCTGTCCCAGGAGGCTTGCTGGGTGGTTTTACTTGTGGGTTGGTTTTCCTTTAACTTGAAATCAGGATAGTCAGGGCTGGAGGCACTTTTGCAAAGCAGGTTGGTATTAAAAGGACAAGAAAAAACTAACACATGTAATCGGTGATGTGACATTTTCATAGTTGACTCAGTTCTTTCTGCATTTCTCATAAAACATGCCAAAACTCACCTTTTTTGTTAAAAACTCCGATCTGTTGAACTTTAGTTATATATTCTAGCCCTAGGGCTGGGAAATGTCCAATAATGAACAGGTTAGGGGTAAGAAAACAAGAACAAGAAAGTGTCCATGATAACCTGTTGCCTCAGTGCTCAATTTCTTCAGCAGTTCTTCACAGGCAAGGAGCCAGCTTTGTGCAGTGTCTGATCAGCAATCCACAGAAGTCCTTTGCATTACATGGGAACTAGTTTCTTACTGATGTCAAAAGTACAGTACTCTTAGCTACTTTTCTAGTGATCACAAAAGGAGGACTAGGAGCAGGGATGGTACATTTCATTCCTCTTTTTAGATGCAAGATGCTGGTGCCTTCATGTGGAACAAATCTCTCCACACACTTGGCCAGTTTAGGAATACTGACGTTTAGGCACCTCTGTTTAGCTGTGTTGAGCTAAACTCACTACTTCAACACAGGAGCTTAATGCCATTGTAAATACTTGACGGCATCTCTCCAGGTCTACAGCAACCTCCCAGACAGACTCAGGCACTCCACACACCCAGCCTCAGGGAGGTGAGCATGTTACAGCAGCTGAATTGAGCCTCTTGCTGCTGGTATACAAGCTGAATGCATTATCTGTATTGACTATTGACTGATCACTTGTGAATGCTGATGTCTGTTTCTAGTTGTCCTTGCAAACACTTCCAATGCCACATGAAATGCCCTCAACTGTCCAGATGGGACTGGCATATATGACACAGGACTTGTGGGAAACCAGCTGGAAGTCAGGTGAGCTACTTGGTGCAGAGCAAGTGAACAACACAGCTGTGTATGGGCTGCTGAATCATACTTTCAGGCGGCTTTGTGGAGAGCTAAGCCACATGAGACTCGGCAAGCAAGAAAACAATTACATTATAATTCAAATATCTTTTGGTATCCTTTCATGCTTAATTGGAAAAGTAGACTTTGTTCAGCAGTCTCTGAAAGCATCCTCATTTTAGAGGCATAGTTTGATACAAAAGATTGGGATATCTGAGTAATAAGATTTTTTTGTCAGGAACTACATGACATTTTGTTTAAAATTTTTAGTCCACATTGATATTAACATGAAGGGATATTGTCTGAAAATATATTACAAAGTTTCTAGTGTGGCTTATTCAGAATGGCAAAATTAATGATGTCAGAAATATATTTCACAGGATGGAAAACCTTTAAATAAAATTAAAATTAATAGGTTTTATTTTCAAGTAAGTGAGAAGTCTTTGACTTACTCCTTTTGTATATGTCAAGCTCACTGGAAAACAGAAAAGCCTTTGGTCAAAAACTCTGGGTCAAATCCAACTCTGAGGGTTATATAAAAAAGTAATATCCACTTATTACCTGTCTCTTCTGTAGTTCACCTATGAGTGAGGTCTGATCCCAAATTATTTGTTACTTTTTCTTTTTGAATCTGTCTAGATTATTAGGATTTTTTATTTATTTATTTTGAATGAGCATGCATTGTTCAGATAACTTGAGTTGATTTCATATTTAAGAGTTTAGGATTTTTTTTTATTATTATTATTTTCTATGTTCTTAGTTCTGTAGGCACTGGAACAAATTGAAGTAAATTATTAACATACATTCAATCAGGCATATCTAATCAGCCTAATTTAAAGTCATTATGTCTTATATAAACAAGAACTGTATATATTTAAATATTTACCATAACAGTTTATGGAATGACTAGAATGCAGAATACCCGTTCTGTTTTAAACAGTACCTGAAATGGTGTGTATAACTCCAGCAGCTGCCAGCTCAGTGTGTCTAGAAAGGGAACAATGAATAGGAGAAGACCAGATTTATTTATAGTAAATTGGGTTGTGGTGGCTCAAAAAGGTCATAACGATCTGTTGTGATGGCGAGGTTACAAAGCTTATTCCTCTCAGGGCATTTCAATTCTAATTTGCACCTTATCAACCACTTTTTCCAAAATGTCTTTAACGACTGGGTGAGAAGCTAGAGAGCAGGCAGGGCTTCTTCCCCTTTGTTAGTTTACTTGCAACAAACACTGGGTCAAATAAATGGAAAGAATGAACTGTGTGATAGGACTTTGGAAAGATGCCCATACTTTAAAATTTTGTAAAAAGTTCTCATGGATATATCCTAGGGAAGCATATCAGTGACAACATTTTGTCCTTAAAAAGATATTGCAAAGAAACTTGAATACAGATATAAAACTGATACTTTCTCTGAGGTCATCTTCAGAAACCGTATCTTTTCTGAAGAAGAGGTTTAAACCTGAAGTAGAAAGGTTTTTATTCTAATAAGATCTTCCAAGGAAGAAAACCAAATTAATAGAAGCCATTACAAGTCAGTGCTGGAATGCCCTTCTAATTCCCTCTGTGAAATTCACTACTTCAAACATATTTTTCAAAATTCTGGTTAAATTTTAATTTCCATAGATCAGCTTAAAAACCGAAGCAGAAATAAAAAAAGCTTGGTTTGTGTTTTGGGAAAAACCCTCTTGGATCCCTCTTTTCCCAACTACTTTTTGGTGTCTTTTTTCTTACATTTATTTTCTGCTAAACAATGGATGGAAAAGTTTCCCCCCACAAAAAAAAAAAAATCTTTGAAATATTTCTTAAAATTTCAAACTGAAAAAAGTTGACAATTCTTGCAGTGGAATACTTAATTTATAAAATTTGTAAAATCATTTTTCAATAATTTCTTTATGTTTTTCTTTTTTTCTAGAATCATTTACCTCTCTTGAAATACCTAAGAGTATTATTTAAATATTCCCCAGACATAGAACAAAAAAACATTATTTAAAATAGATATATATACTGGTCCCAAAATAAAAAGTTTAAAAATATCTTTTTAAAGACTCTATAAACATGAGGAAGATAGATATTCACAGAATATTGTTAATACCTCTGCAACCATAACTTTTACACATGGTGTAAATCAAGATATCAAAAAAAAAAAGTTAAGCTAAGGTATAAAATAGTAAAAAGCTGTGTGAACCTTCAGATTTATGAGAGATTGTTAACACATAGGAACTAAACGGCTGGCAAAACATCAACAGATATCCTTTGCCTCCTAAGTGCTATTAAAAAGACAGAGAAAATAACATGCCTAAACAAATCCAGAACACACCAGAAGACAGACCACTTAGGATATGATTATGTTTTGCATTAGATGGCTTTACTCAATACGGAAAAATCTTTCATGCTGAAATGTAGCATCAGCTAATCAAAATATTGGCAAGCTCATAGACTGAAGTATCAGCTTCATATGCAAATTGTAGGAAAGTATAATTAATAAAAGACAGTTTTGAAGATACTAATGAAAATAATATTCTTATATGTCTTCTGTTCTCATTAATGGGACATGGCATACATTTCATCCACTGTCTTCAGATTTAGGTGTGATTGCGTGGTTACACATGCAGGTTCTAACTCTGTACTTTCTCTTCCCTGTATTTCCATATCCAGGTACTTGACTTTAACATCTAAGTAATCTATTTGTATTATAAGTAATTGTTAATTGAAAATAAAAATGTTAGTAACCAGTATCTCAATTTAAGAAACATTTTTGATTTTTTTTTAAGGCAGCATCAGCAAATCTTACTCAAATGTTTGAAGTTTTAAATTCTTTTCCGTGCTCATCCTTTTACCATTTTCCGGGGGGGGGGGGGGGGGGGGGCGGGGAGGAAAAAAAAACCCCAAAACCAAAAATTTGACACAAAAATTTGACACAATACATGATAATTTAGTTTATGTACTACAGCATATAGAAGCGGTAGTATTTTAGACACCTTATACCATAAAAGAAAAAAAGCTCATTTTGGATTTTGTGTTATGAGAAAGAAAATACACATCCTATAGATTTTACAGCAGTTGGAAGGTCTCGTTCCACTTAAAAACTCTAATATTTATTTTTCTGGGATAATAAGGCCTTTTCTATTGAATGTGGAGAAATGAATGTAGCCCTAGAACAAGATTCATGCTATTTGCCTTAGCTACCTATTTAATCTCCCTGTGGAAACATCCATCCTCCTCCTGTGGAAAGTTCCCAAGTGATGTAGCTTATCTTGGTCAGCTGAAATTATTTTATTTACTGCTTTTCGTTTTTACGATGTTTTATTTTTGGGGGGGTTTTATTAAGCAAGAACTGAGTAAAGATAGTTATGAGATATGACAGCATTTTTTCCTTTGTAAAATAAATTAGTGGCATTATTAAGATTTAGCCCATATTGGGAAGTAAACAGTTGTAGTGATTGGCAGTGTATGGAATTGAAAGAGATTTCTGAACACCATCTATTTGTATATTTTTTGGTGGATGCTTTGCTGAATTCTAAATTTATGTGTGACCACATTTTAAATTAATGCTTCAATGATGATAAAAATCATGTTGTGATATTTATAAAATGGTTATCTGTGAAGAGGTTCATGAAGTTTTCCTTGGCCAAGCAAAGTTAACACACTCTTGTGTGTTCTGCCACACCCACAAGAGATTTGATAATTGAAAGGAGATTCTTGGAAGGGGAAATAACAGTCGTTTCTGAAGCCAGACCAGGTAACAGCAAAGCACACATGGAGACAGTCTTTGGAGTTGTCTTTGATGTTTTACAGCAGTAAAATTTCTTCATTAACCTAGAAAGTTCAACTTGAGCAAGTAAACAGCTACTCTGAAAGCTTTCAAAGGTGAACATATCTCTTGACCAACAGTAAAAAGACTTTAAAAAATTATTTCAGGAGGATTATTTTACTAGGCACAAAAAGCTTGCATAAATGTTAGAAACTTGTGGAGGGCAACTGGGTCCCACCTGTAATTTCCTGCAAACTCATGTGTGTTACAAACTACGCAGAAATCACAGATCACAAGCAGAGTTAAGTGCTAGGTCTTTTTGTTCTCCCAGTGAGGTACCTGAGAGGCAGACACAATGTAAGGCTTGACACTAAATATTTCAAAGTGAGTAAGTAATTTCTGCTAGACCAAGTAGGCTGTATGCCTGTGGAATAGTGAAATGGACTGCAGTTTCTCTCCTCATATTTCTGGCTCTTGTTTATTAACAAAACATGAGAAAGAATAAAACATTAGATTGGCAAAACTGAGTTTCTAATTGCCTTGAGAGTTTGTGCATCAATCTTTTACCAAGAGAATTATTATAATTTCAGTCAATTCTTTCAGGTTGCTTGGACACAGCTTTCAATGTCTTAAAACAAGTCAGTCTGACAAGCACTGCAAAATTAAACACCACACAAAAATAAGCAATGCTGCTGAGGGGAAAAATGTAATTTTATAATTTCAGATTTAAAACTGCATTTCATTCCCTTTGAAAAAGACGCTTCTGTGGGCATGTAATGGGTGAAAGAAAAAACTAAAAAAAGCTGATATTACAAGCCCTTTGAAAGGCTAAAAACCAGTTTAGATTAACCCCAACCTTATTTAGGAAAGGTCCCAAGAAAATATGATCCATGTAAGTCTTAACTTAAAAATGTATTATTTGATATATTTTCTCTCCCAGAACAAACAATTAAACTTACCCTTGTAACCCACCTACTGGGAGCCCAACTGCTGAAAATATTGGAGCAAATCTGGCAAGCAGAGGTAAGAAAGGTTATTTACCTGTGGGTTGTATTGAGTTTTCATTCCCTCTGCATTTTTGAAAGGAGTGTTTGGAGGTTTCTGCCTTGGAAGATCAGAAAGCTGACAGCAAAAGTGGAGGCAGTGCATTCATTACCATATTTTTGTGAGTTCATTTGCTTTTGTATTCTTCCTGTGGTTCTTGAGGTGCACAGATGAAACACTGATATGATTCTCTGCTCATCCATACCTTTTTGCAGTGCCAGCCCTAGAGGAATATGTAAAAAAGCTCTCACAGCCCTTATACATATCATGTTGCAACAGCTCTTTTTTTTCCTGCATCCCTATTTTTTACCCCTGACAAAAGGTATGGGAATGGAAAAGAAAGAGAGGGGAAGAACTAGAGTGGTTGTGGGAAATATATTCCCTTCCCTACACACTGTAAATGTGCATAAAATCTGGGAAGAATTGGGTTTACAGTATAATTCTTCCATCTATAAGAAAAGAAAAGACAATTTAGTATCTGGGTTGTGAACAGATTACATGCAACTTTTATGCATTTAACTTGAGAATTATTAACATTTTTTAGACCCAAAAGGCTTTTAGTTATTGGAGTTGAATAAAATGTACTACTGCTTGGCCTCACTACAAGTTATTTGGAGAGTGGTTACTTAAACAAAAGCTTCAGCTGAGATACAGATAGCAGATCACTACTCATGCCTTTAAAGTAAGCTGGATGAATTTCCTGAGGGGGTTGATTGATTGTTTCTAGTGAGCCAAAGGACAGACCCTAAAGGAGACTTGGGGCCATGCTGTGTTCCCCTACTTCTTAAAGAGACTGTGGGTGCACAGAACCTCTGGCTAGACAGAAGACTCTATGCAGAAACAATGTGAGACCTTATGCTGTGCCAGCTCATACTAATGTGAGAGTTTGCTTTGCCCAGCAGATTTGTAGCTCACCGTCCCAGGGCACCAGATCTGAATTTTTAAAACTAATTTTAGGGGGTCAGTTCCACTGGGTCTCCAAAGAGCTCCCAGTGCAGGACAGCAGATGGCAAACAGCTCATTCAGAGCCTGGACTTTCCTGACAGGAATGTTGCTAAACTCATAAATGCCAAATAGTGAATGCTTGAAGAATATAAGCCTCTATACACAGGATTGTGGACTAATGTCAGTGGCCTCTCCCTCCTCCTGCACACCTGGTATTTCCCCTAGAACAACTGGCTTATATTGCTGCAGACAAAATTTTCCAAATAAAAGAGGAAGAATTGTTAGCAAATTGACTGAAAGTTATCTTTCCTTATTTTTTCTTTTTGCTTTCTCTTATATTTTCAGACAGATATTCCCTAACTGTATTCCCTTCTCCAAATACTTGAATAACTGCACTTACAGCAGGACTTATGTGGTATTAGCTGAAGAAAAAGATAATTATTCCGCCAGTCCTTGCTGGTTCTAATACAGCAAGATTTGCATCATCCACTGATGAAGATGAATATAACCTCCAAATCCATGAGCTGAGATAAATGTCTCCGTATTGTTTCTATTACAGTCACAAAACTTCCTAAACTTGGTATACCTGATTGATAGTTCTCTTTTAATTAAAAAGGGCTACATAAATTGTTCTTTAACTGCTGAGGAAGCTTTGTCCCATGATGACTTGCATTTCGATGCAAGGAAGCAGTCAATCAAAAATTAATCTTTAGTAGCAATAGATTAGTGAAGGCAAATTAAATGAAAACAGGTTGCCTTTTCAGTGAGGAAAACTACTAGAAATGCAGCTTTTCAGGCAGAACAAGAAAACTTAGTATCTGGCAAACTATTTTCATTCTAAGTTAATATATTTTGTAAAAAGTTTGAGAAGTCTAACAATTATTAACACAGCAACATGTACTGCAGGATGTAACGCAAGGGCAATGCCTAAGTAATCTATAATCAGTGTCAGAATTTGGTATAAATGTGAATGCCAGAGCATTGTCTCCCTTGCAGTTATTACTATGACAAGATTTCAATACAAAAGTTCTATATATAATTGGAAAAATATGTACTAATTCTGCTTCCTAGAGGTAAGCCTTTTTAAGTATTTTTATCATTCCTGAACACCTTGCAAGACAGTAATTTGTTTCCTGATGAAACACAGAGGAGTTCAATGTTTAAAACAGATGTTCATACTTCTAGATTTAGTATATAAATGCTTTATAACAAATATCTTTTTAGAATCCAATACACAAATAAACATCTTATAAATACTAATCCATGCTAAGAAAACGTAGCATACAACTCTATGGTGAATAAAAAGAGGAAGACATGATTATCTGGCTGTATTTAGTGTTGGTGTGACCTCACTTTTGAGTACTGTGTGCAGTTCTGGGCCCCACAATTTAAGAAGGATGTGAAGGCCCTTGAATGCATCCAGAGGAGGACAACAAAGCTGTTGAAAGGGCTGGAAGGCATGTCCTGTGGGGAATGGCTAAGGGCTCCGGGTTTGTCTAGTCTGGAGCAAAGGAGGGTGAGGGGTGACCTCATGGCTCTCTACAGCTTCCTGAGGAGGGGATGTGGAGAGGGAGGCGCTGAGCTCTTCTGCCTGGGACCAGTGATAGGATGTGGGAATGGTTCAAAGCCGCACAAAGGGAGGTTTATACTGGACATTGAAAAGCTTTTATTTACCAAGAGGGTGGTGAAACACTGGAACAGGCTTCTTAGAGAGGTGGCCAATGCCCCAAGCCTGTCAGTGTTTAAGAGACATTTGGACAATGCCCTTAATAACATGCTTTAACTTTCGATCAGCCCTGAACTGGTCAGGCAGTTGGACTAGATGGTCATTGTAGGTCCATTCCAACTGAAATATTCTACTCTATTCTACTTACTCTACTCTGCTGTGTTCACTCACATTTGCCAATTGGCCTTTGCCAGAAACAAGCTGATTGCAAAAATTCTTCCTGGGAACACCGACACTTCTAATTATAAAATATTGCCAGAAAAGGAAGTTCTTCAGTGGTTTTGGACAGAGTTATGTCATTAGACATGTTGTTCTGATGCATACTGAATTACAAAAGCTGTGGAATATGTAATTTTAGGGAAAGATTAAGGTTGCCTGTCTTCTCAGAATGAACACATGTCATCAGAGAAACTGTACTTTGTCAATACATACAAACCATGGAGGCAGTAAAAATAATCTTGCTCTTGATGATATAAAAAATTACAAACCTGTAGAGAAAGCCAGGTAGACATTAACAGTATCTCTTTAGTTTATCACATGCTCCAAACAGAATGCGTAATATCGCATGTTAAGACCTTGGTTGTACAGTACATTTTAGATCCAGCCAAAAAAGCCCCAGTACCTGCCATCAGGCAGAGCTTGAAGGGTTCTTTTGGAATCAATGGCAATGTACACTGGGTTTAGAATCAACTGCCTGAGGTGATTTCTAGTGCTGCTAATGTATGCATGTACACCAAGCCATAAGGCGTATATGGTTTGTTTAGGTTTTAAGTTAACAATACCAAGTCATAGGCAGTCCTTAGATAAGAAAAAAAAATCAAAAATTAATTAATCATGCAAGCTCCTAAGTTTATAAATTGGTGGAAAACAGTACTTCCTTTATGCAGTACTGGAAAACAATTTTTTTCAGAAGCATTTTATCTGTAGAAACTCCAAGACCCAAGAAGCAGAACTTCAAAGATAATTAGGTACTTAATCAACCAGTCAGCTGCCTAAGAGAGGCAGAATCTCTTAAGATCTTCCTTTTACTGAAAGTTGTGTCTGAAAGTCAGCATGCTGTTTAAGCAAGCCATGACAGATCTTTCCATTGCCAATGGAGGTAATGAGGCACCCCTGGAGGGCTGCTCATCTTACCTGTCGGACAGATCTTTCTCAGTATGGGAGGATTCTTCCTGTGCAGTCTTTTGTTTATTTTTTCCCTTTCATTGACTACAAAGTAAACTTTTTAGCAGACAGTTTGACTCAAACCTTGAACCAGCCTAATTAATGCCAGGCCTCACCAAATTAAATGTTTTGTCCAATTCCTAGATGTCTTGGAAAAAAATAAAATCCTACACTTTCATTTTGGTATGCAAGCAGTGAGTGGAAACTATTAACTACAAAAGATAAGTTTCCTCAGAGACAGAGGCAGGCATTGCCAACACAAACCAGGAATTAAATGAAGAGTGAAATGATACAGCTTTGGTAAATACGCAGCAAGTAGGGTCTGACATGTTACTCTCTCTTTTGGCCTCTGTTCATAATATTTTGCTTTTTGTCAGTGCCCCAATGAGTGTAAGACCTGTGTTTAATGCTTTTCTCCAAACAAGGAAAAACAAAGCCGTGACCATGACTCTGTCAAGACAGCTGTAAAGGATGTATGGCAAGAACTGGCAAGAACTATGCATAGCTGGAAGTTTAAGTCCACAGTTTCACATTTTCCCAGGTAATTGATTAATTACCTTGTGTTTCATCAGTATTTTGGAAAATAATCAGTTATTTCTTACTCTCCTGGTTTTCCTGCTTGTGATCTCAGATTTTATTGAGAGACAAATTTAATCAAAAACTAATCTCTCAAAACAGTAGACAAGAACAAGCAAACAGGAAACATTTCAAATATATTCAAGAAATTAGAATTTTACTGAAATGAAATTTGTCTTGAACAGCAAAAGGTCTCTTCATAAAATGGTATTTTTCCCATATTGAAAAATAATCTATGCATTAAGTTGTCCTGTATTACTTTCAGGGAAAAAATTCATCTTGTTGCATCTTTAATAAGATTGCTGCTAACTTTCACAATATCACATTCCTGCAAGCTTACAGAAATGCAATTCAGCTTATGCAACATTCAAGAAACACCAATATCATATTGAACAAATGAAGAAATGCTTTATAAAGAAATCTGACCTCTAATTAGTGAAAATTAATTTAATGTTTAGAGTTACTTGAAAAAATGTGTCTTTCCACATGTTTGGTGTAGTTAGTGGTCTTTTTATTGATAGCACTCATGGTTTAAGAATATATTTATTTCTCTTTTACAATTATACATAGTTGTTGTGGATTAACTCTGGTGGGCAGCTGAGCTGCTTGCTCACTTCCCCCCACTAGTCCAAACGGGAGAGGGAAAGAGAAAAGAACAAAAGCAAGAACACTTGAAGGTCAAGATGATTTTTTTAAAAAAATGTTTAATAAGTGAAGGATAATTGGAATAAGAGAGAGTAAAACATAACAAGTCATGCAAATGCAATCACTCACCATCTCCTATGGGGACTGATGCGCAGCCAGTTCCTAAGCAAAAGATGGCTAACCCTCCCAAAACCCCATCTTTTCCCTTTTATTTCTGATCATGATGTTACATGATATGGAGTATCTCTGGTTAGTTTGGGTCATCTGCCTTGTTGTGCCTCCTCCCAAGCTATTGCACACCCCCTCCCTAGTCTACTCACTGGCGGGGGGCAGAGTAAGAAACAAAGGTGGCTTTGATTTTGTGCAAAAACAAGAAGATAGTGTGTTATCAGTACTGTGATGGCCAAAAATCTAAACCACAACACCATATGAATAAAATGAGCTCTATCCTAGTCAGGCCCAGCACAATAGTCAAACAGCAACATCAAGGTTTAGGACTACTATATACAATAGCTTTGAAACAAAAGATAATTCAATACAATACATGAATACATCCAGAAATGACTTCAATATAAGGTTATCGCTATTTGTGATCTGTCTGGCAATGCGTAAACTGATTCCCAAAGCAGGTAAATGCAAATGACATTAGAAAATTGACATTACAAAGAACCCTTTTTTATGACGAGTAGCTGTTATGGAAGATTTTATAACCAGTGAAAAATAGTATTTTAACTTGCCACTTGGAACTTGAAGTTATGAAAAGTGGGATTTATTCTAAAAAATGCAATTATTCTTTGAAGGATGAAAAGATGAACCGTGTGAAAAGCACATCAGTTTGGTTAAGTGTAACAGTGATCTCTGCCTGACAAAATTTAAACCAAACTATATCTATCAAAGAAATCTGGCAAGTTTTTAGGGTACCTATAAGATTTCTGTGACATAAAATAAAAGTTCTGTGGTTATGTTTCACAACAGAAGCAGACTGTCTAAAACAGCTTTTGGTTGAGGTGCATACAAGTATTTTCTCAGAGAAAATTGTGACATCTAACATGATGAAAATTGCCAACATCAGCATATTTTTCCCCATATGGAAAAATCCCATATTGTTCCTGTAGCAGAGCTGAGGGAAAACTACATAGTCCTCATATCATCAAAACAAGTGGTTCAATGGTTGCTGGGACAACGGAATTCATGTCTGTGTTGGATGCATGCCTCACAGTTGATTGCTGTTGAACTGTGAGCTTACCACTGAAGTTTCCAATGTCTAAGGCATTCAGAAAACATCTCTTCAAGGAATTAATTCACACTGGAGATATCCCACAGAGAGCTGGGATTTTCTGTGGGCTCCTTCTTTGCCTTGACCTTTTCCACTAAACCTTACTTGAGGCACGTACTCCTTTGGCACATGTGGAATAAACTGGCCCACTGGGTAACAGGTGTACTAGGAAAATTGACTCCATCCCAGCCAAACCCAGTACATCTAATGAAGGAGCAAATAAGCAAATGCATGTACAACACGATCCTTAAGCTAAATTAAACATCGTTTTGCATGTCTGAGTTCAGGCTGAGATGTCTAAAATTTCCTAAAGTCTCTAAACTTTTTACTAGCTTTATATAAACTACACCAAGTGGTAAACAGCAGACCAAGAAGTCACCTAGGAGAAAATGAATTTATCTGTCCTAATTTATGCATCTAAAAGTTCGACTTATAAATCTGCACTAGCTATTAAGCTTCCTTTACAGTCAATGGAGAAAAATAAGTATGTCCAGACGGCAACTTATTTTATCAAATGATAAGTATGTGTGATAGATCTATGGCCTACTACAATCAGCAGAAAAAAAATTCCTCTGGATTCAATTATCTTTGGCTCTTATGTTAACACATAGATTAAAATTATTTTAGACCCAGAATGGAAATAAATGTACCTTGTTGCCTTGTGAGTTTTCATTGCCATAATTTGAGAAGTAAATGCAAAGAAACAATACAAACATTTTACAGATATATATACAGAATGAAGAATGTACTCAAACACAAAATGGAAATCAGTGAGAAGGCTTTTCTGATGCTCTAGCAGCCTTGTTTTGTTTTGTTTTGTTGTTGGTTTTTTGTTTGTTTGTTTGGGTTTTCTTTTGAGAACTAAAGACAATAGGTTGATTAACACAGTGCTTGTAACTGTTGCAACACATTACATATCCTGCAGACTTTTAATACCTGAAAGTACAAAGGAGGAGTGTTGTACTGGATGACAAAAGCAACGGAATGTTTCTGCTGGGATTTAATGCCCACAAAACAGATACAATTTATTTTTTCCTCCTTCAGTGAAGGTTTTGTCTTTTGAAAAAGTGTAATGTTCTGACATTTGCATTAAAATCAAAAAGATGACCCTGTGACTAAGTAAGCTGAATAGCCAACTTGACAGAAATGTAATAAGCCTCTTGTGGTTGTTGTCAGGTTGGGAAAAGTACAATTTATAATCTCAGAAAAGATACGAACACAACTAAGGTTTATCATTCATCTTCAATAAAAAGGTGACAGGTATAACAGGGGCTATGATCAATGTACTAAAATAATAATAATTTCCTTATGTTAAAGCCATCCCAATGGATAATATTATTTTATTTTACATATCTATAACTGATAAGGCAAGACATAGGATTTGGAAATGTAATTTTAGGTCTGGTAATAAAATGGCTGGCAATTAAGAATTAAGTATGTAGGTTATGAATAACTTCATAATACTTATTATGAAGTTAGATTCGGATTGAACAGGACTAAATAAACATGCTGTATTGTTAGGTACATCTCTGATCAGACACTGGAAAGTTTATCATGGAAGTCTCAAGCTTATCAGAACAGAATGTGAGACATAAAATACCTATATTTAAACAGGTACAACACATGGCAATAGACAAAGCCGGTTAGCAACCTCTTAACTGTCTCAATGTATAGCACAGCCTGGCAAAGTGGATGTCCTAGTATCAATAAAAACATGACCTCAGGGAACACAGCAGGCATATCTCCTTCTTGCATATCTTTTACATCTTATATTAATTACCTACTTTATGTATTCATTTATTTGAAATTTCAGTCTAGATTTATTTAACTAATTAGAGCACTGAATACTTATATCCTGTGCTGGGAGCTGGACTACATGATTTCTAGAGGTCCCTTCCCACCCAAACCACTCTCTGTTTCTATTTTAGATCAACTTAGTTACTGCTTCCTTACTGCTCCTTAATGCTCCGTTAGAGGTGCAACATAACCTTGCAAGTGGCCTTGATTTACCAGGCTAAAAGTATTTCTAGAAAAAGACCTAAACTTCTTAAATTAATTACTTTTTCTTTTCTAACCACCACACTTTTTCTTTAAGGTAGGAATGTGACTTCCAACATCTGCATATCCAAACATTGTTCTGCTTGTGTCCAGAAAATTTTTTCTCCTTTTTACAAAACTGAAGTGTCAAAAGCATCAACAATAGAAGAGTCATTCTAGGGCATCTTTGCATGTTTTGCCAAAGTTAATTAAACTCTCCTGCTTTGGCCTGTATTTCCTAGTAACAATGTTTCACTTGATTTTCCACAGAAAACTGTATCTGACAAACTGCTTGGAGGAGGGAACATTCCCTTAGGTGTAACACCCACCTCTGTCCCCATAAACCTACAGGAAAAACAGCAGAAGCCATGAGGACTCTGGTGATGCATCTGGACATTCGTTCTACAGATTACACATGCTGATGGCCTCCCAAAAAAACCTTAAGTGACTCCCATACTTTTTAGGTATCAATCTCTAGATTAAATCAGAAATCCTTCAGGTTTGCCCTTGACCACTGAGTAAGGAGTCAGAAATATCTAAATGAAGAAAGGTTAGATTTTCTCACAACTTGGTGTTTTTCTAAATAATTATAACCCATATTAAAATCAAGGCTCATTTGATAGCCTGTTTTAGATAATATCCTCCGATGTTAACATTCTCTACTTATTCATATGCTATTAACAGAAAAAAAACCAATTTACTGAATGTTGACAACTACAAAATGAAAAAACAAACCTATGAAAGAAAGGGTAAATAAAGGTCTCATCTTGGAATTTTTATCCTTGCAAGCTATCTTTTCTTATCTTTATAGTCCTTGTGAGATGCAGATAGAGTTTTCTAAGACCTTATGAAAGGTGATGAGTTGGACAAAGTGGAAAAGACAGTAAAAGGAGGTTTTTTTGCACTAGCTGGAAATTGACTTGATGACTGGATCTTTTCAGCTTGGCATAGACCAAAGTCAAGCTCTCCAGTTATGTAATAGACATAGCAGTATTCTATATTATGCCTTAAATCTGATAATGTTCACATTCTGCTGATGAAATAAAAGCGCTGACAGTAATTAAAATCCAGGAGAGGCAAAAAAAAGCTCTTATGAATCAACCAGATTTTTTCATTCCCTGATTTTAATACCGTGGTGCATGTTGATTTGTAATGCTTGCACACTGATTAACATTAAAAATTAACACCTGAACTTCCAATATATTTGTGTATAATCACATGAAACTGTTTTTATGTATTGTTGTGGCTTAACCCTGGTTGGCAACTAAGCCCTACGCAGCTGCTCACTCACTCCCCCACAGTGGGATGGGGGAGAGGATCAGAAGAGTAAAAGTGAGAAAACTCATGGGTTGAGATAAACACAGTTTAATAGGTAAAGCAGAAGCCAGGCACACAAGCAAAGCAAAGCAAGGAATTCATTCACCACTTCCCATTGGGAAGGCCAGTGTTCAGCCATCCCCAGAAAAGCAGGGCTCCATCACGCATAATGGTCACTTAGGAGGAAAAACACCGTAATGCCGAATGTCCCCCTGTCCTTCTTCCCGCAGCTTATATATACTCAGCAGGACGCCGTATGGCATGAAACATCCCTTTGGTTGGTTCAGGTCAGCTCTCCTGGCTGTGTCCCCTCCCAATTTCTTGTGCCCCTCCAGCCCTCTCACAGGCAGGGCCTGAGAAAACAAAAAGCCCCTGACTTAGTATAAACATCACCCAGCAATAACCAAAGCCATCAGCATGCTGTTAGTGTTGTTCTCACACCAAATCCAAAACACAGCACTGCACCAGCTACTAAGAAGAAAATTAACTCTGTCCCAGACAAAGCCAGCACATGTATGGGTTGGTTCACATGGGTGAAAACTATAAATACATATATAAAATATTAATACATACAAACATGTATATAAAAATATAGTTTATATATATATATATACATGCACAACTAATTAAAGAATTCGCAAACTCATGCTAGTGCTGGCATGTCATTGCTGGACTGGATTTGCAGTATCCCTAATGGTGAAAAATGAAGCTGCTAACAGACTAGACCTTAGTTTTGAGGATACTTCACTGGAGTTTTTTGTAAATCCTGCCACACTCTAGTCTGATTGTTTAACTTCATGAGCATCCAGGCCTGACTAGCTAAGAGTATGAGACAAAGCCTGTTGTAGGATGAGGAGCAGAGGATGGAATAATCCTCAGGGGTGGTCCTAATTATTGCACTCTCTTTACACAATTGTAAGCGGAATAAGAGTCTGTACTGGCCTTCCTCCTGGCCAGCAAATTATTATATTTGAATTATCCAAAAATTAAATTAATTGAGTGCATTGACACTTTTGTTAGTTACATGGCTGTCAAACAGTAAATAAAACTTGAAAACATATTGAGCAAATCATGTGACATACACCCAGGAGTTTATTTTCTTTTCACCTTTCTTTCAGATCTACAGATTCGAGTGTGAGTAGTGTTGGGGTTCCTCCACTATTTCCTAGTATTCCTTTAATGGATTCTGTTGTTCCCTTTGAACCAGTGTTTGTTAATTACCAGTGTTAAATGGAAATGTGCTGTCATCCCAGAAGTTGCAGATACTGCAGCAGAAGGACAGCAGATTCTTTGGAAGATATGCAAAATTAAGATCTCGGCTACTTTAAGCATTACATGTCCCATGACATTTTCCCAAGCACAGACAGGCCTTTGCTTGGTTGTCCAGCTGAACTGCAAACATGTAATGAGATTTGACCTAACTAAAATTCCTCTCTAGCCACAGTCTGCCATGTACAGCAACATCTTTGCCTGCAGTGTACAAAAGTAATAAAATATTTAGCTTTAAATCTGGTATTTTGCATAAAATTCAGGACAGATATGTTGTGGGTTTTTTAGCAAGGGAAACACTAGCTGTATTTAAAGTGTTGGCTTTACTCCCTGTTAGTTCAACAGCAATTTTCCAGGTTTGTGTATGGTCCCCAGTTCAACATATTTCCTCCCCCTTCAGGGAAGTACTTAGGCATGTGGTCAGGTACAACCAACTTAAGCACAGTTAAAATCATTTGAGCACTGTTCAGAGATATATTTGCATTGAAGCTAAGAGAAGATAGACTAGGAGAAATGTACATTGTGGCAAGTTATTGCATCCACTCTGACTTCAAACAAAACAAAAATCTGGGGGGAAAGGTGCATATACTATAAAACATCTGAAGTAAATTCTAAGGCAGCCAGACTACATAGCAATAAGGCATCAACACTTGATGTTAATTACACCTACTTAAGTTTTGCTTTTAATACTTTCACCTTCCCCTCTCCCAGGCTCCAAAAGAATGCTCAAATTTTGCTCATCATTAACTTGATGTTTGGGAAAAAAACTGTCATTTTCTTAGTGCTTTTGTTTAGTGTATAACAAAACAGGCATTTTGCACTCATGTTTGTAAAGGACATAGTGTTAGATGAGCACAACACAAGTTCACATTTATCAATCATTGTAATATAGTTTATAGGCAATATGTTCTCTGCAAGATCCTCCAACACCACCAGAAGCCAACAGAAGCTGTTGCTAGCAAAGCTGAAATATGGTTAGGCAAAGCAAGGTCAGATGTTGCTGGAAGCATATTTCTTCCCAAGTACTGTTGCTAGCAAGCTAGAAAAAGTCAGAGACCACTAACTGAAACGGAAAACTAATTTTTTCAAACATAAGCTCTTCTGCTTCACTACCTTTTTCAGGATCCCTTCCATATAACGGACAATCAAGACAAAGAAAGGCAAAGAATTTGTTCAAGGTCTCAAATCTTAATTGTGAGACGAGTTTTTTGCTGATTAAACGTGATCCAATTTTCTCATATTAACCTAGACACATATTTGCTATCTGGTAGTTTAGAAGTACAATCAGAACATTACAGAAATAATGACTGAAGGATGTTTGATGAAATTCAAGATAATGGTACACAACTGGTGTTTAGCAGTGACAGTTGTTTCATTCTGTCTGATCATGTAGAATATAACACATTGGATTCAGAGGTAAAAAAACCCCAAACATTACATCTTTAAGACTTTTTACTGATATTTGGTGTACCAGGCATTAGTTTTTCTGTCTGCTATAGAAATTCACTCAAAAATAAACTGCAGAGTCATTACCTTTTCTCCTTCACAGCATGACCATACATTTGCCACTTGACAGGCAAATTAAGAAAAATATCACATTTATATGCTTTAGCAAAGGTACGTAAGCCTCTGGGCTATCTCAAATAACAGGAAATAGAAACTTGACCACTGTGATCACAATAGAAAAACAGGTAAACAGGTCTGGTCTAATGTCATTGTACCGGGAAATATTAAAATCCATGGAGTTTAAGCACCTGTGCTTCTGTAGGGTAGTATTAAAGCCTTTACTTTACTGCTGACTGTATTCAGCAAACTTTCAAGTGTCCATAGATCACCTCATTAAAATGCAGATAAGGACTGCAGACCTTTGCAAGATGGATGAAGGGGAGGCACAGGTTTAAAAAAAAAAAAAAAAAGTCAATTACATGGGTAACCCAAGTATTATAGTAGCAGCTGAAGAGAACAACAACTCATTTGAAATAAAATTATATGCCACTGTTGTCAGTATTTTGAAGGACTATACAAAAAAAAGCAGAAACTCTTTTGGTGATATTTTTGCGGGGGAGGGTGGGGGGGTGGGTTTTTTGTTTTGTTGTTTGTTTCTTTTTAATAGAGCACAGAAATCTATCTTCCTCCCATCCTAATAAATATTCACCACACAGATACATCTAAAGATGGATTTAGGTAATTACATCTTCAGGAAGGCCACTGTCTAGTACACATATATAGCTAACCTATGCTTGGATTTTACATGGGATGCAGAGCTGTACATATAAAAATTAAGGTAATCTAATTCTTCACTAAGATATCATTAGCACAGTTAATGAAATTGTTTAGCTTCCCACCCTGCTGGCCATCTACGTGCAGTGCTGTACAAAGAGCCCTCTGCCCTGCCCTTCTTCTCCAGACAAGACTGCTGTGACCCACCATACGAACTTCTGTGCAAGTGTGCTGTGCTTGTCACTTTATTTTAACTTGACAAGTCAGATGAACAGAAAGAAACAAGCTATTTTTATGCTTCTACACAGAAGGCAAACTAAAGCACAGAAATATTAAGTAGATAATGTAAGACTTCACAAGAAAACTTTGGCTCGCAGGAACAAAGTACAGATCACAAGACCCTGATATCCCAGCTCCCCTGCAGGACCATTCTCTCTGCTGGTACCCATAAGTTCTAAGATGCTTTGATGCGCTGCTCTTGCTGAGGGAAATAACAAAACAACATTAATATACATTGAACAAAAAATATTCTGGGTTCAGTAGGGTTCAGGCATGAAAAACTTCCACAGGAGTTCAGATCTGAATCAAATAAAGCTTTTACACAATGCTATAAGGACCACCAAGAAAAAAAAAAGGGAGAGGGGGTGATACTAGAATAATTGGCCTTTTCAAGATCTCTCTATTTTTTTCCTACTTTCATTGCTTCCCAAAAGTGGTATAATGAGGTCTCTGATCAAAGTAATTAAGGTTTCTAATTAATAGGGAAAATCACATTTACATATGGTATCACTCCCAATTTCAGTTAATTGCTTTAGACAAGAATTTGTTCCAAATTCTCTTTCTGACAAGCTGCGAAAGTCTTTACTAATTAGTCATTTTTTCAAACATGATATCCTGACAGAAAAAAAGAAAACTGGTATTATTCTAGCACCAGACAGCAACTAAAGTTTAAAGGGAAGAATGCACACATGACAAATCTTTCACATCTCTAAGTGAGTTTAGCTATCAGTAACAATTCTGTCATTTTTCAGATAATTCTTGAAATGAGAACCTGGATCTGCTCCTGGAAATCACGATGTTTGTCCTGGTGATTTAAAACAGAAACTCCATTATTTGTATGTATATAGTTACCTAGATCACTGCACTTATTTACTTGCCATGAGGCCCCTGGAAGCAATCTAAGACCATTTCCCAACAAAATAGGATCAGCTCTCTGCACCTGTGGACAACTTGCCTTTACAGGTAGTTGTTTGTAACTAAGATGTGCTCATGATACCTCATATTTTGAAGGATCATCCTTTCTGCTTAACAAAATGAACATGTGACGTGAAGATGAATTTTTTATAGGGTATGGTTCTGTTTTCAGCAAGAAAACTGAAATTAAACTCCTGCCAATCATAAAATTCCTTGCATACTCAAGCAATCCTTGTTCACAGATGGAATTTCACTGGGAGACAGACCAATGTAACAAATACCCTTTTCTGGCACTGCTTATTCAAGACTAGCAGACTCATTCACATAATGTAGGTTCTGTCCCATTATTTCCTCTCTGTGCAGTTTCTCAAAGAAAGACTGAGTAATGGTGATCTGTGATAGATTTTTACTTCAGATTCATGTTCAACCCAGGATAAGATTCACTAGAAACTAAGCAATGGTTGTAGAAGACTGGGTAGAAGTTAAGCATCTGTCTGCTTTTAAAACCCTCACAAAACAACCATCACATCTCTGACACCGAATGTTCTTTGGCAATCTGCCCCTAAACATGTATCTTTTCCCTGATTAACACACTACAACTAGTTTCCTGAATGTTCTTTGGCAATCTGCCCCTAAACATGTATCTTTTCCCTGATTAACACACTACAACTAGTTTCCTGATCTAAGATAATCACCATAAAACACCCTAAATTGTATCATAGTCAGTGGTGAGAACAGGATATCACCTAAAATGAGATTAATCTACCACTGCCCCATTTAGGTTAAGGGAGGCTTGTGTGGTCAGGTTAGGCTTTGGTCTTTAAATTACATAAGATGAATTTTTATTTGAGACTACATCTGTTCCATTACTGTATCCATAAACTAAATACTGCCAGCCATCTGGACTGTTTAATTATTACAACGGTCCTGGCACAGCACCATTTCTGGGCAAACTGCAATTTCCCAAATGGTTTCTGGAAAGATTCTGGGCTCTGATGGGCCAGGAACCATCTTTAATAGAAATTCTGCATGCAGCATATCTTGTTTCGGAGGGCAAAAAGAATTAGTAGCATGGATGTGGCTCACCTATGCCAGCTGGCCCAGGGAATGGGTCCCAGCAGCTCAGGTCACTAGTATAATGTAGCCTCAGCCTACAGGCCAGTCCTAAAGGAGCACTTAAAAGACCCCACAGGCTGAGTACCACAATGATAACCTCCCTTGGCCTGCTCATGACACTCTTCTTCATACAGCCCAAGATGCTGTGACCTTCTTTGTCATGAGATCACATTGCTGGCTTTTGGTTACCATCTTGCCAATCACAATCCCCAAGTCCTTTTTTGCAAAGCTGCTTTCCAACTGGTTGGCCCCCAGCCCATCCCAGTGCCTGGGGTTATTTCTTCCTAGATGTACTTCCCTTTATTTCATGAGATTAATTTGTCTAATTTTCCAGTCTGTCAAGCTCCCTCTGAATGGTGGGAAGATACTCAGACATATCAACAACTCCAAGTTTTGTATCATTTGCAAAATTGCTGAGGTACACTCTGTCCCACCCTTCAAATCATTAATGCAGATGTTAAATAGTACTGGCTCCGGTACTGACCCCTCAGGTGCATCACTGAAGACTAGACTCCAGCTGGGACTTTAAGCTGTTGATCACAGTGCTTTGAGCCCAGCAGTTCAGCCTGCCTCACTGTCCACTTAGTCTGCACTTCATCAGTTTGTCTGATGAGGATGTTATGGGAAACAGGGTCAGAAGCCTCAATACAGTCAAGACAAAACAACAACTTCTATCCCCTCCTCCATCAAGCCAGTCACCTCGTCATAGAAGGCTATCAGTTTTTTCAAGCACAATTCCCCTTTCTTACATCTGTGTTGACTACTGCCAATTGCCTCCCAGTTCCTTGTATATCTGCTCCTTCACCTTCCCAGGAATCAGTTTGAGGCTGGCCAGCCTATAGCCCTTGAACAGCATTCAAAAAACTGATTCTGGATGAACATTCACCTTCTGTGAAAAGGGGCCTTCCACTTGGGATGTTATCTGCCCATATACTCCACTTATCTGCCTACCCATGAAAATGTTACAGTAACTTTTGAAACTGGTTTTGGCACACTTGACAAAAGGGTAGCAAACCACACCATATTAAGTTATTATAAGTTGTGTGGAAATCAGCTTTATTACTGTCTTTTTTTTAAAGAATTGGTACTGAGGCTGGCAGAACCTGACCCATCAGTCAGGAGCTTGTCATTACAAAGTAGCTACGGTATATGCCAAATAAGGGCAGGCAGCAAGACAAAGCTGGGCAGCAGATAAGGGGCTGATAGGTTTATCATGAGCAAAAGTTACAGGAAGGAGTTTGTCACCAGAATTACAGAGGAATTTGGGTTACAGCAGTAAGGAGGAATATAGGGTACATAGGATACAGTCCCCACACATATACAGGTCATCAGGGACCACTAGCTCTGCTTTTCATAGAACAAATTGTTCTGATAAAAGTGGATGACGCTGAAGTGTTAGTGCTGCAGTGAAGGTTAGTAGTTGCTCAGTACAGACCCTTCAGCAGGCAGAGGCATCACACTGCCCAATTTCTCCACCTCAATTGGTATGTTGCCTTACTACAGGTCTGGGTAACTGAGCACAGCAAGATATAAAACTAGATATGAAATCTAACAGTGAGATGCTTTGCGAGTCCACATGCATCCGGGTTTAGGAATTTACATTAAAAAAAAATTCCCAGAATACAACTTTTGGCATAGAAATGTCACACTCACTTATATTGTGTTGTATATGCCTTTATCTCTTGTTTATTCCTTTTTTTTTTTTTTTATCTCACCTCAGTATCATCTATCACAACAGATTGATGCTTTGAGTAAAAATGTCCTCCAAGTAGATTTGGAAGTAGAATGCATAAATCTCATGCCACTGACATCTAGCTTTAAATTGTGTAGAACAAAAGAGCCAGACTAAACCCATTAAACTTTAGCAGATATATTGCAGTAGGTAAGAAAGAAATTTGGAAAGCTTTTCTTTCATAAAAGCACACACAAGTTAAAGCACAACTTTAAAAAGTGTAATTTAGTTCTTGTAGTTGTTCATTAGTTAGAATTTGATTGGTGGGTCTATCAGACAATTTAACGCCTTTTAATTTTTCAATACCTCTCACAAGTGATGAGATCTCCTACTCTTCCTTCAAAGTAGACAGCTTCTGGTATATCCATATGCAAATGTACTTCCTAAGGGAGGTCAGAGCTGCATAATGCCAAACTGCAAGCCACTTAGGGGTGATCAATTAGTACAGATGTTCAAGGGACTCTATTGTATCTACTAAATATCTACTTTCTCCTCAGCTTGTCCAGTTCTCTTTCTGCGCTGGACATTTTCAACAGGCAAAATTGCTGATGCAATCCAAGAAAGTTCTGCTTATGGAAAGCCTGATCAGGCCTGGCACACAAGGATAATAACACATCATAATGACATGCTACATATATAACTGTAGCATTATATTAAGAGTAACTAATTCAGACCATTTTTATAACAGTCTCTGAAACAAGGATTAAAGTGCAATTTTGACAGTGGCCAAGTCCTAAGCATGCACTTCCATTGCTCTTTGGAACTATCAAGCTCACTTATAATTAATAATTTTAAATTTCTGGCACTTACTTTCTTTGATGTCCAGAATTTTGTGAAAAAGAGGCAGAGGAAGACAACACTTACTATTCTTTTATAGATATATAATATTATTTTATATATATATATTATATGGAAATAATTTTCTCTGTCTCTTTCCCTTCTTTTATTTCATAAATACTTACTGGCCTTTTAGACCTAGTTCACTGTACCTGACAATGTTCCTCAGGATGATGCTTCTGCTGGAAAAAAAAGAGAGGCTAGGAGGTGAATGCAAACAAATCACATTTGTTTGCATGGCTTGTAAAATGTGAATGACCTTCTTTTCCTTGTCTTACTTGTATGGCTTAGAAATCAAAAGTGAAGACAGGAATGTGGCAATGTGAAGGAGGAAAAATATTGTAGGTACAGGTGTAACTGACCAAAGAGTCTCTCCTGCTGACACCAGCTGGCAGTATGTGCAGGAATACTGTTTAAAGCACTAAAGAATCTGAAATAATCATGTAGGTATACAAGATTGCTCTTAGTAGTTGGTGAATATTTGTGATGCAGAATTCATTCCTAATCAATGCTGCAATAACAAAGAGATGTCAGGAGACAACCTAACCCAGTAGAGGGTGTGAAAATGTCTTTGTATAAGGGTGTAGTCTTGGGACCAGAAGTAAGTAATAGCCTCTTATCAGAGGATGCAGAACAGGTTATCTTAAGACACAGAATTTTTTAATCAATTATATTAGAACATCTTTCCTAGGATTTATTTCTTCTCAGATTTTCTGTAAATGAGGGTGTGTTTTGTCCAGCAACATGAAGCACCATCTTTTACATTTATTTTATACTGTTTAGCTAAAGTAATTGGAAAATATTATCCACCATATGCTACTTTGTTTCAGTGAACTATAAAATGTACAGAAGCATAGGCATAGCAATGATTAATAGTGTTGTTTCAATGAACACAGATCCTGGCATGCTGAAACAGAATGATATCAATGCTGCCTGGCTAGGATTCCTTACATCATTAACACCAGTGGAGGAGTAGGATGTTATTAACACTTCAGAGATGGAACTAGATTTCTCTTTTGGTAGTAGAGGCTATCCTGAAGTAAAAAATCTCCTTATTTACCAGCATATGTAAAAGTAAGTGTTTATCTTATGCTATACCCTTGGTTCACACTCAAGTTTAACAATTATCTACCATGGCCTCTTCACTGCAGTTCTGTAACCTGCTCCTTTATTTTGACATGAATATTGTGAGGCATTTGACTGTGACAAGTTTGTAACTGATAAAGCCTGTCTTTATTTCTGCAGCATCTCATATCTTGACTCAGTGGCCAAACAGGCTTTGTCCTATATTTATTAAGCATTGCCCTATGTCCTTTTTCCATTCATTTGTAAAAAGAAGCTTTGGCAGGCAACTAATCCCTACACTGCCTTTGGGAAGCACACAATATGGATGTTTCATTCCCATTATATTTTGAGCTCTAGTAATTAGCCAGCTATTTATTAGTTTAAGATTTATATATCTGTTTTCACATGGTGCTAAGCTGATTTGAATGTTGTGCATGTTGTGTGAGTGTCTAGCAGAAGCGCAGGTGTGTCTCACCATCTCCACTCCTCATCCCATTTGCCTGATGGACACATTGTTCATGCGAGACATGTTTTGTTAATCAAGTCAACAAAAACAAATACTTATTTAGGAAGGATATGAAACAGCCCTTACATCTAAACTTAATTGGAAAGTATAGATTAAAATTTCAAAAGAAAAATTCATTTTATCTGTAGAAAAATAATAGTATTCCATCATTTGCCAACCACAACTGGAACTTGAAGCATCTGGCACCTGCTTGTAATCTGATCTAGACAACTAGAAGTGAATGTAATGCAGTTGAATTGTCAAGTATCTGTTTTGGCACTGCAAATAAATAATTATATGTATGTTTGTGTAGTTATATGTAATACGTATAATTTAAAAAACCCGTATAGTGTCCTTTTCAAAAATACTGTTCTACAACGTTGTCTGTAGAAACACACGTCTGCCACATAAGTATTTTTGACATT
This sequence comes from Falco rusticolus, assembly GCF_015220075.1. Lineage (NCBI taxonomy): Eukaryota > Metazoa > Chordata > Aves > Falconiformes > Falconidae > Falco > Falco rusticolus. The sequence continues at coordinate 58,903,966 of NC_051192.1, forward strand.
TTTATTTTTCTTCCTCAGATTCTTCAGAAGAAATTAACAGAGCAGTTCTTTCTGATGTTTTGAGTACTTTCCTACTATCCAATTCAAGTCAGATGTTATTTTCCCTTTCCCTAAGAAGCTTTTATAACTTTGTCTCCCTTAATAAAGCAAAACCAAAGACAATATCAGGGTGAACTGGAAAGACTGAGCAGTGGGGATGACATCTGGTCACTGCCTAATTTTCGTGTGGCTATACCAGTAATTTTTTCTGCCACAGCTGACATATTCTTTGTGTTAGGTTGCAGTGAAAAGCTAGCAGAAGGAAAGTGGGAGATGAAAGGTGGGAAACAGCAAGACACAAATAGAGGAAAACCAGTTTCATTCCTCAAGATCCAAACAAGTAAAACTCTTCTATCCAGACTTAAAACACATGAAAATTGAAACAGAGAACATACTTATTCCGCTTTTATAGAACTACAAACCAATATGCTCTTTTGTAATTGCCTTAAATTCTGTGCTGACTTGTTAGGTTGAGAGAACAAATTGCTTCAGAGCTCTCTGCCCTCTTCTTTTTTTATAGTTCATTCTTTTATTTTTTCACCTGTCACTGCAAAATTCAAGTGATGTGAAATACGTGACTGAAAGTGACAGGGGAATAATTTCTTTGGTGATTGGCTTAAGAGGGAAAATGAAATATGAGCACTGAAAGTCAAAGCTAGCTCCCTGTTTCAGGGGACTACTTTTCCCTGTAGTACAAGTAGCATTCTTATGAGCTTTATTTCTTTTCCAAGAGAGTACAATGGGTCAGCAGAAGCCGGTAACTAATGTTAAATTGCATTTCAAAACCTTAAACTTCCTGTGCTAAAAATTCATCATTTCTGTGAGAACTCTGGTTCCCTCTAGCAACGTTATACATCACTCTGGCTAACACTGCAGCAAACTGCCAAAGGTACTGAGCAAATGCAACATTAAGGGTGCTGTATATTCACAGCTTTTGCTATGGGGAAAATCAATGCTGACAACTCTTCTTTCAGAAGCCAGAAATTTCACTGAAAATGCTTTCAGTGCAAGTCTCCAAAACCCATGCAATTGCTTATATCTTTGGTAGGTGTGAGAGCAATGCATATTGCTACTAGTAGGACAAGAGAGGAAGCAATGCTGTATTTTCTAAGGTAACAGTAACAGTGTACTGATTGCTTCTGATCACAGGAGGAGACAGAAGAACCAGTCAGTGACACTATTTAGCAACAAAAAAAGAGATATTTTTATATAACACTAGAAAAGTAAAGGCTCTAACTCTCCACACACACAAACGCACTCACTTCCCGCATTGCAGTTATAGAGCTCAGGGAAAAAGAGACGATTAAGATGAGCGCAGGAGGTAGGAGTCCTTAGACTGATCCTGACTCAAATTTCTGCAGTATGAGCATTGAGTGAATAACAGTGAAGCTGGACTTGGATGTCAAGAGTTCAGCTTTACAGGCAGAGTGATGGAGCAATGACTATCCTTCCAGCTTCAGATTTCTTGTGGCAGCTTCTCTAATCTTTCTGCACAAAAGCACTAGGACTGGAACTATGAGTTAAAATGAGAAAAGATCCCATCATCGTTCCTTGCATGCCACAGCATGTGTTCAGGGACTTGCCATTTTATATCACACCTTGGTATCTGAGCAGCTCAAAATAATCCATGATTTTGAGGCAGGAGTAGAGTCCCTCATGACTGCTTTGGGTGATTATGTATGTCAGCTGATCGTTTTTTCTTTTGTGATTTTGAAGTAGCATTTACCTTAATATCCCTTTGGCAATACTGCTCTTTCTATCCACTGTGATTTTATGCGGGCTTATATAAGCATATGGCCTTCTCCATCTGATCTCTGATGATTAACCATGCCTTCATTTGCATTTTACTTGCATCAGGACAATGTGTGAATTTCTACTTTGTCCAAATAAGATTACAAAATTGTGCAGTATTAGAGACAAAAAGTAGTTATATTAATTATGTGTTTGTGCTGGGAGTAGGGAAGATATTAAGCTAATTCTCCCTATGGAAAAGAGATGGTAATTGGGAGGCTTCTTGTTGATCTCTGATTTTTTTTTCTTGTCTCCTTTTGCTAGACTAGAGGTGGCAAAACAAAAATCCACAAGCATGAAACATTTATTATTTCCTTGCACTTTCTGGTTGAAATTGACAAAAATACAGGTGATAGATCACCTTATTTTGGTATTCCACTGGATAATTAGACTATTAAATAGGTCTTTTACTGTACTGAGAGAATTTCTGAATATTCTGGGAAATGAGAAAAATAAGAGGAAACAATACAAGGAAATAAATGTATATGTGTGCATGTGTACATACATGGTATGTATTTTATGTATTTTTTACAAAAAATCATAAAAAACTTTTTGGTTCTGATTCACATCCCAGTCCTTTCTGTTTCAGTCAGTCAGGGAGATGTCAGTAAGGAGGGGGGGCAGTGCTATATTGGACTACTGGAGGGCCACCTTTGACCTGTTTAAGACCCTAGTCAACAGAGTGCCTTGGGAGATAGTTCTGAAGGGCTGGGAGGTCTAGGATGGGTGGACATTCTTCAAGAATGTAGTCTTAAAGGCACAGGAGCAGATCATCCCCATGTGCCCAAAGACAAGCCAGCGGGGGAGAAGACCACCCTGGCTGAACAGAGAGATTTCTTTCGCTGGAACTCAGGGAAAAAAGGAGAGTTTACCACCTTTGGAAGAAGGGGCAGGCAGCTCTGGAGGACTATAAGGGTGTTGCAATATTATGCAGGGCAGAGGTTAAAGAGGCGAAAGCCCAGCTAGAACTCAGGCTGGCCACTGCTCTAAAAGATAACAAAACATGTTTTTACAAATGCATCAGAAACAAAAGGAGCGCCAAGGGTAATTTCCATCCTTTATTGGATGCGGTGGGGAACATTGCCACAAAGGCTGAGGAAAAGGCTGAGATACTTAATGCTTCCTTTGCCTCAGTCTTTGATAGCAAGACCAGCTTCCCTCTGGGTACTCAGCCCCCTGAGCTGGAAGACAGGGATGAGGAGGAGCGGAATGCAGTCCCCATAGTCCAGGAAGAAATGGAGTGACCTGCTGCTCCACTTACATGTGCACAAGTCTATGGAGCTGGATGGGATCCACCCAAGGGCACTGAGGGAGCTGGTGGAAAAGCTCTATCAACAGTTCTGGCTAACTGGAGAGGTCCCAGATGATTGGAGGTTAACCAATGTGATGTCCATCTACAAGAAAGGCAGGAAGGAGGATATAGGGAACTACAGGCTCCTTGGTGCCATGGAAGGGCCTTTCACGTCAAGAGGGATGAAAAGGTGCTGGAGCATGTGCAGAAAAGCTCAGCAAAGCTGGTGAAGGATCTAGAGGACAAGTCTTATGAAGAGTTGGGGTTGTTTAGTCTGGAGAAAAGGAGGCTCAAGGGAGACCTTATCGCTTTCTGCAAATACCTGAAAGGAGGCTGTAGGCAGGTGAGGGTCAGTCTCTTCTCCCAGGTAACTGGCAACAAGACAAGAGGAAACGGCCTGAAGTTGCACCACGGGAGATTTAGGTTAGATATTGGGAAAAATGTCTTCACTGACAGGGTGGTCAAGGATCGAAATGGGCTGCCCGAGGAGGTGGTGGAATCACCTTCCATGGAGGTATTTAAAAAAATGAGTATATGCAGTGCTTATGGACATGGCTTAGTGGTGAACTTGGCAATTCTGGGTTAATGGTTGGACTTGATTTCAAAGGTCTTTTCCAACCTAAATGATTCTATGCCAGCAATATTGCACATTAATGCTATAGGTTTTATTGGAAAGCACACCGATTTAAGTAGATACTGTTGTTTTCCAAGAGTACAAGCCTCTATTATTTCATTAAGAACTGCTGTTTCTCATGTCATTATCACCATCTTTTCTCAATTATTGAGAGCTGGGACAGTCCTGCTAGTTGCCCATGTGCATGCTTTTCATAAAAGGCAAATCCAATGTTATCAAACAACCTAGGGATTTTGCCAGCTCTCTTTTCTGTTCCCATTCAGGCATACTCAGATATGAAGGCTGTAGACAATCTTAGCAGATTCAGGTGCCTCCTCAGTGGCATCAATTATTGAGCTGCTGTGTGCCCTGGAGTTGTGTTTGCTTTTTTGCTGAATGACAAGAAGAGTCTTGGCTTGCTTTAGCCTCTTGATTCCTTGATCATAAATCTGAGTACTCAAGGCATCATGGGCCTGTACCTCATTATTAGATATATGCAGTAGTGACACCTTCAAGAACATATATTCATCTAATAAGGCTGAGGACATGCAAAAATGCATAATTGCATAAACAGATCCAAGGAGTAATCTGAAGAAGTTTCCAGTAACTGGTTACAGCTGTTGTTTTATTCTTTCTCTCCTCCCACTCTACAGCTTGCAATGTAAGTTTATTCATATTCCAGACAAATAATAAAGATTGTGAAAATAATTCAACTGGAAGAGACTGTTTTCTTTTTTTATTTAATTAAAGGATGTTACAAAGCTCCTTTTGCCTGGAAATCACTTGTAATGTTGCTATGCATGTGTACTATTTACAGTACATTTTTTTCAAGAAGTAAAAGTTTATATTGATCTATAAGTACATCCTAAGACACTGAGTGCTATTTGTCACAAATATGTGCTATCAAGAAAGGCATCGCAACACAAAGGAACAGAAGTTGTACTAAATCTTTTGTGGTATGTGTATATCCTGTCATTTACGGAGAAATAATAACAGCACAAAAGTGCAACTCTAGCAGACAGTGATGAACTATCAGGGCTGGAGACCCTGTGAATGAATGAACTCTTGCTTGTTTTCTGGAGTGTCTGTGTATGCTGTTATATTAGTTTGGCTGAACAAGTCTGACATTAAAGATTGATATAACTGACGCTGGCGGAGCCCCTCTGAAAAGCTGTTCTCAGTCTCTTTCAGGAGGAAGCTTTTCAGGAGGAAGCTCCATATATTTGGCAAGGTATGACAATGTACTGAGGTCTGATGTACATCTGCATGCTTCTCCAAGTTCATTCCCTCAGTGCTTTATTTCAGAATGGCTTCATTTTATTTGCTGTTCAAAACCCTACAGAGTATTAAAAAAACATAAAGGCTGTTTCTTCAAGCGCATAGTCATTTTAAGAATGAGAATAATTTCTTCTGTATTCAATGGTGCTATTCACTTACCTAATGCCAAATGTACTCTTGCTCATCTGGATCTTTTTGTGAGTGTTCCTCAATTTTTGCTGAAGTTAGTGTGAATTTTAACATTGCATTTGATAAAGCTTTGGGTAGAGCCTTACATATACATACAAGGAAATTTATGTCTACAAATTGCAAAGCTTTCAAAGTACCATAGAGGTTCATAGTGCTCTTACAGATGATCTACTCTGAGTTAATTATCAGTATCAGTAAATATATTTTAAAAGCTTGGTACAAATACTGAGTCAAACAATAGGATTTTTACCTGAGGATAGAGTGGGGAATTAAGTCTAAATTTAGATTCCCCATCTCTAGGAGAAAGATTTCAAACGTATGTCTCAAACTGCCTGAAAAGCTAAAGAAATTTAAACTGTGTCTCATTTGTTAAATATAAAAAGAGGTGAAATCTTATGAAGTTTTGATTGATATTACACTAGTCAGTTCATCTCAGATTAGTGTTGCTGAGTTAGAAGACTCACACTTTGTAATCTGATTTTATTATCAGTGCAACACCATAGAGCAGTCATCTTTTATACTGACACTATTAAAAAATAAAATGTAATGAAATGTGTACTGAACTCTGTGATTAGGAATCTTTTATTTTAAAGCCATTGTTATTGTTTTAGTAAATAAATTAACCATAATTCAGATACTGAAATGGATTAAAAAAAAAAAATTCAAGTGATGGCAGATAACTATACAAATTAGCTCAATATTATAGGGTTTTAGACCAAATTTTAGTTAAAGAGAAGTTGGAAACCATTGCTTTTGGATTCTAGTATGTATTTTGCAGCCTAAACTTAACTTGTTACAAATTAAAATATGTTCTTCATTTATTGAGAGTTTATTTTACTTGTAAAGGATTCAAATGAGGACTTTTCTGTATATCTCCTAGGAAAACAAATTTCCTATTTCAGGTAAAATTAATATTTCATTTCAAGTTTCAAGGTAGTAGAAAACCTACTTTTTCATACAGGAAAATTCTATAAATAACATAAAAAAGTAACAGAATTATTTTTCTTTTGAAAAATATAGAGAAACTATTTCTTTTTCTAGTTTGATTAATTTATAGCATCTTGGAAAAAATCTTACTTATTTGTCTAAGCCATACAGCATACTTGAAATCTCTTTAAATGTTGTCTTGCAGTATTATGTTTCTGCATTCAATCTGCATACCGCCTGAAGAAGCTGGAATTAGATATACCATCTCTGTGTAAATAAGGCTACTACAACATATTTCTTACAATTCTTTTGTAAAATATATTACTAAGTATTTGTTTTCTTTAGATTTAAAATGAGTTGTTTACCAACATTTTCTTTATAACATATTTTACTCCTGGAGTCTACACATTTTTTAAATAAAGATATTTTTTATTATTAATATAATCGTAAAAATGTAGTATTTTCAAATATTATTAGCATATTTCTGTTTGACTTCAAGACTTTTGAAGTAACATGAATTTGTGATTACTTTGATTTATTTGAATCCATTTATTTAAACCTAGCTAGCTACTTGTGGAATTCTGTATCAGTCAGGTACATGAACACAGAAATACACAGAAAATATTGAGACAAATAATTGATAAGATAATAAAAGAGAAGAAATCTGAAAAGGAGACTTGACAAAGATATATATTGCAATAGTTTAGAGTTGTTTATACCTTGAAAAAGGCCTTGTATAAAAGACAAGATTTCCACTTCTTTGAAGAGATATAACAAACCTGCTAATTTATGAAAACATGTTACAAGCAAAATTTGTTATTAATATTATACTAAATACATAACAAGGAGGCAATAACTAATTGAAATAAGCAAGCCAGCCACATATAAAGGGAACCAGCAAAGGATCTCTAGAAAAAGGCAAACGTTCTCAGATATTCCATAGCATGAAAATACTGTACGGTGATCTGTGCTTACTGAGTAAAACCTGGTTATTCTGGCTTCATAATACATGTGGAAACAGAACTACAAATCAGAGGTTCTTTTAATAAAGTTAACTTTATTTAGCAACACATTTTGTTCATTGAATCTACAATTGTTTTCAATCATGAAGGAACCATTTTATTAATATTACTGTTGTGAAATTTTAATATTTAGGCAATAGCAGTGAAATGTATGCACTTGCTATTATAGGCAATATGGAAATGCTTATACCTATTTCTATCTTTACCCCTTGCATATTGTACCATATGTAAGTACTATATTTTAACAGCCTTTATTTTTTATGGGGATTGCTCATTTCTTACTTATTTCAACCATTTGTTTTTTCAATGTGCCTTGCAGCAGAAATGAGAAAAGCAAATAGTAAATTAAAATCCCTCCTTTCTATAGGGTCTTTCAACCTTACATTACTTAGCTCCTTCTGAAAATCCCAATGATTGTCTTATATTAAAAGCCCATCATTGGTATAAAGCTTATACAAGATCTTTTAAAAAACATGAAACCTATCATATATCTTTAAAAGTATCTAGATCTGATTACAGAAGTTTGAAATCAGTATGGCCCTTTTAAAGGATCTTGGAAATTTCATCACAACTAATTTTCAGTGGGTATTATAAGATCTTTACTTCTGAGCAATTCTGCATGTTTGACATATGGGCAAACATCAGCATTTTGAATAAAGCAACCTTTTTTCCCCAAAAAATTCCAAACACAACTATACTTCTGAAACTCTGGTTGAAAGATGCATATTTCTGCTTTTACAGATGAAGGTTTTAGCCCTCAATGATTAATCTAATTTCTGCAAGAATCCCTTTACCTGGATTGAGCTCCAGCTATTTTTGAGACTCTTATGCAGACACCCATTTACTCTAATGACAAATTTACTTCAATATACTGGCTTACTAAATGAAAAGAAACACATAAAATTTTATTACAAGCTTCAGGATTTGTATATCACATGTTAGTCACATGGTGTCAGTTTAGTCTGTCATATGCTAGTCTTTCTTTACATGTGTCTATAAATACATATGTAAGAGGTTGTGTATTTGAAGAGAGATGTAAATGTCAAGGAAAAAAATGGCTAACTGTTCCCAGAGAACAGCAGTGTAACATCAAGGCAATGATCAGTCCTCTTACATGCCACATTTTGCCCTTCAGGGTAAGCAAAGGGTCCATAAAGCTTCTTTGTCACTGGCCTGTTCTTCAGTCAGTGTTTATTGTTGAAAAAAGCACAGACTGAAAATGCTGATGTATTTCTTATGACACCAGTGACACATTTCCTGGATGTTACACCTCAGATAGGCATCTAACCACAATATAAGAACTTAGGTAAAGTATAATTACTTTAATTTGAGGCACAACCTTCAATAAGCTATTTGAGATGGCAAGATGTATATTCATATTGGATGTTTCATGCACCAGTGAGGTACTTGGAGTATTACAGTGATGGAAACAGAATAAATATGTAAACCTTAGACAGAAACTTAATTTTTTGCTTTATATGAATAGTTTAAATACTTGTAATTTCAGAATAGCAACATGCTAAAATAAATCTGATCTGATGAGAAGCACCTACTGTGACATAGGTGCTTATAGGCAGGGTTTGAATATTTTGGTTCCACAGAGTGGCTCAGAAAAGCCACATATGGCAGGTGAGCTGTGATAAATTTACACCTGACCGTAGCTCCATATGCATTTTATTAGGTTTACAATCTGTTGGTGAAATGTCTTGACTAGTGAACCACATAGTTTAATAATTGCCTTGATCTTTTTCAGTCTTCTGATTTTTGGGGTCAGCTCCAGGGCCATCTCTTAACAGCTGGTTTACCTTCTGATATTCTATCTTAATGAAATGTTTTGTGGGTTTTGTATGAACTGTGTGAGCTCTTATTACACAAATACTGCCCTATTATCATAGTGTGGAAAACTTGGAACAAAGCGATGGGTAGCTTCAATTTTGACATCCAAGTGTTAAAAAAAAAGCCAGCTTCTAGATAATGACTTAAAATAGACTGCTGCTTGCAAAAAAACATTTTATATACCTTATTTGTTACAATGTACCAGAGAAATGGCTTAGTCAGTGTACTTGATTTCTTACAAACATAATGCATATGAATAAGCATTGAATAATAAGTAGATTTCATAAAAACCAATAATTAACTCTTCTACACATTGATGGTTTTATAAAATGCCTATTTATATCATGAAAATATGGTAACTATTCTTGTAGGGACTGAAGACTCTCACAAATATGCTCATAAAGATGTAAAAGAGGCAGTCTGAGGGACAGACAGTAAAGAAGAATGAGCCTACTGAGACTGGAGAAGATGGATGTCACAATTGAAAAATGTATGGTTACATGAAATGAGTGACATACAGTGGTGCTTTTTATAGCAGACATCATATGCTCCAGGAGAGAAAATCATAACATGATACTAGCAAGAAAAGAAGAAATTTAAGCTTATCAATTCGTTAGACAAAGACAAATATTAATCAGAGGGAAAAAGGTTAAAAACTGACAAGATATAATGTTTCTGGAAAACATAATTCAGGCATGTGAAAAATAATGGAGACAAAAAATGGAATCTCTCAAGCTCAGTGCACAGATATAATAGTGAAGGGAAATGGAATCACCAAGTTAATGAGTCAGAAGATGCAGCCTCAAAAGTTAATATTAAAGTAACAGAAACATCCAAAAATTATACATGGCTAAGCAGGTGATCATTACCATCAAAAGGAATGTTTACACTGATGATTAATGTATAAAATTGGCATATTTTCAAGAGATGCTGAATAGATCAGGCTTGTCTTCATAGACATTGCATTGCTCCCCAAATCTTTTTATCTGCAAAGAATTATGCACTACAAAGAAAACTGCAAATGCTACTAAGAAGCTGTATTAATCTGCTATTAATAAAATGTAACAAAATTCTAAAGGTGATCAAAATATGACTGCATCATTTCTGAAACAATGCTTGAAAAGAAGAGAAAGTAGTAACTACAGTGTTTTTAGTTGTCTAACTGCTGAAGAAAAAGTACTGGTCAAACTGCAATTACTGTCACAGCATAGCTTTATTGACAGTACCAAAGAATTCTTAGCCATATTATTATCTACAGTGGAAGAAACTGGAGACAAGCAACAAAAATTAAAATACGACATTTCAGAGGAAAAAGATTATGTATTTTGAATCCTATAGAAAGCTTGAGAATAAACTGGTAGTCATCATTGACTATATGCTTTGCTGCTCTTCACCTGAATACTTTATGGAAGAATAATGGACAAGTACAGGAGAAAGTACAGAATTACCTAGTCATATAAAGGACAGCAGAATGTTCACATGTTATATCTGTTATTCTATGAATGGTATGCAAAATATTTCCAAATAAATTGTACAGTGGCTTAAAATAGCAATAGAAGACAGGTAGTAATGTCAAGTACTACTCTTGCTGTTGAGAATGGCTTTACTCACAGAAGTGGAGAAACTATGGAATTTGGAGTGACAACGGAAAGCTCAAAGATTTGTGGACAGTGTAACTCCTCCCTCAATTGCTATATGCAGTATATAGACAAAACCCTAAAAAGGAAAAGTTATCTCCATTGAACAAGCATGAAAGGTTTCAAGTTAAAAAGAAACTTAAAATAAAACAAAAAAATATCATAACTATTAGGAAAGTTAAACCAAAACAGGTGCTGATGAATTTGTTTGTAGCCACGGTGTTTAAGAAAGAAAAGTTTGCAAGAGGTATTCAATTGTATGAATGACAATAACTGAGATAACATAAAAAAGTTAACAAGCTATTAGTACAAAAGACTTTGTTCAGGTCAATTTAGATACATAGATTATCTTTACCATTGTGCCATGATAAAATTGCAGAAATGGAATAGTATCATGAATGGAGAAACCAACAGAAAATAGACATTTTTGTTTAAATCTTAAGTTTTTAAAATATGACAGTAAGTACAGAAGTAAAAATACGCCATTTCATCCAATGCTATGAATTGCACAAAGGAATAGGAAAACTAGATGCTTATGTTATGTAGTATTGTTCAAAAATTTAAAGGAATAAAATTTGCTGGTCAGTGAACTGAGTGCTGAAAAAGGAGCTGGTCTCATTTATTCCAGTTACAAGTAAACCACCAAGGATTACAGAATAAAGCATGAACTAATGATGATAAAGACCAACTGAATCATGACAGTACATCTTTAGCAAAGATGTAACATAAAATGTAACATGATTATGTCATAAAAGCAGAAGAATATTGAATGTGATGATATGTTGGAAAATTATCCTACATTGTAGGGTTCAGGAACAAAAAAAAAAAAAAAAAAAAGGTGGGGCCCACTTCCGTGTAGACAGTTCTCACAATGTCATAGCACAGTTCAAGCCTTAATCTCAGAACCTAAGGCTCAGTTCAAGGTTGAGTTTCATCTTGACCTAGTTTGCTGCACAATGTGGAACAGGAACTGCTGAAGCATGAAAACTGACATTTAATTCCTTTATTTTAAATGGTTCTTGCCTGCAAGCCATCTACAAAGAGGTCTTGAAGCACAAACATGATAAAATGGGCAAGGTCAGTTTGTCTTCCGAATGGTAGTTTTACAGCAGATCAAGAAAAGTAGGCAGAAATGAAAAATAGGAAGTGTACCTAACTGTTCATTAGAATACTGTTTATTATTATGTACCATGACATATCATTATGTACTTCTGAAGGTACGTCATGTAGGTGCTCACATGCCCAAAAAACATGCCGCTAAAGAACATCAAAAAAAAGAACAGAGCAAGGCTGTCAAATAGACAAGGCTGTCAAAATTGAAGTGGCTTAGGTGGACCTGGACCAGGAGCATAAGTGTGAGCTATTTACAGCTTGATGGGCCCATGAAACATTGGGACATCTAGGTAGAGATGCAACATACTGATGGCCTCATGATTCAGGAGCAGACCTGACCATGAACACCATTACACAAGTTACCCTTGAATGTGAAACATGCTGTAATCAAGTGAACCACATGAGTAAAGTCTCCCTGAAATAGAGGGTGGTGGGTAGATTTTTTGTTATGGCAAGGCCTGGCAAACTGACTGTATTGGACCACTGTCATGAAGACACATACTCCCCATGGTGGAAGGCACCACAGGGTGGCTAGAAACATATCCTGTAAACCATGCCACTGCTCAAAACACCATCTTAGGCCTTGAAAGGTAAATTTGTGGTGACATGGTACCCCAGAAAGAATTGAGTCAGACAGTGGGACTCATTTCCAAAATAAACTCAAAACCTCCTGGACCAAGAAACATGGCATTGACTGGGTGTATCACATCCCCTATCACCCATGAGCTTCTGGGAAAATTGAGAGACATAATGGACTGTTAAAGACTATGTTGAAAACATTGGACAATGGGACACGGAAGCACTGGGACATAAATTTAGCAGAAGCCACTTGGCTGATTAACACCAGAGGATCTGTCAACAATCCTGGTCCTGCCCAAACAAAACCCCTATATACTGTGGGAGGAGATAAGGTCCCTGTAGTGTTGTCATGGTTTAATCCCAGTAGGCAACGAAGCACCACACAGTCATTTGTTCACTCCCCCCTGGTGGGATGGGGGAGAGAATTGGAAAGGTAAAAGTGAGGAAACTGGGCTGATATAAAGGCAGCTTAAAGGGTAAAGCAAAAGCTATGTGCACAAGCACAGCAAAATTAGGAATTAATCCACTATTTCCCATCGGTAGGCAGGTGTTCAGCCATCCCCAAGAAAGCAGGGCTCCATCACATGTAACAGTTACTTGGGAAGACAAATGCCATGATGCCAAACATCATCCCCTTCCTTCTTCTTTCCCCATCTTTTATTGCTGAACATGACATCATATGGTACGGAATAGCCCTTTGGTCAGTTGGGCTCAGCTGTCCCAGCTGTGTCCCCTCCCAGCTTCTTGTGCACCCCCAACCTCCTCACTGATGAGGTGGTGTGAGGAGCAGAAAAGACCTTGACTCTGTGTAAGCACTGCTCAGCAACAGTTAAAACATCTCTGTATCATCAACACTGCTTTCAGCACAAATTCAAAACATAGCCCCATACTAGCTACTGTGAAGAAAATTGACTCTGTCCCAGCCAAAAACAGCACAAGTGCATGCACATACGGAAGTGGCTGGGGAAGGTGGTGTGGGTTGTTCCTCCCTTGAGAATAGTCAAATCCATTTATGGGATTGACTTCTTTCTCCCAAGGACCTGGGTGTACTCGGTGGCTAATGCAGAATGATGGGAAGATCCAGTATGTGCCTCAAGAAAATTTAACCTTGGAGGGAAAATAGTCTGTGATGTGAGTTGTATGTTGAAGAAAGTAATGTAGCAGGAATGACCTGAACTGATGCAGAGTGAGCTTTGCAAGGAACAAGGCAAGCAGACCCAAACCAAGCAGGTGTTGGAACCCTACACCTGAACATGATGCTTCTCTCTTGCTAATCACCCATCCTGGCAGATGGGGCCCAAGTCATAGCCTGCTCTTATAAACATTTCAGGGAGTGGTGAAAGTCCATGGAATGGGAGAATACTATCTGCTAAAAGGTACAGGGGATAGTAGTTAATGAGAATGTATAAATCTGTATGTTGGATATAAACATGGTTTAAGTATGCAGTATAAATTTTAATTGTTGGCAAGAAGCGACTTCAGTTTTGAGAATTAGATAGAAGGGGTTGTAACCCATTATGTGTGCCTTATATGCCACACACACCAGGCTCCACAGAGGACTGTTTCCCTGACTGGGAATCAAACCAGGGCTGCAGCAGTGAGAGTGCTAAATCCTAACCACTAGAGCACCAGGGAATATAAAAGTTTTATTAAAATTATTAGATTAGATTAGATTAGATTAGATTAGATTAGATTAGATTAGATTAGATTAGATTAGATTAGATTAGATTAGATTTCTCTACAAGTACACGAAAGGAAGTTTTCGGTGAGGTGGGTGTTGGTCTGTTAAGCCAAGTAGGAAGCGATAGGATAAGAGGAAATGGCCCCTTGCACCAGGGGAGGTTTAGATTGGATATTAGATTCCTGCCCAGGGAAGTGGTTGAGTCACCATCCCTGGAGGTATGTAAAAGACATGTAGATGTGGTGCTTAGGGACATGGTTTAGTGGTGGACTTGGCAGCCCTGAGTTAACAGTTGGACTTGATAATCCCAAAGGTCTTTTCCAACCTAAATATTTCTATGATGTCTTTATTCACAGTCATAACATATTTTTTAAAAATTTTATCTATGAATTGTCTGAGTTTGCTTTTCCTTATTGGAGTCAAACCCAGCTGCAATTAGGACCCAGTGTATACCAGGCATTCTGACATATTTCAGTGGAATCTGAATCAAGCTAGCTCCTGGGTTTTTTTGAGCTACTAGTCCAGTCCTTCATACAGAATCTGTATGGATCTATAAGGAGCTATCTTCTTTGGAGTGTTTCACTTGTCATAACTCAAATGTTAAGCTTCTAAGAGGAATCTTTTCAATCTCTATGTGCCTTTACAAATACATATGAATTTGCAATATATATTCATGACAAGTCAGGAGCCCTGTAGAACTCTTGATTCTCTTTATATGTACATTTGTGACAATGAAGAAAAACATTATTGTCTTCCCTTCTGCATTTTAAGAAGCATTATGGAAGTTGATTGTAAAAAAAGATAACCATTGTTTTCCCTCCCTCCTGTCAGTCAACATGCTCTCTTCCAAAATGAGTTTTACCAGTCGTTGAATGTGTTTTCTCAGAGCAATTTGTCTATTCCTCGCATGCTGATTAAAGAAAATTAGAAACACTTCGCATGTTACACTAACCCCCTACAGATTTGTTTGAGATGTATTTTGGTAATTTAGTCTTAGTTTAATAAATGTGTAACCATTAGTGTATTACAAAAGTCACCAATATGTCATTCACACACTGAGTGATTTAAGCTCTTTCTCTGTTTCTACATTATGCTGTAGATTAAAACCTTTTTTTTTTTTTTTTTTTTTTTTTTTTTGGCTTGAGAAACTGCTTCTGAATACAGAAATTGCTCATTCATAATATTTTCAGTATAATTCTATTAAGTATTGGGCTGCAAGAGAGAAAAAAAGACTAAAAGGATTACAGACTAAAACTCAAGTTATGTCAATTATTCTGTGAAGCATTAAAAACTAGTTTTATTTGGGGAAAATAAAGCTAATACTCTTAGGAAAACCCCATCTATTCAAGTTCTTGTGCATCCTTTATATCAAAGCACAGGCATACTTCCAAGATATGCAAACAAGTATATGTAGTTCTTTAGAAGTTTCCTTAGAATTTATTTTCCTAAATAGCATAAGAATTTTAATTAGAAAAGTTATTTGTCTTTAATTTTTCAGTTCTAGATATGTAAATACTATTCAGAATAGTTTTCATAAAAGGATAGTTAGGCATATTGAAATGAATTATCTTACAAGTATAACAAAAGAAAGAATAGTTTATAGCTGGAAAGATGCTGTGAAGAGCTCAATAGGACATATTGCACTGATTTGGAGAGGGGAAATGGTGTTAAATGGCTTCTCCAGTGCCTAATTATCTGACATAGTACTAAACCAAACTAAATTATGTAATTGATCTATTTACAAAAGAAAACTTCAGGCAAATGAAAGAAAAGGGATTTATACTGTGCAATACTGACTACTGCAAAATCTCACTAATTTATGAATCTGTAAGGGGAGAGGCATCTAAAAACAGAACCCACAATCCAGCACTGGAAATAGGCAACTATCTCAACAGGTTTTGATAGATATTTAGCAAAATAAGTGCAAAATCGGTTTTAAATATCTTCTTCAGTGCTGCAAAAAGAAGTGGTTAGTGATCTTTCAGAGATGTGTGGTGGGGGTTTGACTCCCAGTAGGCTCAAGACAGGAATGAAGCAGGATATCCAACATTATTTTAAACATTGAGTATATTGGACAAACAGGTCCAATATGGGTCACCTTCACTCCAGTTGTCTGTGTAGATCCTGTTAGCCATGGATGTTCTGAGAATCTTTCTGAACTGATCCTTCAGTAGATTTGGGCAGAAAAAATACTGATGTTTGTAATTTTGAAGAGGTAGGCATGAAGCCGTTGTACACCATCAAAAGCAAAGTGTTTATGTGACTTCCATCCAGTATTTTGGAAACTGGATACCTTCCGCTGCTTCTAAAATTTAATAGTAGCTGAAAAGGATTTTGTGAATCTAAGTTATAAATACAGGAATCTCAAATGGAAACTGAAAAACTCAAGATAACTTTGTGAATCTAGTTTCACAAACAGTAGATTTGATGGTGATCCCTAACTATATTGAATTCCATTATTTGTATATAATCCAAAATACCAAAAATAAATGGTTGCAGTATGACCAGACCACCTTATAGAAAGTCCTGTAGGAAGAACTCACTGCATTACTCACTATAATCAGTGAAGAATTCAATTCAGAAATCGAGACAGCTAAATGTAGCTGCCCACGCATCACTGTCTATAGACATGGTGACTATAGCAGTCAAGAGAGATCTGAGGCTGTGTTCAGTTGTCCACACATGAATGTTTAGTGGAATTTGACATATTTTAAGGCATATTTTCTGCTAATTGCTGATCCTAAAGCATAACAATGTTCAGTGCTAGATCTAGCAGATTTCCAAGGATGTCTTAGTTGTTCTAGAGTATGTCATACAGAATTAAGTGCCTATATGTAGGCAACTGAATCAAAGATCTTGGTATTTGCTTTAGGGTCAACTTCTGGCAGGGTTCTAAGTTACACTGATTGTAATAATTTTACATCCATTGACTCCATGGGGATTTAGATATGTGGCATACCTACAGGTACCTATACATACAGGACAAAATTTAGACATTTTAATTTTGAACCGAATTCTGCAGTCGAAGTCTGACACTGAATATAAGTGTAAAGGGCATCATTTAGATAGAACCTTATAGACAAAATCTTTTCTTTTTAAAAACATTGCTGTAACCTTTTTTCTTTTTCTTAAGCCTCCAAAGACTGTACCTATCCAGTGGAAACCACAACAGTTGTATCAGACAAAAATATTGAGCATGAAATTCAATGTCTACATGTCAATGTCAAGTGTCTAGGAAAAGTAAGAAATAATTTTTTAAATGCCTGTATTCATTTACATCTGATGTAGGAAAAAAAAAGGAATACCTAATGAAGTGATGATTCAGCTAAATTTAGTCAACTTTGTTTATGCCATCATAAATTCTACAGAGTTTTCATTGACCTAAATGCGTGTGAGCATATCAGTTATTCACAGGGGATCACACTGCAGTCTTTTCTGTCTATGAATCCTGAAGCACTGCATAAATTAAAAAAGCATGTGCTGAAAGGTTTTTGAATTAAGACTCTCTTAAAAACAAGTTGACTGATTTGTCAGGCTTGCAAGATAAAGACTGCCTTTCCATCCTAACCAAAGTTTGCTCTTATTACATAATTAGTGTGTAAAGGAAAGAGAGCTTCAAGATGATATACAGTGGTCATGAGAAGAGTGTTTTGATATATGGCAGTCATTTCTGCTGCGGTCTTCTGCTTGACTCTCTAAATTCATACATTATTCTATCCGTTACATATTGAACTTGTGCAGTCACAGTCTTGTATCTGTATTGTATTTCAGCAGCCTTACGAAAAATTTTGGCAGCTGCACAAATAATTTTTTTTTTTGTGTATTTTTTTAAGCAAGTCATTTTGGTTCTATCATTCTATCTTCTTCAATGTAGAGATGATAAAAGTATTTTACAGACAGATATATTTTATGTGCATTGTGATTACAAAAGGAAGTGATTTATATAGGAGATTGTATTGATAAATAAAACTAATACAAATCAAACTCAAAGCTCAAAATGCATTAATTTTGTCATTTATATTTCTTAATTTTACATGGACAAGATTTTCAAAATTTCTTCAACATTTTAAGACAAAGAGTTCTTGGAAAATTGTGATTACAATGTAGAAAACAGAATGATCCTCATGTTGATAACAGTTTAGAATACAATATGTATATTTCTTTATATCTGTGTAATGACAGATAAGATTACCTGGTTTTACTAAGTTATGTGTTTCAAAAACTAATTAAAGTGAAAACAAAGGCCCAGCAAGCATCAAAGGAACTACGACAGACCAAGGCACACAATAAGTAACATGATCAGTGAATACGGAGCATACTAAGTCAGCTACTCTTAAAATTGTCAAAGAACAATTAGATAATTGTCCCTTGTCCTACCTTCCAAGATGACTCAAGGAAAGAATTCCTTTTCCTGAAACACCATAAAAACTGAGGGGGGTTGTTTTCCAAAGGGTTACAGGGCTTATTTTGGGATGCAGACAGAAGAGGATTTTGAGATGGAGCAGAGGGAATTTCAAGACGGAATAAAACTGTGGGGTGTCTTTAGAGGACTGTGAGAATTTGCAAAACATTTAGGGGAAGGTTCAAAAGTAGGGGAAGGTAGGGATAAAGCTGGGTCAGGGAGAAAAACGGAAATAAAAAGGGCAAGTAGGCAAAAGCCTGCTAAACCTGGTAGTTGATTACCACAGCCTGTTGTAAATTCTTATTAAATCCATTCTGTTTTCTGTGTGGGTCACTCCATGTGGCTGCGTGTGCTAACTGTTCATGAACTTCAGGTTAGACCAGTTGGTGAGTAGGAAGAGATCAGTACAGGGAAACACCCAAAGCATCAGTCTGTGTGTGTGAGTAGGTGAAGGATATTGGATATATTTAAAAACTGTGTTAGTATTCAAGAAACCCACAGATGTGTATTTGTGAATCACAAGTGAGGGTATGCATATATCCTGACTGCAATCCCAGCCACCCTGGGAAAGAGAATAGGATGAGGCCATCTGTGATGTTCATGTCTGTGTGAGTGCTGTGGGTGTTTATGTGTGTGCTGATAAAGGCACTGACCTCTTTCTGTGCTGGTCTGGGTGTATGGCCATATATGCATGTGTGTGTGTGCATATGCATCAGCTAGTAACACATGCTCAACCTTACTGCTGCCATATAGAGAACACAGACCTGCTGCAGCCTCCCTTCTATCAGACTGGGATGAGAGAGACCCCAGGACGATTCATATAACTATATGATTACAATATATGACTCAATAACATATGCTATTAGTCTTCTTCCACAAGACGCTGCATAGCTTCAGCTCCACTGGCTGTCTTAAGCACATTTAATCCCATCTAGCACAGAGATGCTAAGCAGTTATAGGTGAGGAAGTCATAACAACTGAAAGGTAGCTCACCTCACACTGAAGCTATTATTCCTTTCAGCTCCTGAGAAGAGCATGATTAAAAGCTTAGTTAATCTACATTTCATTGCCAAGGACATTGGCAATGAACAGGCATTGAAGCAAAGAGAAGATAGTTGTGTGGTTATAACAGTCACCCGGGACGTGAGTGTGTGTTGGTTACTTAGATGAATAGCTCAAGCTGTTGCAGAGCAAAGAACCTGAGAGGCAGTCTGTGAACGAGAACTTGTGACTCCAGATATATCTTGTTATGGCTCTCCATCTTAATTTTAAAATCCTGATGCTTTTTCATGCTGCAAAGAGGGTAGAGATTAAAAAAGTGAGGGTGTCTCCATCATTACATCTCTGAAAAAAGATTGCAGAGGGATATTTTGCTCACAGATTGACCAGGCAGAATAAACCTTGCTATTTCATTGCACATCTGTTACTGACTTCAAAAAAAGAATATCATCTAAGCAGCTCACAACACTGTGTTGAAGGCTCAAAATTCTTTATAAAAAGTCTGTCATCAAACTATTGCCTTATATCATTCCTGTTTAAAACTGGGGGGACCAGATGGGACCATATGTTTCAGATATTCCCGGCACGTAAAGTGCTGCCAGAATTAACAAGTGTGTGCCATTTCGGCAGCTAGACTGTTGACAGAAAACTGACACTATTGCTAGCGGCACCACAGAAAGTGCTCTTGGAATTAACTTATTGACAGATATCTATCAATTAAACCCAGTAACATCAATGTCAGAAAGTGATGTTCTGCTGACAGTCTACTACTTGAGCTTTAATTGAAAGAACTCCATATAGCTCTGTAGCATACATACTTGGCAGGTTAGAAGGACTCATGTAAAGCAATCCTATTCCTTTGATTTACTTATCCTACTTGCATGCATTTCTGTTGTCTGGGAGGAGTTGCTGAGTTTGGTGTGAATTTCTTCTACTTCATCACTCAAAAGTAAAGGCCACATGTTACTGATTTTCTGTTTCTTTTTTCAGAATTCATTTCCTTTACATTTTACCTTGAGCTTCTATGCATCTCCTGCAAAGCTATCACTGTTGATCACTCTGAGCCAGTAGATTTTAGAATGGGTTATTAAACATCTACCAGATATTTTTTTCCCCTCAAACTTCAACTCTCCATCAGATTCTTTCATCACTGTAGAGGAATTGTAGAGGAATTATAGAAGAATGAAGGTGGGTTAATTAACATTGATAATACACAGTTGTGGACTTTCTCCAGGGATGGTGGGTTGGCTGATGTGGATAATGTACAGCTGTGGCTGGTTCCTGCTAAGTAGTTAAATAGCTCTAAGGGGTATGGAAGAGGGGTGCTGAGTGAAGAGAAAGAAAGGCCCTGAAAGAAGCAGGGGGGGCCAGGTGAGGAGAGGCTGGCTGGAAGAAGAGCACTAGAGAAAGAAGAATGCGGCTGGCTGGAAGAAGAGCACTAGAGAAAGAAGAATGCAGATACAGCAGAGGCAAGAAGCAGGGTGGACTGGCCTGAATAGGATCAAGAAGCAGCATGGACAGTAGATGAACTTTTGAAACCTTGTGGGGGATTGGTGGCTGTGCCAGAGCAAGGCGTAGGAACAACTTATTAAAGTTAACCTGGTGTGGGATGGTAAAAGCCTTGTTGCAGCCGGCTAGTTTTGATAGTACTGTGGCACATCACCACTTCCTGCTTAATGAAATTAAGTTTTTGAAACTCTTCAAAATTATGTTATCAAGCCTCTAATAAACCAGCCTGATTTGTCTGTTTATCTGCTTTCTTTCCTAATTTGTTTTCTTCTCTGGTTTCAAAACTGGTGTAGCTATTGGTATAGCAACATCGTAGAGGCTCATTCAAAAGACACAGTTAAATATTCTCTAGGATCAAATTAGTATGGTGAAAATCTCAGTAGTTTACATGTCCTTAGGCTAATGCTTTGGGACATGACTAAACAAGGTGAAAGAGAAAGTAATATGTGTGTTATATAGAATCAGGAATGCTGCTTATGTACAGTGGTAGACTACAGGTTTGTTGTCTGAATACAGTCACAAACCAGAGAGGCCATAAAAGTTAATAATGTGCAAGTAGGGTCACAGTTCTTTCAGGCCCCTAATCCCTGTTCATGGAGCACAAAGCAGCTGGAAGTATAAAGCAGGTCCATCGCTATGCTACGGACCAAGGCAGGCTTCTTTTTTCTTTCATTCCCGTGTATCCCTTAGATGTTTGTGTTGGAAGCCTGAATAACCATGTGCCCAGTTTCAGATATCCAAGCAGTCCTATGAAATGCAAAGTTGTTGAATAGTTTTCAGGAAGCAAGGTAGAAGTCATGATTGAGAATACAGCACAAGCTCTTAAGGATGAGGACTAGAAAGGGAAGATGAAGGAAAAATACCACAGAATGAATGCTCATACATTCAAGGTATTACAAAATAAATGAGAAATAAAAGCTGCACAGTAACATCCTGCCCAGATGAAAGATTTACATTCAAAAAGTAAGTTGGTAATGCTCTCTGCAATAACTCCATGACTCAGCATTTAACCTTGGTAATATGCTCTCTTCCAGATGACAGCAACATAAATAATTTCCTACAGTTGTTAACAGCAAAATGACTTGTTATTCTCTCAGATTAGTGGGATCAGAACCTCGACAGTTCAAGAAGGGAAAATTTGGTGCATCAGTGGGCCCATTTATTGGTTGTTATAAAGAAAAAGCTTTGAACAAAAAAAGAAATGAGGTTAAAGTTAATTAAAAATTACTCTTTCTGTTGTTAAAACATGAATCTTGTTAAATTTTTGCATTATTATGAATTGCAAATTACTAGGATTAGATGAAGAGCCCTATGCACCAGGAATTTAGAAGGTAGAATATTAGACTTAATGTAACTAAAAAATATATGCTCTTAATTCTTTACTATTATAAACTAAAACTAGGATCAACCTTTCAGTTTTCTGACTTGGACGTTACACAAAGAATATCACTCCATCAAACATCCTCTACCTTCACAATGCATCCCACAGACAATTATTTACTAACTTCAAATTGAGTAATATCAGAGTAATATTTACTATCCATTAATACATGTGGGAAAACCTTAAATTCAGAATCTGAGACACATCGTGGATACACTCGATATTGCAAAACTGCTTTGCATTCTATAAAAATGCACCCTGTATCTCACTACCTATGTCTTAATGACATTATAGTGAGCTTTACTAAACCTGTCTGCTAGAGTCTTGGTAACAAAGTAATGTCTCAAACAGTCCCGCTCCTAATCTCCCACATAGATCGCCTGGGTTTTCAAGCAGTTTTCACTATAGTAAGAAACAGTGAGAAGTCAGACCTCTCTAGAGGGAAGAAAACACTGAAACAGATCTAAACCAAATACAACTTCTTTTTTTTCCACAAGACTACTCTGAGGCTATGCAAGACAACTAAAACCTTTATCAACTTGTATTGATGTTGCCAACTTTAAGGTAGGATTTACAGCAAGTAATAATTCTAAAAGCCATGATCTGCATCAAAATTAAGTACCAAGCACCATGAAGAATATCATCCTTTGCTGAAAAATTCATTAATTCTAGAATTCATTTATTCTAGAATAAAACATACTTTCAGCTCTATTTCTTCTCTCTGGAGAGAATATGAGAGAAAAACTATTCCCCAAACAGTAGTTAGGTTGCTAGAAAAACAACTGGCAGGAGCTTAGATGTTATGATGGTGACCGCAGAACAGGAGGTAATACAGAAACAGCAACAAAACTAATCCTTAGTACATGGCCTGACAGTGACAGGAAAAAGGGGAAAAGGGTACTGTATTGGTGAAAATTAATGTCTTGATTAATGGGATTCAGTATCCTTTTTGCTTTTGATCTAGATGTGCTGATTAATGTTATCAAATCTTTCTGTTCAAACACTGTGGCTGGATTCTCCCTATGCACAGTTAAATCATAAAAGGGCCCATGCTCACTTTAATCCTTGTATCTTGCCAGCATGGTATAAACAATAGTGAAAATGTTGCTATGGGTTGTTTTATTGATATTTTAATTGCAGTAATATACTTCTACTGTCGTAAAATTTTAGGTACGATTTAAACCTGGTGGAGCAATGAGATATAAACTGGATGAAGGGGGAGATTTATAAGTAAATTCAGCAGTGAACTGGTAGATTAATGAAAAACAAAGCATTCTGGTTGCAACATTAATCTCTGAAATGGCATTAATAATGTTTTGGAGGAAAAAAAGGTATTTTATATTCTAATCAAAATTTCATTAGCATTTCAATAAACTGAAAGTCAGTGCTTTGAACTCCAGTAAAACTAATCACATATAAAGTCCACGGTAAGTCTGCAGGCTATTTGGTTCATTTATTCTAAATGTGCATTTTTATGTTCCATTTTGCCTTCAGAAAAACAAAAATTTGGGAAAGTTTAAGATTAATCTTTGTGATTTGAGTGTTGTAAATATGGAGGAAGATGGAATGATTTAAAATGTCCATCTCCTCTCCCCCTTGCCAACTACTACACTTGAAAGCAGGAACCCTGTTTTGTTTTGTTTTAAAGTAAAATGCCTGTGCATATTTGAGAGCAAAGAGCAAAGGAGAGAGTCCTGACTGATAATTCACTCACATCAGTGGTCCAGCAGTACTGGGTTATTTTTTTCTGTTTCTGGGGAGCTGACCCTGGGTGGACGCCAGGTGCCCACCAAAGCCACTTCATCACTTCTCACCTGGACAGCAGACAGAAGATATCACTAAGGCCTTGTGGGTCAAGGTTAAGGACAGGGAAAGATCACTCACCAATTACCATCGCAGGCAAAACAGACTTGAGTTGGGGAAATTAGTTTAATTTCTTGCCAATCAGATCAGAGTAGGTTAATGAGAAATAAAAACTAAATCTTAAAACACCTTCCATCACCCCTCCCTTCTTCCTGGACTCAAGTTTACTCCCAATACCACAATATTGAAGACCACATGCAAGGAAGTCCTCTTTAAAAGGTGATTACTGACCCTGAGATAGCAATTTTTGCTCTCAGCTGGCTGAAGATATCCACATTATAGAGCCTTAATCTGGATAGATAATTGTTCTCCCCTGTGACTCCCTGCAAAATACATTGTATAAATGACCCTATGTGTTCCTATGTGCTTCCCTTCAATATTCCATTAGTGCAGAGGGTCCTTAGGTAGACACAAGTGCTTTCCAAGAGCATAACAACCCAAAGGGACATACTGATGTGCCAGTTTGGGGAAATGAGGCCAGCATACAACCACCACACATGCTTGATTAAGAGGGAAGGCCACCAGGGCTCCATCCAGGTAATATTCCTAATCACGAAATCATTAGAGGACATCATTTGAGTCAAAGGCCTGAAATACATACTGAAGTTCATCAAATTAAGGCCAGCAGGTCTGAGACTGTTTTTTTCTAGATTAAGTGTACTTTATGGAAGGAATGAAAGCAGTGTGGATCAGGAAATCATTTACAGAGCAGAACGTGTTGAGAAAGATACCTCTTGTCTCCAGCATGATCAGAGTGAGAGGATTACAATGAAAGAAGCCTCTATCAATCAGCCATTTAAGAATTCCTTCTCCTCCCACTCCTTTCTTCCATATTTTCCTTTTCACTCCTATCTTTCATAATAGATATTAAACAAAAAAAAGTGAAGATTTCTAAAAATCTTATTTATTCTTTCTGTTTCTTTACTGCTTCTCCCTTTGCCTGCATTACATAAAGTCTGTTAACGTGGTTCAAGTTTCTCCTATTTTTTCTGTGTTTGAATTGTGTGTAGTTTCATCCAAGACAGAAAATTTACAAGGTGGCAGGGATGAAATCACTCCTGTTTGATTTATATGGAAGAAATAAAAATTGCACTTCCGTAACTGTAATTTTTCTCTTGCAGCTCTGTGTACTACTATAGAGTCCCAGGACTCAAGTTACCAGCTTTTAGTAAACAAGTGGCCGTATATTGTTTTACTTATTCTTCCTAATAATTCTGTATCATCTACTGTGTAGATGAAAAATTAAATCTTGTGTTTTTTCAGAAGTGTTTAATTCTTTAATAAAAATTAATTCATATCTTTCCTGTCGATGTTAGGATGGAGTATATTACTAACATGAAATCTCATATAAAAGAGCTCTGAGACTCTATAGCATTATGCTTAGTGCCAGTTTTATTGTATCATCCATGATTTAGTTACAGAAACATCCACATTATTTATAGAAAATAATCATGATTTACAAAAGCTGAGCTGGTTGACATTGCAAGTTTTCACAGAACTAATTTGCAATGAAAAATATTTTTTCTGGGAATTTTGGGGGCAAAACCAATTTGTCACTTCTGCATAAAAACAAACAAAATAAAAAGGGGGGGCGGGGAGGAGGGAAATCAAAGTTCTTGTGTCCCTGAGCCATGTTTCATACAGGAGACTTCAGGCTTACAGGAGTGACTCCATGAGCATGCCTGCTAGGGGAAGATTACCAATTAGTCCCAGCAGCTTGACAAATTACTACCTTCACCCAGTCCCTGTGGAAGTCACCTCCTCCTAATCCAATGACTGGTTCCTACACTGCTGCAGTCAAAAAACAGCTGAGCTAGCAAAGACCTGTTAATTTTTTAAGCCTCTTCAGACTGAAGAACTTACAAGCATGCTAATACAAACAGTTCAGCTCCCAGGTCAGCAGAGGCAGCAACAGGAGGCGAAGGGGGCAGTGAGGAGGAGGAGAGGGCAATGGGCAACAGCAATTAGCAGGGGAAGGCTGGAGTTTGCAAATTCTGTCAGCAGCACATTCGCAACCTGAGTTTACTCTTATAGAAAAGCAGCCACCTCTAAACCCCTGCTCCCTTGTGTCACTACAAATATAACTGATAGTCTTGCATTGTGAAGTTTTCTGCAGCTAACCAAAGCTGTATAAATTAATATTAATCAGTTACCATCTACTTTCTACTCAAGAGGCATGTAAAGTTAAAAGTTGTTTCTCTTCTCATTGAATTAAAGCTCAAAACCATGTCCTCTGCTGCTAGATTTATAAAACTACTTTCTTCCCTCAAAAATAAATGTGGCAACCAAAAATACCTTTCATTATCTCACCGACTGACCTCTAATTGGTATCTTCATGAATTTACAATCAAGCAAACATTTAATTTAATTTAATGGAGAAGTGCACACTTCAGAAATTTGAATATGTTACAGGTTGCCAGATGATAAATTTGATAATGCAGTTGCTGTGTTCTGCTCAGATGAGTGAAGAAAACTGCCAGGAGGATTTTCACTATCTGATTTGTCCTGGTGTCAGATGGGTCTGTGGAAACAAATTTCAGTTGCACGACAACTTTATTTGATCTAGCCTATTAATAAAAATTGCAAATATTCTTTCCTCTGATTTCTACCCTTAGTCAGGCCACATTTCCCTCCACTGGCAGATTTAAAGTTTCACTAATCCTAGTTTTCTAATGCTCCATGATATTCTTAACACTTTTGATCTACTGTGCTTTTCAGGTTTTCCTGCTTTACACTTGGAAAATGACTGAGGAGATTACTTTTATCTTAAAAACTGGATATAGGTTCACAAAGAAGTGAATGCACACCCAACCACAGCCTGCAGGATCACACCTTAAGTTGCTGAGAGGTATTTTCAAAAACTATCTTATTTTTAAGGAGAGATTGGCTCTGAGCTACTATCTCCACCTGTTGCATCAACCTCTGCCTATCTTGTGAAGCCAGACCTTGTCATAGCTCTCCTCAGGAATTTGTCACACCAGGTGATGAGATGCAGAGTTTTAATATTTCTTGCTCTTTGAAAGAGGCTGTTCTGACTTTCATGTGCAGACCTCGCTGGGTCTGTGTTTTGTTTTACTACCTTCACAAAACACAAAAAAATGCTGTGATTGCATTCGGGAGCTCAGTCTATGTTAAAAAGAGCAATGCGCTAAGAGCAGATCGAACATACGTCAACGAGACCGCACCGGCACTGCACTTGGCACCGCTGCTGTACAAACAGCAGTAGGCAGCCAAAATGGCGGGGAGCAATAATAAGGTATTTGCTTGATATTGCAACACCTGAGCAAAGCCACTGTAGCCCTGCTCTCTGTTACAAGTTGTGTCTACGCTGTGTGCAGCAGAGATCATGCTGAAAGCCACAGCCATGGGTGCAGGCCATGGGCCTGCGGCTCCCCAGAGCTGGGCACCATGAGGGGTCCCCCAGCACAGCAGGGCCCAGCAGCCAGGGCCCATGGCACCCTCAGCCAGGAGTGGGGCACTGGTGGCATCCCCAGCCCCAGGCATCAGGCAGGTCTCTGGGGACGGGATGAGGCAGGGCTGGGACACGGGCCCATGGGTGGGCCTGGCTCCGTGGGGTCCATGGCAGGGCAGGCCGGGGGATGCTGGAGCCCGGGCCCAGCTGCAGTGTCACTGGGCGGGGGCTGATGGCTTTAAGATGGGGTCCCGGCTGTGGGCGAGGTGTGGGTCCCAGGGCAGCTGGTTCAAGCAGTTGCTATTTTACTGCAAATTCCTCCATAAGCAGATGCTAGCCATCTGTACTTTTCCAGTTTAATTTAAAACTTCTGATGATTCTTTTATTTGGGATGTTTTTCCTGTTGTGTGAATGAAGAGCCCAACGGGGAATCTCTTTAACTTCCTATAAATGCAGGCAATGAAAACCTGATTTAATTGTTGTTGATCTTTGCTTTAGCTTTAGTCCTTTATATATTGTTTCAGCAATACTCCTTTATATATAAAAATGCAACTCTCAAACATAGCTGTGGGTGTGGCTGAATTATGGTTTTTGGAAGTAAATTATGTTATTGCATGCACATTATTAGCATTTTCAGTAATGAGGCAATATCTTTTTTTCACTTTGTTTTAGATTTTACTAATTAAATTTTATTTTAACACTTGAACTTTTTGTTTGCACAGACTGTATGCCCTTACACCAAGTGTATGGTCTGTATCACCATGTAAGAGCTACACTTCTTAAAATACTTATATGAAATATAATTAAGAAAATTCATTGCTTTAATTAAAGAAAAGTAGAACTAAATGTCTAGGGAGTACAGATTGTATTGAAGTCACATCAGAATTGTTTCCTAGCATTACAAAATTATTTTAGGGTAATTTAGGGTAAATTGTACTCTGCTTAGAGATGGCAGAACTAGTTCTTATCAATTTACTTTCTCTGAGTTTCCTTGACTGGAGTTCTACATTTCTTTGTCTTTCAACATACATTTCTCTTTTTGGCATTAGTTTCTCTATTTGTTGAATCTTGAAGAGAATTGCTCACATCCTAAAGAAAAAGCATGTGTCTATCTGCCTATCTGGACAGACTATGACACTAAATTTATAGCTTGTAAACTAAATGCACAGGCTATAATTTTTCCTGAGTGTTGTGTGCATATCTCAGTTTTTGAGAACTCAGCCTGAACAGGCTGTGAACCCTTTGACAAAAGTTGACCTTCTGAACAGGCATTTGACTAAAATCTGCTGAATAATTCACCATAAGCAGTACTCATTGTAAGTTCTGACATTCTATTGCAGTAGAGATACCCCACAGAATTCTACTATTGGACATTTGAATAATCAGAACTCTGACTTTTAATTTTCATTCAATGTTTTGGCCAGTGTAGGGGCAGAGATGTTCCTCCTGTGATACAAGACCATCACAAGTTCCAATGTATGTCATGACTGAAGGGTCAGTTGCAACTCCATCTTCCTCTGGATAATTTTATTACATTCACTGAGGAGTCTGTCTGTCAGTACAATTATTCTGTGTCAAAAAAATTCATGGGTCAGAGAGACTTCCTTAGAAACTTTGAATGTGGAAAAAGCTGGTAATAAGTATTGTCTTCTACTGCACCTTAAGCTTAAACTACCTCCTCCAGGGATCACAGCTAATTGCTCCCTCTGAGGGAGTCCCTCAGCTCTGGGTGTTTACTTGATATTAAACTCAGTTTATGGTACTTGTACTGTAAGACTGCTTAGGTATTTCAATAAAGAAACTCCAGTTCCATAGGAAACAGTTGAGGCCTTTATTCCATGAAAGGCCCCAGATGTGACCTTTTTTAATAATATTATGTAAATTGTTATTAATATCCATTAGACAGATGAGGATTCTGATATCAGGAATTTTGGTGCTTGGCAAAGAAAGAGGCTTTATTATAAATCAAAGGACTGAAAAAAACCCCATATTCTTTATTTTGGATCCCTAGATTTTTGGCTATGACAACTAGTTTTCCTAGCATCTCCTTCTAACAAATGAATACACAATCCGGGGTTTCCTCCCAATGTTTAGCTGAGACAATGTTAGTTCTGGCTAAAAATACTCAGAACACAGAAAGTTAAAATTTTGACATTGTAAAAACTTTCTTCTTTTAATCCTTCTTCTTTCTGCTTTTCTTTCTCAGCTACTGCAAATTAAATTGTTAATAATTACCACTGCTATCATTGTCATCAGCACAGCTGTCCCCAAAATGAGGACAGAATAATCACTGGTGTCCTGAAGAAAGTTAATGGATTGCATAACTCACTGCTTTTTTTCCAAGTAATAAAATGAAACCATCTCTCTGCTATTGCTGTTCCTTTGAACAGTTTTCATAACAGGCACAGGTGCTATCATATCACAAGAGTGAGAAGGGGATTACTGCAGTTGTTACAGTGTCCTAGTGTTTCAGACTTTTAAGTGAAAAATATGTTCTGAAGTACAATTATGTAGCACCACAAAAATAATCAACAATTATGACAAAATTTTCGGGGATGTGTAAGAACATTGTGTGCAGTATAATGTTCTGTTTATTTGTTGTTTAACAGCATTAAATATTAAAATATTATACACAGAAGCTATGTCTAAGCAATGTTAGCATTAGAACAGTATTTGCACTTCTGAGAAAAGCTCAGGAGTAAAAAAGTTGGATATGGTTCCTTTTGGACTACAGGACTTACCCAAATGATCATCTAGTGACATCTCTGGAGAACTGGCTAAACAGTATGACTCTGCAAGGGCTTTGACCTTTGTGACGCAGGCCTCTAGATGAAAAATATTAAAAGTTGTAAATTGCTAGTAATTGGAGAGGAGCTAGTTTTGTGAAATTCTAATGAATATAAACATAACTAAGCCTCTTAAGACAGCCTCACTGACTGCAAATTTCTAAAAAGTATAAACATCATAAAGCCTCTCTAGATAGCAACATCTCTAATAGTATTAACCACTATGTCTCATGTGAATACCACGGATATCAGGAACATTGTGCAGGAAAGACTGTTCATGTACCCTGTTATAAAGTCTGTTAGGATCACAAAATATAGCTGAGGTAATGGTTTATTTATCAAAACTGAATTGGAACTTGAAGCTTATTTAATAAGAACTCATGTATGATTTAAAACCCATAAGTGAAAATCACGAGCTCTGAGTACTGTTAGCAATGCCTATAATAAGTTTCCATACCTTATTTTCCTAATTTTGGGTGGTTGTGGTGTGCTAGTAAGACTATTGCATCCTAGGCATCCTACAACACTACAAAATTAGAATATGTGGATCAGTCATAATTTAATTTGTTAAAAACCTTAAATGGAAGACACTAATGTCATTATAAGGACAGGTGTCAAGATTTTACATGTTTTATGAGTAGGAGCTTAGGTGCATTCTTAGGGAGAATAGAAATTTAGGACTTAGGTTCACAAAAGGATTTTATTTTTTATTTATATGCTCACATGAATAGTTAGATTGAAGACAACATCAGTGGTATAGAATTTCAAAATATAATTCAATAAAATTCAGAACAAGGACAGTATTTTCACTGTATTTGCTGCTGTTCGTCTGCACTGTGAAAGACCTGTTCCTCAGTTAAACATAAGCTTTGAGCTGGAAACTCCCCCTTTATTTTTATTTTTCCAAAAGGAAAGAATATGTCCTTCCTGATCTTTAAGAGATTTGAACTAGAAAAGATGAAGAAAAATCAACTTTCTATAAACTTTCTACTCTTAATGGGACACAGTGAATTGACTTTATTTGATGATTGATGTAGTTGAAGGAAGATAGGCTGTTCATGCCACTAGAGTTTCAACCATATCTGATCATTTAAATGAGCTAGATGCTGAGACCTAAATGAGCATTTATTCGGTGCAGCATTTCTTTAATCCAAATACAGTGCTGCCAGATTTCAAATGGGAATGTGTCTTGATGGAATATGTTTATTTCAACATTTGACAAGGAAAAAAAGGTAACAAATTTCAATCTCTTGTTTACCTTCGAAACCCATGTTTGTGGGTTTTGAGATGAAAAAATGGCATCTTTATTTTTCATATAAAATATACTATTTATATACTCAGTAATGTAAATTTTAATTCAAAATTGTAAAGTCAAAATATGCTATCTAAATATAAATAATTATAAATATAAAAAAACCCACTATAAATCAGTGGGAGCAGAATTCCTTTTCTAAAGGAGATCTTCAAAGTCTTCTTCAACTGTGTGACCCATCTCATTGTCTGTTGGGTTTGCCAAGTTCGGGACACAAGTGCCCGCTCCATAGGTAGCACAGGAATATGTAGGCAGACCTTCCAGCATCTCAGTGTGAAGTGCTTAATGGCTGGCACTTTGCTGCTGTGTCTGTTCTAGACCTCTGAAGACCATCAAGATCACCTTTAGTTTGTCTAGGAGATAAAATGCACAGGGAGTTTTTCCACATCAATTGTTCTTTTTAATTTCAAAATACATTAAAAAAAAAGATATGAAGTATCTTTCAATAAAAAATAAAACATTAACAGCTACTTAGACTCAGTTTTGACCTCTCTGAAGGCAAGAATTGTGTATCTTCCTTAGAAATTTGTGTGCATATTTTATGAAAGTGTTAAGTCCTTATGGAATTACAAACAAACAGCTTTGAAATATATTTAGTAAGGAACTATCTATGTGTTTATCACTGCATAGATTACTTGCTGCCAGTAAGTTTTTAGATAAAAGAGCTTCCATTGAGGTTTAAAACTAATTGGTTTTGTTGGTTTGTTTTTTTCATTGTAAATCCTTAGGAAGCTTGAAAAGATTGCTTTAGTCAATTTGCTGAAGTAGGCTTTCATTAGAGATGTACTGAGCAGTGCTTTAATCAGTCCATGAATCCACCAATTTCAGATAATTGGTGCTAATCATAATTTCTCAGCATAAAAGGACTTCAGCAAGGATTTTTGTCAACAGCATATGTGAAGGCACAGGGCTTTACAGGCATGATGGAAGCTCACCCTTTTGTGGAACCTACCTGTTCACTGGGCTGAACTTGTGCTAGATGTATCAAAAGACATAGACTAATAAAAATTACATACCTGGAATTCTGAATCTTGGTCACCTTGAAAGAAACTTGTTGCCCAGAAGTAGGCATCCCGCCTGCATTTCTATAACAAGAAAATGCAACAGGGAGCAATTCTATCCCTTTTTTTTTAACTGGGACAGAATGGCTTGCATTCAGGTAGTCATGCTTACTCCCTCCTTATCAAAACCGGGTACCTGCATCCAGTCTGGGGTTTTATGATGCTCCTTGGTCCCTCGTCACCCCTGAGCTGTGGTAAAGCATTGTCTGGAAGCACATGAGTTCATGCAGGCCACAGTTGTGCCACGGACACTGCCAGAAATACAGCAGTGTGTTTTGTGTTCTAACACAGATGTGGCCACAGGCTCCCTTTTCACAAAGTCTGAGGTGCCTCAAACATGCTGTCCAAGATACTCCAGCCATTAAAAAACTGGGAACTGGTGAGAAACTGAAATATGTTCTCTTCTGTCATGTAGTAATGAGGCATAAGGACTAGAAAGTCTTTACTGTTTCAAGAAGTGTTGGCTGTCTTATTTGAAGGTATACTAATTACTTCATAGAGCATTTTCTTGAAAAGAAAAATGGTGAGTATAATACCTTTGTTAGCCCTGAGAAAACTGAAATATACGGTTCTGCCTCTTTTAAAGGTTAGGCTCCCCTCAAGTCATTCTGGAATGAAAAACCAGAGAGGGTCATCCTGCTTCCTCCCACTAAAAACGGTGTTGGTAATTAAGTACCACACAAGCACTCACTCACTTCCCACCTCCAGCAAGATGGAGAGGAGAATCAGGGTAAAGGTTAAACTTGACAGTTGAGATAAGAACAATTTAATAATTGAAATAAAATAAAATATAATAAATAATAGTAATAATGATAATAATAACAACTATAGTATATATATATAAAAACAAACAAATAAACAAACAAACAAACAGAAGAGAGAAAGAGAGAATAAAACCCAAAGGGAAAAAACAAAAAAACAAACCCAAGTGATGCACAGTACAGTTGCTCACCACGCACTGATTGATGCCCAGCCAGTCCCCAAGCAGTGATCAGCATGCCCTTGGCCAACCCCCTGTTTATATACTCAGTATGATGTTCTGTGGTGTGGAATATCCCTTTGGCTAGTTTGGGTCAGCTGTCCTGGCTCTGCTGCCTTCCATCTTCTTGTGCACCTCCTCGCTGGCAGAGCATGAGAAACTTGAAAAGCCCTTGACTTAGAGTAAGCACTATGACACAACTGAAACACCAGTGTATTATCAACATTATTTTCATACTAAATCCAAAACACAGCATTGTACCGGCTAGTATGAAGAAAATTAATTCTATCCCAGCCAAAACCAGGACAAATGGTCTGTTGTAGAGCAAAATATATTACTCATATATGTGACACAGGAAAAAAAAAAAAAAAAAAAGGTGTTGCTGTACTTTAAGGTTGCAATAGGACAGCTGTGAACTAACCAACTGTTCTTGAACACAGCCTTACCTCCTATTCATACTGCACACCTTTTAAAGCCAGAATGGGGGACTCCAAGCACACCTTGTACCTTGTTACAGACCTTATTCATAAGGTTTGGGCTATAATCCTGTCTAAATGGTTCTGCCAGTGTCCTCACCTGACCCAAACAGTAGGCTTTTGGTTAGGATTGTTGCCAGTGACTGAAGTATTCTGGGTTTTGAATGAATTCAAGGCTGAAGACAGAATTCAGTCTGTCTCTGTTTCTTCAGGATAAGTGTTTTAAATCATAGTTTATGATATAAAAGGTAGGACCAGTATATTTATGTTGCTTTAAAATTAGATCCCTGCAGTGCATTTTGCAGCCAACTTAATCACATGCAAGTTTGCTAACGTTTTCTATAATCTCTTTCTTAAAAGAGGTCTCAGCAGATTCAGGTAGAAAAGTGCCTAGTTACTAGATATGTCTAGTCCAGCAGGATTCATTATTGAAAACAAGTCTTTGAAAACAAGTATGCTAGAGTTTAAAATGCAAATAACTTTTTAAGTTTGAGATTTAAATTATTTGAGTCTGGGTTTGTAGCTCTCTGATTGTTTCTAGGAGAAACAGATGGCATTAGCCTAACATGTATGTACAGGACATGGTCTACCTAGTTAAGTAATTTTAAAAAATTCCAGTTATAGAATCCAAAGACTGCTAAAAGTTTCCTCAAAATGTTTCTTGATGCTGCTCCACAGGACATGAAGCATTCTTCACCCAGATGTCTGGTCTTAAGGCATTTTTAAGTTAAGGACATAAAAATTGCTTTCCTGGATCAGATCAGTAATACATGCTGTCTGCCGGGGAGCACTGTTAGATGCGTAATTTTGCATCTGACAAATCAGTGTAAAGTCATGCACGTTTTGGCTATATAGTAATCTGTCTAGAATAGTATTCTTCTTGGTGTTTAAAATACTGAGGATTTGAAGTTTCATAACCTTTTTATGCATAGTCTTATGCATGCTTCATTTTTAATTTTCTGCTTTATCAAATATAAACCACAACTCTCTGAGCAAAGTACCATCCTCCTCAGAATCAGCTTTCTTCCTGCAAGATGAAGTAATCATCTCTCCGCAGCAAAAATGGCTGAAATGCTGTGGCCAGGAAAAAGTTGGGGTCAGAATAGATGGCCACTGTGGTGTTTTCTGGCTTAAAATCTATGATACGTAATATTGTAACCATGCATTGTATGATCGTAAAGTACCTGAAATCCATGTGGGCTTAGCTAAATGAATACACAGGCTTTGCACTGTATGTTGTCTTCCATTTGGCAAAATGTAACAGGATGAATTTGAGACTTTATTAGGCATATCTGAATGGAGAGAACATTACATTTTTAAAGTAGAATGTGGAGCTTTAGCCACCTGTCTCCAATTATACTCAGTGTGACTGCAGGATTAAAATGCCATCTAGCTCACTGTGAAAATATGTCCCATAGAATCTCCTTTTAGCTCAGGAGCACTAATGCTAATAACAGCCCAACAGAGAATCAATTTTATTTTGATACTTTCAGTGATTAAATATTTTATATAGAGCCCTGGCAACATTGCTAAAAACTCTGAAACACAAAATTGGAGTTGAAAACTTGTACTGGCACTGAGAAAAACTGCATGTGAAACAGTATGCGCTAATTGAATAACTAGCACAAATGGTAGCCAAGAGAACTACATTCACCTGACAAATTCATATGAACCAGAATGTGAAATCAAAGAAGCTGTGAAATAACTATGCTGACAAGTATTGAATTTAAAATAAATTAGCAGGCTGCAATTTTAGGTTTTTTATTACTTTGAGTGCATGGCATATTTTAAACATCTTTTGACCTTTAAAAAATCTACGCAAAACCATCCAGTACTTTGGTAAATACTATACATACACTTTTGCAAATGCTATGTTGTCAGACATATTTTCTAGAGTTTCTCCATTCTTATCTCAAGTTACAAGGCTCCAAAGCTGTAACACACTTAACAAATAAAGTGCAAGTCATAAATGAAGTTGTGACAAAGCCTTTCCAGTTGTTAAATATTATTTCTGCAAACTCACACCTTGAAAGTAAAAATGATTAGCAAAATTGGACCATCTTAACAGAAATGTTAGCTAAAGGGAGAGTTTTTAAATATGAATCCCATTTTAAGTTCCAGGTGTTTAATTCCAATGTACAAACAGGTCCTTTTCCATGAAATATAGCTAAGGTTTTCTGTGTTGTTCCACAAGTGTTCCTGTTTAATTTCCTTTCTAGAAAAATAGCCTAAACAGGCTCTGAAAGAGGAGTAATTTGACTGCAGAGAAGTAGCCATTGGATCAGACTCAAGAATTTTTACCATACATTTTCTCATGCAAGATTTTGATGCTAAATAGGGCAGAGGAATATCCCACTAGTCACTTTGGGTCAGCTGCCCTGGCTCTGTCCTCTCCCAAGATCTCGCCCATCCCCAGCCCACTGGTGAGGTGGGGGGAAGGCTGGAGTGACAGCCTTGGTGCTGTGTGAACACTGCTGGGCAGTAGCCACACACCGGTGTGTTACCCCCAACTCTCTGGCTACCAGAGCAAGCACAGCGCTATGGGGCTCAGCCAGACCCAGGACATTGCATTACCATCATTTTGGAGAAAAATGCAACCCTGATGCCGTTTCCTGTTAAGAAGAAATGCTGTCATCTATGCCAGGACATTAGTCAAACAAATGGATCCAAACGATCATGTGTATAAAATGTAATTCAATGTAGCGAAGTTTAAGTCTTTGAAAACACCAAAATATAGAGGACTCTCAGATGTCTAGCATGGATGTGTTTCCACCCTGATGAAGACAGGAGATTTTCCATGTCTTCTAATTGCTCTTAGTGTATGCCTCAGCATTTCCTTTTAATCCACTTTTGTGCTTGTTGGACTCCCAGTATTGCTAATTCACTGCCTTCTCCTCTGCTCACTCAGCCAGCTTTACTCTTATCACTGATCACCTGGATTTTGTGCAGAATCAACAGTACTGGAGAGTTTCTGAGATTGCTGTTGAGACACTTACGAGAGATTTTTCTTCTTGTGTACCTCCTGCACATTTCTTTGCCTTTCTTTACAGAAGTTTTATATTAACTCTGGGGGGATACTGACACACTCCAGTTAAGTTACTTCCCCTCCCTCCCCCCAAGAAAACATTCCACTGTCATGATGAGTTATGGGGGTTTATTATCTTTTCAATACCAAGTGCTCAAGGAACAGAGGAATAACTATTCCTGTGACCTTCTCTCATGTTCTTTAGCATTACACCATTATTTGCTTTGTGAAAAACATTGATTCCCCTAGCATCTATACAACTCTTGTACTTGAAAACTTGGATAATCATCCCAAGTCTGGCCTAATGTATTATGGCCATGCTCAAGTCACTTCACCTCTGCTCCGCCTCCTGTAAAACTTGGAGAGAAACATATTTCTCTATTAATTCTTTTGATATACTGGATTACAGTAATCTACTACACTACTACATCACTACTATCTTACTGGAATTAAAACAGCAAATGTTATTGATACTGACCATTCCTAGGCAATAAACAGATATGCTATTCATCATCATTCAGTTCACACCACTTTCCTGTTCCCTTTTCCAGCTCCATCTCAATTTCATATGCCATTTCTCATTGCACTTTTGAACAAACAATGGGAACCAAATATTTGGATAATGTCTGCTTTAAATATTTGTGAGTTATGACAATATAAGGCTCTTTTTGGCATCAAGCACATAGAAAAACAACCTTTAAGTAAAAATCAAAACCAACCTTAGATGACCATCCCTTGTGCCGGCATCTTCGCAGTATGTCAAACCTACCTTTGCAACCAGTTTTAGGAACTCAGCTGGGGCTCATAGGGTTTGCCTGTGGTTTAGATTGTAGTCATGGGTGTGTTTAGGTGCAATACGCTTGGGTTTCCAGACATTTGGGAAGTAGCTGGCTCACATATGTCCAAAAAAAATGTTTCTTTTGTAGTGATGTCATGCCACCAAAGCCAGGCAGAGAAGCTGTACAGGTTCCGTCACTGAATGTCCTTCTCCCTTCTGCTACAGGAAAGCATGGGGTCTGTAGACAGGCTGAGCTCAACAGCCTGCAAGGGCAATGACTGTATGTATAAACTTACGTCTGGCAGCACTGACCTGTTAGAGAAGAATATATGGTAATTTTTTTCTTTGAGGTTCTTTTACTAGAATATTAAAGTGTACAGTATAATGCATGTGTCCAGCTTGCCAACAAATAGGAAGAAAAAACATTAAACATTTCATGTTTTGCCTTTGTTTTTTCCTGGACTGACTCTTGCTATACATTTCAACCAATTTTAGCATTTACCTGGAAAAAATCTTGGAAAAAGCATGGACTTATATTTAACATTTAAGACTTTCCAGTTTCTAGAGGGGGAAACAACCAATCTAAAAACTGTGTCAGGCTTTCACTGTTCTCTTCAAGCTTGAGCAGTCACTACCAGGCCACCTCTGGTGGTGTAGTCTCAGCTGGAGGCACTGCAGAAATCTATGCAGCAATGCTGGCTCTGGGAAATGGAAATAAAGTGCTTGTATCAGCATGGTGTTACACCCAAGGAAAATTTGAAAAAACTACTTCCAGTACTATGGCACTGTGTGGTTGTCAAAGCTTGGCTGGTGTGGTCTTGTTGGAGCAACACTTTGTTGTGCAAATATAGACGTATTTCATTCTAACTGAGCAGCAGTACAAGAAGAGCAATCTGACCATTTTTAACCTTGGATCAGGGGAAAATACAGGGCCACAGAGAAAAAGTTGATTTTTTTTTTAATCTTCTTCAATATTATACATTTTCACAGCCCTTCTATTTTAATAAAAATAGTTCCCTGTTGCTAGCATCTATGACCAGTTATTCAGAGTATTTTCACACAAGGAAAACAGGTAAAATAATAGTAACCTTTTCAGTAACAGAGATGGAACTCTCACTCCGGTTGTTTTTGGTAATACCATAACCCTAACAGATTTAAGTCTTATTTAGATGTAAATATAAAATCAAATAGTGGATAGAATATCTGGAGAATGTATCAGCTGTACAAAGGATATTTATCAAATAGATAGGCAATGAATGTTGAAATCTCTGCCAATTTAGTTTTTTCTGGATTCCTGGGCTTTTAGCCATTTGCTACTTGCTGCTTTCCTTGCTTCTTGCTGTGAGGTTATATGTGCCTCACAGTCAGGAACAACTCGTACGGGCATTTACAAAACTCGTACGGGCATTTACAAGTACTGTGTCTGCTGGTTTTGAACCTATAGTTAAAAACAATTTTTTCCTTCTTCAGTAAGTGAAATACTAGTAATGATACAGTTGTTATCAAATCTAAAGGTAAGAGAGAAAAATGTCAAAGTAAATTTTAGAGTGAATAAAACCCCATATAATTAAAGAGGAAAAAACACTGCTGCAGAGGTCAGCATTAATAACTTTTAAGCAAATTCACATATAAAAGGAAACTGTCAAGTCAGAGCTAACCACTCTGTGTGTGGAGGGTCACTAGATATGATGAAAATAGAACAAGAACAGTTCTTTATTTATTCTTAGTTCAACCTGACTTACATAAATATATTCATGTAAGAATATACACACATACGTAACATATAAGTCACAAGACTTAGCGTCCCATTGTTTCAAAAGGAAAGTAATATTGTGCTGCATAAAACATCTCTATTATATTATGTCTAGAGATTTCCCTGTTTTCTAGGTTTAGTCACCAGACCCAGGTCAGAATTACAAAAAGGATTATATCAGCTGTATGTCAAAGGGTCAGCAGTACAAAAATCCAGTGTCACCTACTTTATTTTTCTCTGAAAATGAGAGATACAAAATGTATAGAAAAAAGTGAAAATAGACACCATATACAAACATATATTTTAATAAAATTAAAAAAAAAAATAAAAAAAACCCACAAACCCTGAGTTAAATACAGAGGTAGATGTCTTGAATCCCTGGTAGATGAACAGTCACTCCATCCCCTGTTGGATGTTGTTCTTGGTCTGACACATATGAGTAAAAAGTCACTAGCTCCTTTAGTTTTATCTAGGCAACTTCTGATTTCCATATAGGTTCTTCTTCAGTATTTAGTGAGTGATCTGCACTGGTATCTTGGCAAGCAAAGCCTTGCTATTGTATTACTTTGTATTCTTTTGTGAAGAATCATTTATGATTTGCAAGATATTTTAATTTTTGAAAATACAATGTAATTCAGTAATTACCTGAATATAATTTAAAATATAGACATGGGACTTAAATTGATTCTGAACCAAAAATACTTTTCGGAGTGACTAATTCACTATCTGCACTGAAAATTTTGAAAAAGGCAGTTTAAATAGAACAATAAAGAGCAATTTTATGAAAGCATGGCAGATAACAAATGTAAAAGTCTGCTGAAGCAAGATACATTGTGGTGTGTAATGGAGCTAGCTCTGTAGACACACTAGTGTCTATATTCACAGGATTTTCAGCCTCTTTAGAAAAAATGGGCAGGTTTTGCCACATCGCATTTTCAAGTTCTATAGTTTGCAAACATGAAGAGGACCTTTGCATCGAAATGAAAATTAATGTTGTTGAATGAACTGGATGACATAGCACCTCAACTAAAGAGATTTATAATAATTTGTAATAATGGTTAATACTCCAACAGAAAAAGTTGTAATGGAACCTAATGTTTGAAAAATGAAGCTGAAGGAACTAAGATTAAAAAACCATAAACATATGAAACATAAAAATTTAATCAAGGATAATTAATTGCAAAAACTAGCTCTACACCATTTGTTGTAGTTTTAAATCAAAGCTTAAGGTCTTTCAAAAGCCTGTGACATAGATCCTATTGAAATTACATGCCTGAGACTGATATTCATCATAGTTCTGCCTTAAGAAGTCTAAGAAACAGCAACTAGTACTTACATGGTTTGACAATTTAAGCAATAAAAACTTCCATCAATATTTTCATGGATGGGACAGCAATAACTCCATTAATACGGTAACATAGTTACAAATGCAAGTGCTCAAAGTTACAAAACTTCAAAACCCCATTTGCCAACATGGAGATTTATAAGTTGGGTAAACTCAGCTATATTTTTGTGTCAGCAGTCAATGACACATACATAACACTAACCAACACAGTAGAATATTACATAAATTTTCCTGAAGGCAAAGGGGATTTATTAAAAATGTCTCAACATACTTCTTTTTCTTTAATACAGTGAATGGAATATAAATTTGTAAATTTTTGTTTAGACATGTCAATCATTTCTTGGTTGAATCTTAAAAAACATTCACAGAACATTTCAGCTTACATTGTAAAGTTGAACAAAGTTAGAAGCAGTTGAAAATGCTTTCTTCCAGTGGAAAATCTTGGTCAATACTATCTTTAGATAGCCTTAGCTGCAAAGTTTTGTTATTTAATATTTATAGGCATTTGCCTTAATAAATACTGAAAAAAGACTCTATTTTAGCCTTCTGTGTTTGCCCATTTAGAGAGGAATTAGTCTTACCCACCATCAGCTCTCAAATAGTTAGGCATCTAGTCTAAGCAAGTCATATAACCTCCCTCAACAACAGTGACAGATATAGGTGTCTCCAGTGAGTGACTTTTCCCATCAAAGTCTAGAGATCAGGATGTCATGTACATACCTTCTAGAAGTGCTTCTCCCTAGCTGACTGTAAGAACAGCATTGGTGACAAGCTTAAATTAAATTTTTAGCTTTTAAATTGCTAGAGTGAAATGTGAAACCCCAAGCGTTTATGATTTCTCTTAACAAACTATTCATAAGAATTATCTTGCGGATCATAATCCAGTCCTTCACTATGTGTTCATGTGAATAAATAAGAATTCATCCAAATGCTTATGCACATGAGTGTTGGCAATGGAGCTGGTTCCTTCAGCAGTGGAATGACACTGGTGGATGACAGAACCGAGACTGTAGCATCAGCCAACGCTAATCTGTCCTCTCAGTAGTCAGACCCAACTGCAAGTCCTCTGACAGAGATCAGTATCTTCTTATGTTAATGACTTAAGATTTTATGTGCATGCTTTTCTATGAAATAAAGTGGCAATAGAGCACTGAGTCTGTTTTACAGCACGTTCTATAATGATTACCAACATTGGTTACATGGTGGATTGGTTGGTTAGCATGTAGCGTATTCAGCCAGATGCCCTTCTGAAGTCAAAGTAATTAATTCTACAGTTTTCAATCTACCTGTGCTGCTTTAAGTTATCCTGCAATTTTGTTGATAAAATAAGTATTTTTGTCCCCTAATTAAATTGGAAAACTAATAAATTGAGTCCCTGGTTTATTATACTAGCAGCTGCACACACAAATGTGCATTTGTGTAAGATGTCCTCCAGACTTTTTATGACTAATTGTCATTCCCATCGACAGCTGCTTTATAGTGCCAATTCACCTACTAGTATCCCTAATTATGCATAAATAGAATAACAGGTGTAACACTGTAAATGTTAATCTAGGAAATTTCTAAAATGTTTTGTAAATGGCAAACACTGTTATGATAGAAGCCATTCACTGATTAGATAATGAGGGAAAAGGTGAGAGGCATGTCAGCTTTGGTACTATAAAAGTACTGTTTCCCTTACTGAAGGTGAGCCTGCAGGAGACCAACTGGAAAAAACAATCTGACAGCAAGGAAACCTCAGAAGGCTATGAACAACAGTAGGAGACAAAATTCCTTAGGGGAATAGGGGATGGAGATCCCCTGAGCCTGTCTGGGGAAAGTCTCAAACACTCACAAGATCAAATGAAAGGTTACTTTGTATGAACTGAAGATTGATAAGAAGGAACAGCCTGCCAAAGGGTGAATAATAGCCCAAGAAGCAGAGGACCCAGCAGGAATCTGCAGTAACTGGGGGAAAGGTAAATGCAGCAGGGGGAGATTATGACCACCGACTTAATTCAAGACCAGAAAGACTTGCCCTCCCCCACCTTGCCTGTAAGGAGCATGTGTGTTAATTTACATGGCAAGTGAGAGTGATTTTAATAAGAGATGGTCCACATTGAAGGATAAGAAGAAAAGAGGAAAGCAAGTGCCATTTTAGGGTGTAATAAGAATAAAAGAAGAAGGGACTTCTGGACAAGCGCTGCTACAAGAAACCCCCCTTCAGCAGGCCCAGTACTGGATCCAGGACTCCCCCACTGAACCTTTTTCTCTTATTCTTTCACCTTTTTCTAGTAAGTAATGCAGGGCATAAAACTTTATACCCATGGCAAGTGACAAGCGTTATTTACCAATAAGCCTGATTATGGAATAAAATTCTTTACGGACCTCTGGTATTGTGTACACCCTCTTCCAACCAGGAGAATCCATATATTTGAGTGACTCCTCCCTCCTTCTTGGTGGGATGTGACAGAGGCCAAGATATACATAAAAACCTGTCCCCAACCAGAAGCAATGGCAAAGTTGTTGCACTCTAAAGGCAGCATGAATTCACTCTATTTGGGTCAAATATCTGTCAATAATAAACCAAAAATGATAATTCAAATCAATCAGCAAAGTACAGAAAAGTAACTAATTAAGGTGTATTTCTTTCAAAATATTAGAACGGGAATTACAACACCATAATTTAGCCAACTACAAATTTAAGAATTAATTCTGTCATCTAGTGTTTCTCTCTAATGAACAAAAGGAGATACACATTTTCAAAGAACACGTCACCTACCTTAATGGGAGGGAAGAGATGCTTCTCTCCCTACACTGATTAGAAGAGCCTAACTTAAACTGAGTACCTATGAGATGGGTACTTCATCTCCTTGGCATCAGGACTTCTTCCTACTGATGGGATAGGATCTGTTAATCATATATAACGGATGGTCTGAATTTCTCATCACTCTCTTGATCTCATAACAACTACCAAAGTTTCAGGTGCCAAAGGAATATGGCCCAACTTCTGATCAGGTACAGTAGTCAGAAGCAAAACTCAGCCCAGCAGAGGTGTTTGCTGTGGGTAACCTGCTGGAGGGCTGGATCCTGTAGGCAATCTCAGGGCTTGCTGCACGACACCAAACCACAGAGAAAGACAGTACCTGCTCCTTCCTTCCAAACACTACCTTTTCTCTGTGCTAAATACCAGATAAATTTGAGATGTCTCATGAAGTAGTGGGAATAACTGCAGGGTTTTGTTTGAAATTAAGTGCTGTATGTGTGAGAGCTTTTTTTGCTCAGCATTAAACAGAGTACCTACTGATAATCATTGAAGCTCTGAAAATGAAGTGTGACTACTTTTCTTCTGCTAGCACATTTTGGAAGTTACTAAACGAACCTCATTTTTTTTACTTAAACCTCTTTGAA
The DNA here is from genome assembly GCF_015220075.1 of Falco rusticolus. Taxonomy (NCBI): domain Eukaryota; kingdom Metazoa; phylum Chordata; class Aves; order Falconiformes; family Falconidae; genus Falco; species Falco rusticolus. The sequence goes on from NC_051192.1 coordinate 58,948,433, forward strand.
GTTTACATCTACTCTATAAATTGGCTGTCACCAATTCCAAAAGCCTGACAATCCACCCAGGTCAGACAGCTGTTCAGAAGATGATAAAGGCTCAAAGTATGCGCTATCTTGACAGCATCAGCTGAAAATAAGAAATATCATCCGTGATAATTCCTGGGCCCTTGTCATTAGGCTATCCCCTGTGAGGGACTGATTCACATTTCTGGTGTTCCCCCAGGGAATACCAAAGAATATGTTATTTCCTTTTCATCTGTGTTAAGCTTGGTGAAGAGCATTTATACTGCAAATGCATTTGTAGTTCATGTAGATATACACAATATAACTACAACCCTAAGGAGAAGGACTTGGGAGTGTAGGTGGATAAGAAGCTCAACATGACAAGACAATGTACACTTGCAGCCCAGAAAGCCAGCCGTATCCTGGGCTGCATCCAAAGATGTATGGACCAGCAGGCTGAGGGACATGATTATCCCCCTCTACTCCATTCTCATGAGACCCCACCATCAGTACTGCATCCAGTTCTGGGGCTCCCAGCATAAGAAGGACATGGATCTGTTGGAATGAGTCCAGAAGAAGGCACCACAAAGATGATCAGAGGGCTGGAGCACCTCGCTTATGAAGACAGGCTGACAGACTGAGCCTTGTTCAGCCTGGAGAAGAGAAGGTTCCAGGGAGACCTTATAGCAGCCTTCCAGTACCTAAAGGGGGCCTACAAGAAAGCTGGAGAGAGACTTTTTACAAGGGCAGGGACTGATAGGACAAGGGGGAAATGGCTTTAAACTGAAAGAGGGTACATTTAGATGAGATATTAGGAAGAAATTCTTCCTAATAAAGAATAAAATACAGCAAACAGGACAATTAATGGTGTGTGTTATAACTCAGTTTGTTGCACTACTAAATTGCCTACTGAAAAAAAGCAACCACAATGTTTTCATTTGTTTATCATTAAAGGCGAGGTATTGATTAACTGAGATGTTGGCATGGAGTCCAGTGGTTGAATTTAGATTAATTTTCAGTGGGAACAGTCAAAGAGGAAAGCAAGTTACATGAAAACTGTAGGCATACCTGTGGCCTTTTATTCCAGGAAATCAATGATTCCTGTTGAATTCAAATGTTTTTATTATTATCCTTCAAGCAAAGATTTGGTACAAGATTAAGTAGATTTGTATGATGACTCAATTCCTATGAGGGTGTATTTGCATTGTGACAGTGAAGTCAATATAGTCAAGATAATTTCCTTGATCTTAAGACAACACCCCCAGTCAATACTAAATTCAAGACCCCCAGTCAATATTAAATTCAAGACCCTTTGTCTGGATACACCAGCAATTATTTCAGTGGATCAGCACCTGATTTTTTAATGAAACCTCAGTCTAACAGTATCAGGGGTTTCTGTTCTTTGATTCCAAAATAACTGCACAGGTCTGAGAGTAAAATCTTTACAATCATAACCATAATTCAGTGAGATCAAAAATCAAAATGAATTTTTTTTCTGAGTTAGAATTTAGGGTATTGGCTTTAGCATATATGTTTATCCCCTATTATTACTTCATTTTCCTGAATTTTTAGATTTTGATTCACTGTTACTTGAGTGTTGAACAAAACTACTCTAAAGGTTTTGCATTCTGAGAAAAAAATAATTAGATTATTCTGGCTTCTCTACTCAGTAAGTCAGTTGTTATGGCAACCAAACTTTTACCACTTTCTTAACATCAGTCCTTTTGATTTGATTTCTACAGTTATATATTAAAAATCCATTTAAACTGTCAAAAAAATCTGTAATTTTCAATATTTAGACCCATATAGTTCACTTTCAGCAATAATAACCCTGCTTAGAAACTGTCTTAGAGTATTCTAAAAGTCAGAGTTCTTCCAAGGGTTACTGAAGGCTCAGCGCAGGAGGTATCTGCAGCTCACCAATGGTCCTACATGCTCACTGATCAAGGAATCCTTCAAAGATTACAGCTAAATAAATAGTTACTGTAGTTCTGAAGTCAAAAGATGGCATACATCTACATACTAACAGTTTGGCAAAGAGGTATTATAATTATTATTTTGTTTGCATTCCTGAATATGGTCTGGAGAGAATTAGATACTTCAAAGAACAGCTGCATTGAAGCATGCAGAATCATAGAAGCATAAAATAGTTTAGGTTGGAAAAGGGTTTAAATATCGAGTCCAACATTTAACCTAGCACTACCAATTCCACCACTAAACCATGTCCCTAAGCACCAACCACATCTACAAAACTTTTAGATACCTCTAGGATGGTGACTGAACCACACCCCTGGACAGCCTGTTCACATGGTTAGCAACCTTTTCGGTGAAGGAATGTTTCCTATTATCCAATCTAAACCATCCATGGCACAACTTGAGGCTGTTTCATGTTTTTCTATCACTTGTTACTTGGGAGAAGAGGCCTACCCCATCTGGATACAACATCCTTTCAGGTAGTTGTAGAAAGCAAGAAGGTCTCCCCCGAGCCTCCTTTTCTCCAGGCTAAACAACCTCAGTTCCCTCAGATGCTCCTCATAAGACTTGTTCTTTAGACCCTTCACCAACTTCATAGTCCTTCTCTGGACATTCTCCAGCACCTCAATGTCTTCCTTGGAGTGAGGGGCTGACAAATGAACACAGTGTTTGAGGTGCAGCCTCACCAGTGCCAACAATCTGGTCCTGCTGGCCACACTGTTTTGGATACATGAAATGAGCGGATAAAAATAGTTGACTCAAAGGTATTTCTAAGAATCACTTCCCTGTGAACTTTTGTACCTAAAATGAATGGGAAACTAAGGAAGCTATCTGCCCACAGTGACTGAAAGCCCTCTGCTATAAAAAGATTCATACAAGATGTCTTTTTAAAAAAGAAGCAAGTTTGATTTCTGTTTTGAATTGTGGTAAGCACTGACACCAGCCTTTTCTGTAGTAATCCAAAGGGTAGAGATCCAGCAGAAACGGGAGAGCTGTTTCTTATGTTTACCCAGTTCTTTTTCTGGAGGAGATAGAAGCATTTCAGAAGGAACTTCATGAAGCAGCTTCTGTAATTTTTTAATTGTATTGCACTAGATTGGATTCAAGTCTAGAGCTACACTAAAGGAAGCAAGGGCACAGGCTCAGATGTATACAATTGTCCACATTGATTAATTTTCACCCGGTTCCTGTCATAGTTTTGGCCTGTGGCTGCTGGCATTCACGCTCGGTTGTACTTATTTGTGAAGTCATTGCAAACCAATGGATGTGAAATAACGCAAAGTTTATTTGTATATTATAATAAGTATGTAGCTTTAAAGGTGTAAAGATATATTGAGGTTTATTGCTGCTGAATTAATATTCAATCCAATTTTTAATCTATAAAACATTCCATGCTGGTGTAAAACCACAGTATGTGTATGTGGATATGTATATATATAGGCATATATGCAGGAACCCTGCATATATGGTCATTGGTGATTGCAAGCAGGACTGAGAAGCTTTCATAATTTTTTGTGAAGATGTCTTTATAATAATGTGAATGTAGTACTGTTTAAGACTTGTTTTGACTTTTAAACTTCACAAAACACACAAACCAAAGTTGAATGAAAAAAATTCAATAACTCAGAGTCAACATTGTGAACTTGTTTATTAGTTTGTATTGATACAAACTCAGAGAAATCTTGTTGTTTGCATAGAAAAAAAGAAAAAGATGTAACAAGAAAAGAAGTAATTTAACAAGTATAATGAAGACATATATTGAAAGCTTGTTGAAAATAATAGTCATCCAAATAACAATCACTCCCTCTGGAGTTTAAGTGTTTCTGTTTATTCTTGATTAGCTTATCATACCAGAATTTGAATGACAAAGAAAACCAGGAAAAAAAATGGAACTTAAATGAAAACACTGTCAGAAGCCACAATCTCTCATAAACACTTCTTTAAAGGTAGGGAGGGCCAGGCTGTACATGAAAGACCATGAGATGGGACCTGGAAAGGGGATGACAAATGTAAATTCTGCTATACGGCACTCCCTGCACAGAAAGTATGAGCATGATAAAAACACATGCAAGGCTTGTGTGGGTGGGAAAAGACGGGAGGAATGGAGCTAGGAGAAAGCATAACAGAAAAAATTCCAGTCTGATTTCTGCTTTTCATGTTTACTGGGATTCCACCTGTCATTCCTCAAACCCTGTCTAAAGTTATAAATTCCTTTGCCTAATAAATAAGAAATCACTGTGGGAAGAGGATGCCATCCACAGGGAACTGCAAGATTCCCCTGTACTTTTACTGTTGTGTTTACATCGTGGCTTGCATCAGAGTGTTAGAGGTCATAAACTGAAAGACAGCTATAGACAGGGCACTGCATATATGTCTGTGTCCTGGTTTTGGCTGGGATAGAGTTAATTTTATTCTTGATGGCTAGTGCAGTGCTGTTTTGGATTTGGTGTGGGAACAGTGTGTTCAGGGACTTTTTTTTTTCTCAGGCCTCACTGGTGGGAGAGCTGGAGGGGCCCAGGAAATTGGGAGGGGACACAGCCAGGACAGCTGACCCGATCCAGCCAAAGGGATATTCCGTACCATGGAACGTCATGCTTGGTATATAAATTGCAGGGGGGTTGGCTGGGGCTGCCAATGATTGCTTGGGGACTGGCTGGGCATCAGTCAGCAGGTGGTGAGCAGTTGTATTGTGCATCACTAGTTTTCTTTCCTCCCTTCCCTTTGATATCATTCCTCTCCTCCCTCCTTTTCATTATAACTGTTATTGTCATAATTGTTATTGTTATTTTACTTTTATTTTATTGCAATTATTAAATTGTTCTTATCTCAACCCTCAAGTTTTACATTCCTTTCTGATTCTCCTCCCTGCCACCCTGCAGGAGCAGGTAGTGAGCAAGCATCTGCGTGGTACTTAATTTCCAGCTGGGGTTAAACCATGACAGCCTGTGAAAAAAAATTGCTGTTAAATGTTCGAGAACTGAAAACTATACTTAGCGTCCAGCTCTTAGGAGAGAGTATCCTGTGTGTACTGGTGACAGAGATTTTTCATTCTCATTGGAGACCTCTTGAAAGCTCACAACCTCTATACCTAGTACAGCCCACCTCTGTTTAGTAACAATGAAAAAATCTCATCAATAGGGAAAGCATTTTTATTACAAGAAAAATGGATCTCAAGTATCATTTTCTCAGGCAGCAGCAGTTGTCTATGAGCAGTACCACTGTATTTGCAGGTTCAAGGAAAAGCTTGCTTCAGCTTTCTCCTCCTTACCCTCTATCATGCATATTTAAGTCCACCAGTTTCATGCTGCCTATTACATGCTGCCTTGGCTGTGCTCTCTTATCCTGATAGAATGTGGATCTCAGGTTGGATTGTTGCATTAAGTGCTGTAGGAACAGCATGTGAGGAAGTTGGGAACTAACTACTGCTCCACATAGCAGGGAGCTACCCCAGTTGTTCGATCAAATGTAACTGGCTATTCAACATCTTCCTTCGGGGTGGTAGCTGGTGTCCAGTCCATGGTACAGTTAATTGTCTCTTTATAAAAATCTGAATAACTCTGAAATGGTGCTCGTCTTATTTTAGATGCCTTTGAGTTTATGCTTTACGTTTGGCACCTTGTTTCAGTTCACAAATTAACCAGTGAATATGTTATAGTTTTGCATTAATTGTTTGTTTTCTGTTTTCCTTCATGTCTCCTGTGTATGGATAAGGAGGTTTGGGGGAAACACCTAAAGAGGTGTTTGGGTGAAAAATACAGGTTTTTACTCAGTGACCTCAGTCATTCAATTTTTATTTTGGCATGAGATGCATGCCAAGGCATAACAAGAGCAATGAAGGAATCTCACAGAATCACCCTTTGACTTACAGCTTTCCTGCTACAGTTTGGTCACAAATTGCAACACTAGTCTGCTACCTGCATGAGTTTTCCAAGCCATGCACAAAAGTTCAGCTGTGTGACTTACATATGGGATCAAATTCATTTTTCAGTGCTGACCTGGTGGGTATTAAAGGATTAAGATACAACCAGATGATTTTTCAGTCATTATAAGCGCTTGCAAATCTTTTCCTCTATTTTTTCATATGATGAAAGATAAAGATATATTTTTCATATGATGAAATATAAAAATATATTTTAAAAAAACAGGACTTTATTAAAGATGTCATGAAGTAATTGATAAACAAGAAAGACAGGATATGTATAGTCCCTTCTGAGTATATTTTGTATATAGGCTGGAAACAATTAGGCTTTTTAATAGTTTCTAAGTATGCTAAGAAATTCCTCAGAATCTGCTGCCAGTTTGTTGACTACACAACTTGGCCAAACATACAGACAAATGGATATGCTTTGTAATACCTTCAAGAAGCATTTCATGACAATTCCCACCAAGAACAGGAAAAATAATCATATTTTAAATAGTTTAAAATTATGGTTTCATTCTGCTTCTCACAGTCCTGTCAGCATCAGGATGAAGGAAAAAAGTTTCTTTTCTTAACTGAGCCCTCATCTATCAGTCTTGACTCTCCTGTCTATTCATTGAACTTTGAATGGGTTTCTCTATTGTGTTTTAATCAGAGCATGCAGAGAATGTAGTTGCTCCTTCACTCATTCTTCATGTTTTCTTTTTGCCTCCTGTACATAGTTTCTTAAGCTGAAGGCTGTGATATTTAGTGAACAAACTCACTCATTTGCCGACAGACAGATCAGACTCACATTCAGCAAGCTTTCCATATGCACCGCTGCTTCATTTGTATGCACCACAGCTATCCCTTTCTCTGCAGACTAGATCAATCTCAGTATTAGGGAGATTATATTGCTGACAGCAAGCCTCTAGCTTTTTCCTCACATTGCTGTAGCACAATGCTACATATTGAAGACTAGATGAGCTTGACATTTCATTTCACCCATTCAATATACCCAAAATGATTTTTGCTTGAAGAAAAAGTGATTCTGATAGAACATTATGTAGTTTATAGGAAATAGTCCCTCTTCTTTGTGATCTAGTTAAAGACAAAGATTCTCCTTAAGTATAGGTGTCACTTGCCCAAGGACTCATTTAATGTTTAACCAAAACCAACCTGAAAATATTATAAAGTCCTGTAGGCAACATTTGGTAGAGCAATGGAAAAAATGGGGAAACAGAGTCAAGTTTTCTGAGTTCTGATCTTAGCTATGACTCACTCTGTAAGTGTGGCTTAACCTGTCAGAATATTTCTTTCTCTTCACCTCTAAAGCTCATGAGAACCTTGTAAGCTTTTTATCGATTTTTGTTGAAAGTTTAGCAAATATATTGAGATTAATTAAGTTTTAAAAAGTAAAAAGCTATATAAACTACATAATTTGCCTTCCCAGAAAAGCTGCATAAACACTTCCATATTCAAGTATTCTGCTACATAAGATTTGGAACAGATGATACAAAATACAAATTTGAAAAGAAATTTCAGATTTAAAAAAAAAAAAAAATCAAAATAAACCTCACATTTATTCAAGAGCTGCATATTACATAGTAGTGTAGCTTAGTGGCTTATTAGTGGCTTAATGACAAAAAATCTAAATGTTAGTAGTCTCAATTATGTATTTAGGTGAGAAAAAAAATCAAACAACAAACCAAGCAGAAGCAGAGAAAGAGTAATGAGAAGATTTGCCCAAGGTTATATATAGACTGGACGGTATCCAGTATGGTTAAAAAAAGAATCCAGGATGTGATCACAAGTGAGAGCAGCACTTTTTATTTACAGATATTCATTCTGTAAGGCAAGATTCTTCCATCATTCACTTTCTCGCAGCATTCCTAAATGCCCTAATTTACTCACTTGGCTTTGCCATTATGTCTTAGTTTTGAAAAGTGGAAGTTAGAAAGAAAGCGTGATGTGCTTACAGCCCCTCAGAGCATTTCTGGCTGCATCTCTTGAAATTTTTTGTAATATTTATTTATATGAGTGGCACAATTGCTGCTTTCAATGTGCCCATTTGGATGTGTAATAATTGCCTTAGTGGATCCCAGATCCAGGATCTGGTACTAAATTTTGCATGCTCACTTACTTTGGGCGACTGTGCATGGACATGAAATACATCCAGAAATGTGGGGTAAATCAGGGTGGCCTGTGAACTGGAGAGAGTAAATGTACAATTAGAATTGTCTTAAAAGTTAGAGGATGCCAACATGATGTCAATGAAAGATTGTGACAGAGTCCCTAGCTTTATGTAACTGATGTTGCTGTTTGGTGGCTTGCTTCTTTATATTGTGGTTAATATTATTAAACGTCTTTACAGTTCTCATCAGGAGTGTTACTAGGCAGAGCGAGCATATATCTCCATTCAGATTCATGGTGAGGAATATTGTCTTTTGTTGTGGGGTGGGGTAGGGTTTTTTTCCCCTTCTTTCCTTTTCATTCTCTGTTTCTCAACTTCCATTAGTCCCATCTCCCCCCGGCACTTCCTTCTCTAGAACAATCCTCTAACCTTCTGGATATTCCTCCTATTTCTTATTGATTTGTGTAAGGGCAACATTTTTGTAACGGTCAGTGGTGAAATTCACTGTTAAAAATCTTAACAGGCCACAAATAAATATGTGTGCTAGATGTCCGACCTTCAGAGCACCTGTCATGTGAACAGTTTGGGGGTTTATTGCTTTGTTTTTCAGCAGTAGAAAGATTTTAATTTGTGAGGAAATTGCTGAAAGAAATTGGAAAATTTGATCTTATCTTCTCCAGTGGAATTGCTGGCAAATATGAATGGGAGTAGAACCCTGAGATAACAAAAGAATTACTATGTTTCTGTAATTCCCCCCACATCTGAGCATGAAATATGCAATGAAGTAGAGCAGTAACCACCAAGGAAGTTCAGGGACAAGCCCTGGGAAGGCTGTTTTAGTACATGAAGACTAAGTGGAAGCTGTTCCTTTTGGCACAGCTGCATGCCAAAGTGGTCACAGTAGCAAACCCCAAACCATATGTACAAGTACAAAGCAAGAAGTGTGCTTAAGTGGAGACTGGGTTGGGTCATCAGAGGTATGAGCTCTCTTCCCATGCACTTGGTCTTACCTGCTGGGTCATCCTATACAAGATGCATCATTTCATTGTGCTTCCCTTCTGGCTGACTGCATATTATATTATCTTTAGAAATATTTGGAAAACTGTGGTTTGTAATTATGAAAAGCTGCATATTTGTTAGTATTTGTGAAATTATGTGTAGTTTATGCATGGAAATAACTCTGCTCTTGCTTCCACTATTTTTTAATCAAAGTTTATGGTATATAAATAGATAAAATAATCCAGTCAGCCAACGAAGGAGGAAAAAACATTCAAAACTGAAGCTGTATACTTTAGGAAATGCATGTTGTAAGGAAACTTTAGAAAAGTTTGGTTTCTGTGCCAGCCTTTGCTTTTTTGCTTGTTTTTATAGATGAAAATTTTATTTAAGAACAGCTGACTGGGTACTAGGTATTTCTTTTTAAGTTACACACACCTGATTCCTTGAAGATAGAACTGCTCATTCAACAGTTTACACTCACCATTTCTCATTTTTCCTAGCAGAGATTCACAAAAGCATTCAACACAGTCTTCCAAACCTGCAGCACTTTGCAAGAACCTGGCTTCAATGTCAGGGATTTGAGACGAATTCTCAAATTCATCCTGAGCTTGAATGTCAGAGATTCTAAACCAGGATTTGCTCTTCCTCCAAGTGGTTGGAGGAAGCTGGGGAAATCTGACCAGTCATTGTCTGAATTTAATCACATCCATGTGTGCTGAACTCTGACAATTAAAGGAAGAAATTTTTACTGCAGATTTTTTTTATATTGACATCATGACCCATGATAATAAAGCTATTCTTAGCAGATAGGAAAAGATGTCAGAAAGAAAGCCAAAAAAATAATCTAAAAGAATAATAACAAGTTTAAAAGACCTCTGAGTTAATGTGTTGCATAGGTCTGACTGAATAATGGGAGAGCCTTGCTTATTTTCCACAGTACACAGTGGCAACAATGATGTAAAAATAGAGAAAGTTCAATTTGCTGAACTCTTACTTTGGTGAATTCTCATTTCTGTGACAGTTCCCATCCAAATGAACAGGAAACATCCTGAGTTACCTGTTAGCCAATATATACTAATAGTGCTTGAGATTTGACCTGAGCTTCACTTTTCCTTTTTCCACAAGCATGCAACTCTTACCTGGATTTCACTCAGAGCATGATCCTTTTAAACTAGTGATGCTGAATGCCTTCTCCTGTTCCCCTTTTAAACCATGACTATTGGGTACATTAGTATTTGCCTAAGCTATTACACAAGTACAACTAGAACATTTTCAATTTAAATGTGTGTAATACATTTGGTTTGTATGAGTCATTTCAAATAAACCAGAAGAATTGATGGAGTTGCAACTGTCAATAAAGCTATTAGCTTCAGGGGAATTACTTACTGAAGTGGGATGTGTTTTGGATTCCACTGAGGTTTCCAAAGGGAAGATGTGAGCAGCTTGTCTTTCAATAAAAGAGCCCTCCTGATACTCACCAGTCCCTAAGCTGAACATATTAAACGTGTCTTTTGAAGCACTTCAAACCTGCAGAGCTACTTTGAGAAAAACACATACCAGATATCAATAAGTTATGTTATAGTTATTAGTGTGTTTTAAGTTTCAAACATATACCAGAGATAAGAAATTATACACAATCTTTTTCAAAATTGCAGACTGTGCTCTCACAACTGTGCAGAGCAGTCCTTGCCTTTGGTCCACAGGTGGGTGATTTCATTAGTTTCTTTAATATAATTAAGTGCTAGTCAGTGTAAGAAAAGTTCACAGATTTGAGTCTGATGGTTTTGGAGAGGAGAACAAAATCTTCACTTATTTTACTTAGAAATAAAAGAAGATTTATATCCAGAGGCCCATCCAATTCTCCAGCTTTGGTTTACTCATTCATATATTAACTTACAGGTCATCCCTAAGTGGGCCTATAATATCAGTAGCTATCACAAATCTGAGTGGCGTTCTTCAGGGGTCAATACCAGGACCGGTGGTGTTAAACATTGTTGGTAATGAACGATGGGACTGAGTGCATCCTCAGCAAGTTTGCCAATGACAACAAGCTGTGTGGTACAGTGGAGGGTACGCTGGAGGGAAGGGATGCCATTTGGGATGCCATCCAGAGGGACCTTGACAGGCTTGAGAGGTGCACCCGTATGAATGTCATGAAGTTCAACAAGGACAAGCGCGAGGTCCTGACCCAATCCCAAGCACAAACATAGGCTGGGTGGAGAATGAACTGCAAGCAACCCTGAGGAGAAAGACTTGGGGGTATTGGTGAATGAAAAGCTGGACATGGCCCAGCATCGTGCGCTTGCAGCCCAGAAAGCCAGCCGTATCCTGGGCTGCATCCAAAGATGTATGGACCAGCAGGCTGAGGGACATGATTATCCCCCTCTACTCCATTCTCATGAGACCCCACCATCAGTACTGCATCCAGTTCTGGGGCTCCCAGCATAAGAAGGACATGGATCTGTTGGAATGAGTCCAGAAGAAGGCACCACAAAGATGATCAGAGGGCTGGAGCACCTCGCTTATGAAGACAGGCTGACAGACTGAGCCTTGTTCAGCCTGGAGAAGAGAAGGTTCCAGGGAGACCTTATAGCAGCCTTCCAGTACCTAAAGGGGGCCTACAAGAAAGCTGGAGAGAGACTTTTTACAAGGGCAGGGACTGATAGGACAAGGGGGAAATGGCTTTAAACTGAAAGAGGGTACATTTAGATGAGATATTAGGAAGAAATTCTTCACTGTGAGGGTGGTGAGGCACTGGACCAGGTTGCCCAAAGAAGTTGTGGATGCCCCATCCCTGGAAGTGCTCAAGGCCAGGCTGGATGGGGCTCGGAGCAACCTGGTCTAGTGGAAGGTGTCCCTGCCCGTGGCAGGGGGGTTGGAACTAGATGACCTTTAAGGTCCATTCCAATCCAAATCATTCAATGATCATGTCCCTTTATTCCATTCCACCTTGTGCTGACGGATCTGACTGCCATACAAGATGTTGTGGCTGGGCCATGGACCATATTATGTTTATTCATTAAACACTACATAAAGCAAGGCAGAAAACATTATTATTCTTGTGCCATACCATCACAGTCCACATCTGTAGAAGTGAAAGAACAGAAAATTCACTTTGCTGCACAACATGGAGCTTTTGAACACATGTAAGCTGAAGATCTTTTTTGCCCTTAGAATATGCATTCTCTCTTCACAGAAAAAAAAAAGAAAAATAATTGAATGGCAGAAAGGGGTTTATTTAGCAGGTTAAATATGGGCAAATGAAGCACTAGAGTGTCCTACCTGGCCTGCTGTTGAAAGATACAAGTCTCCCATATGGCCATTTCAAGGTGGACATCCCACATGCCTGATGGCATTTCACATGGCAGTCAATATCTACACTTTGTGAATTTGAAACAAGCCCGTAAGCTCTGCTGCAAATATCACTTTTTCCCTGATCATTTTAAATTTGAAAAGGATAGAGGATTATTAAAAAGGGACAGGGTAGCATTTTTGACACAAGAAGTTGGCTGGTCCATTTCAATTATACCTGGATATATATGAAGTGCAACTTATGTCAGGGGATCATGATATTTAAAGATTTATGATTGTCTTTCTATCTTGGAAAACAAATTATTTCAGACTCAGTTTTTGCATCTTCTCTGTCTAAACATGGAATAAAGTTTCTACATGAAAACTGGAAAACATGAATGAAGGTTAGCCAAAGAGGAGAATTCTCTTTATTCACTGACATTAATGCTATTAATCCTCAAGTAAATTCTTGAATTTTGATGTGCAACGCACCTTGGTTCCTGAGATTCCCAATCTTGCTTTGAAGAGGGTGACAGGAAGGATTTGTCTTCATCTCCAAAATTGTCCCACTGAGTTCACAGTAAATTGAAGTAAAATCATATCACATTTACCAATGTTCATTTTTAGAATTGTTCAGTGATTGAAGAGATTTTTTAGAAGAACATTTTCATACTAGCATGACAAAGCAGTCTTCAGTTCCTATTAAATATTGAACAGAAAGTTGCTAAAGACACCATTGAGGCTCTTTTGTATGTCAGCTAAGACAGCAGAGCTAGCACCTGCTAGCAGACCGCAGGCTAATATCTGATGAAATGAAAGAAAAGCATTGAGAGCTTAGCTGGTGAGAAGGTGCTGTGATCTTTCAGTATTCGTGTATCCTTAAAAGTATACACATATCTAAACCACAGTCTCCCACCACTAGAGTTGTCGTGTAGAATGAGGGGGGTTTCATGTATTTTCTTAGCTTGGGTGCTTATCCTGTCAAAGATGCTACAGATTTTGCCTTAGAGCTAAAATATACTACAAAATTAGACATTGCTATTTGCCCCAGAAATGTGCCTGTGTTACCAAAGATAAACCCTTTCATTTGATAAGAGAAAACAAGATCAAATGAAAATAAACATGTAGAGAGGTTGAAGTTATAGGTCAGCTCACATCCATGCAGACATGAGTCAAAATCTAGACAGACACAGAAAACTGACAAAAAGAAAGTTGTGATAATTATGGCGTTCTGTTTCTTGGAGATCCTGAACACACTGGGAGTTCACAATGTGTTTACCCATTCATAGAAAAAGAAGTTCCTCCAAATCTGGTGCTTAGTTTCATAAGTGGTAAACTTCACTGTGTCACATCAGACTGTTATGATGCAATGAAACTTCTCCAGTGTAAACTTACAAAAACTCAAACAGTATTTGTTGCAACACAGCTCTGCCTAGGCAGGAGCAAAGCAATTGTATCTTCAGGGGCAGATGGGTTACTATCACCAGAAACTTCTAGTATCGTAAAGGGAAAAGGGAGGCTTGTAAAGATGAAAAAATAAAAAAATAAAATACACACACACACACCCCTCAGTTTATTATTGCTGCTATGGAAACTGGACAAAGAACAATAACTACTTGCCAATTTCTTCTGGCTCCTACAGTGAATAAGCCTAAAATGCTGAGATTTCAAGGACAAGAATTGCCATCAATAATATTGGGATAACGTTTTGCTATTCTGATATTTACCAGGAAGTTACCTTGGAGTTGTTTAGTTTCTAAACCTTTGTGATTTATTATATTTTTCCTGAAGGGCAATGCATTTTAAGTACATGAAGCATGCTGTTAGGAAAAGGCAATTAATTTTACATGGGGAAATTAATTAAATAATTGATCGAGTCCTGAAATTAGGAATGTATTCACTGCATTTTATTTGTATCAATAAAGGACAAAGTTTTTATAAAAAGAAGAAACATTAAATTTACAGGTTTGCCTAGCCTTACACAGCACCTGGGAGCTTACAAGGAATGAAACATTGTTTAGATGTTTATTGCCATGCATATTATAATATGTTGTATATGTGTAAAAGGCTGGTGCTGAAACTCCCTTGCTTCTGACTCACACATGTTTCATCTCTGAAAGGGAGAAGCAGCCAATGTATTTCTGCCTAATAATAACTTAAGTCATGCAATATTTTCTTAATAACCTGCACTTTGGACTTCATCTGGAAATAGAGGTGCAGCTATTTTAGGGACTAGAATATGACTTTCAGTATGGTTTCACTGTGTTTTCCCACTCAGAAAACGTCAACTGAGTCCTAAAGTTACTGGAATGAAATGGCAGCACTCATCACTCAGTTTGGAACAATTTGTTAGTTGTTGAAATTTAGAATAGCGTAGGCAAAACGAGCCACAGGGAAGCTTGCATCTGTAGCGGGGAAAAAATCTAGAAACTTCTGGCAAACAAAAGGTGAGAGAAATCACTTGTATTCTCCTTTGCCTGGATTTACAGTGGGTGTTCTTGAAAAATATCACTTCAGTATGAGATGGGCATCTTCCCTTATTCAGGTTCCTCAAAATGCTCAATATTGTCAGCCAGCATCATCTTCATTTTATCCAGTCTGTGTTTAAAGCATATGGCATTCTTGCAAGTAATTCTCTCTGCCAGATGTTAGCTTGACTATCCTCCCATGTGCAAGAAAAAAAAAATAGTTTAAATGTTTCTCAGCTATAATTTATCTTACAACATTTCAGTAACATTGGGTTAGAGAGGGAAAAAAAAGTTATGGGGTAGAATGGGTGCTGAAGGTCTTTTCAACCAGAAGGACCCCTATATTATGAACTCTAAGAAATATAAAATAATTCTCCAAAACCATTCTTTAAGTATCACTTCAAGCAGAATAGATTAAAAAAAAAAAAATAATCAGGGTTTGAATTCTGAAAACTTGAATAAAAAATGATCATGGAAATCACAGATGATAGAGGAGACAACTCACCATCAACAACATTACCTAGAAATGCTTGGTTTCACTACAGTATCATTTCCAAATTGCCTTGCAAGTGCACCTCAGCCATAACAGCTGTGATAACCTGGAGGGGGAGATGGTACCATTCTAAATAGTAGCAGCTATAAATATAAGCCCCTCAAAACTAACACCTAAATTCCCAAGCATTTCCAATACAATTAGGCTTTTTCCTACTGGAGAGTTTCATAAATTCATTTCAGCCAGTCATTTACAAGAGCCTCTGCAGCTTCTGATACAACCTTTAATGCAAAGCTATTCTGCATATAATACACATGTAATAAATTATCACCCGTAATTATGCTGAGATTTCATTACATACTTTTATTTAAGGTAGGCAGCTCCATCTCACATCTACAAGAAGGGCCATAAGGAGGATCCAGGGAACTACAGACCTGTCAGCCTGACCTCGGTGCCAGGGAAGGTTATGGAGCAGGTCATCCTAAGTCCCATCACGTGGCACATACAGGACCACCAGTGGATCAGGCTCAGTCAGCATGGGTTTAAGAAGTGCAGATCCTGCTTGACAAACCTGATCTTCTTCTACAACAAGATGACCCACCTAGGGGATGAGGGAGAAGCTGTGGATGTTGTCTACCTGGACCTTAGCGAAGTCTTTGACACCATCTCCCACAGAGTGCACTCAATCCCCTTGTCCAGATCATTGATAAAGATATTAAACAGAATTGGCCCCAATACTGAGCTCTGGAGAACAACACTTGTGACCGGTCACCAGCTGGATGGAACTCCATTCCCATCACTCACTGAGCCCAGCCATCCAGCCAGCTTTTAACCCAGCATAGAGTACACCCATCTAAGACATGAGCAGCCACGTTCTCCAGGAGAATGCTGTGGGATCAATAGTGCCAGACTTCCTGATTGAAATGATGTATTAAATTTAGGCTGTTTAGTGTAAAAGCTAATAAGAAAGTTAAAGAAAAGTAAGATTAAATGATGTATCATCCTAGAAGGAAAAAAAAGTATTATTTTGAGTATCTCTCTTAAGTTTTGCATTTTATATATGTGTATATATACACACATGAAGTCTTTTATAGCATTATTGCATTATCTTAAACATCTTTACATTCTTTTTATAGCCATTACCAAACTTGGTCTGTGTTTAACAGTGTTTGAATTGTTCATATCAAGTTTTATGTTTAATGAATGATGTTTCTAGGAACTGGATATATATTATGCTAATGTGAACTAGTAGTTAGGAGCAGGATTTAGTCTGATGTGAAAAAAACTACAACTGGGTGTATGTATGTCAGCATGTAGAGATGCAGGATGGTCTTCTGTGGAAGCTGAAGGCTATGTCAGAACTCCTGGCTCATCTAAAGTCAAAATCTAAAAGAAGCTTAAGACATTCCTCAGTCCAGTGCACCACGGGCAAAGCTGTTCTGTAAAATGTGTGTAAGATTATGCCAACATACTGCACAATTTGATGTCAGCTCTTTTGAATGAGGCACTCTGTGTATTTGAAATGTGATGCATTTCCTATACAAAACCAGGATTCATACACAGCAGTAGCCTAGAATTGTCTTTCCTTCTCCCAAAACCAAAAATAATCTGAAATGAAGCGATGATGAGAATTTCAGTTGGAAGTGTTCAATAGTTAGTTTAAACGTCAGTCCCATTTGTTGGGTAACCCATCCTTCCCTCTGTAACACATACAGTGGAACCATGGAGGAAAACATTGATAAAGAGTTCTTAAAAGGGTTAATAAAGGGTTAATAAAAATTTAGCCAAATAATTTTCCAATGAAAAATGTCATCTTTTGCATGAATTTTTCTATTTTAGTTATATCTTCTACAGAGAACATGCAATACAAATCATTCTAGTTTTGTTCTGACATGAAACATATTTGACCTTGTTGCTGCTTCTTGAATTTTCCATTCTGACATGTCAGATTTCTTTCTAGTGAAATGTTTAATAAATGTGAATCACCTTCTTTCCATTTTTCTTGTCTTAACCAAGTTATATTCTTTAAATTTTTCTTCCCTGTAAGCACAAAAATTTCAGAGTTCCGGTGCTTGCTATAGAAAGAGGATTCTATTAAACGCATGTTCTTTAACCTGATAGTCAACAGTACCAAAACCTATGTGAAATGGTCTTTGCAAAAAAGTATGTTGTTTTGTGTTCCCTGGCACTCCCAGCTGTTCTCTGTGTCTATGTCTACACTAGTAAACTGAACAGGGAACGGGCCTGAGCTGTGCCATGTAATCATCCATACTCTTAAATTGCTATGGTCTATGGCATGCTTTTGGCTCCAGCTTACTAATGGTCTCTCAGACAATGCCTGGGCATGCTTCAGGGTTAGCACCTGCAAGAAGTGTGAGCAACAGAAAGGCTGGATTTGAACCCTCTGTTTTATGGGAATAAGGAAAACCAGCTATAAGGACACAGACTGCACCATGATCAAGAATGTGCCTGATATATTTTATTAGCGCAGATATATGAAGAGAGGGAAGACCTACTCTTGGAAATGTCTTTGTAGACTAATAATGTTCACTAGACAGAAACTTTACTTCTCTTACAAGACTCGCAAATATTTCATTAACAGCAGTCTAATTTTTTATAAGATGAAACTGAATAGGACTACAGCAGCTTCTGCTCTCATACCACATTCCTTGCTGGGACCTGAAAGAACTGAGGAATATTCAGTCTACTTGTTAGTGGGATCAGAAGGAGACATTTGCTCCTCTGGATGTATGTGAAGCCAAAAGCTAGAGTGGTGTGAGGCATATGTGTGCTGGTGGATTGATTTGTCACATCAAACATGTAAGAAAAATAGGGGAGTAAGGAGAAAAAGGATATTGTGTTTAAGTAATTATCTAATTTTTTTTTTTCCTTTTAGTTCTTCCTGGGTACTAATCCTTTACCTATATTTCTTATTTTTAGTTTCCCCTACCTGTTGATTTCACCTTTATCTTTTGGACGGAAGTTATGAAATACTTGTTCTTTTATTGGCAAGCATGAAAGCTCAGTACATTATCATCAGTATTCACTGCACCATTCAGATAAGAAGTCATTCTGAATATAACCCTCTGTGAGGAGATTTACTGCAAATTACCACTCTCTGCACAAAGCTACAAATGCCAAAAAGATACTGGGGGCTCAGAGATAATGCTCAGTACTCTGCAGCCAACATGAAAGGGTCAGCCAGATAAGTGAAAGGCAGATTGTTTTCCATCACAGTAATAATTTCCATTCATTTGGCATTTTGACCCTGCTGAATTGTGTACTTTATCTAAATCAAGTGGAATCTGAGAAACTTTTCCATGAAGTTTTTTTTAATCTAAAACCAAAATAATTAAAATATTTTCTATACAAAAGAGTGGAAACATTTTAGTTTCCAACAAACAGATCATGTTAATGAAAGTAGCAACAGTGAAAAGATCTCTTCACATTATCTTCCTCTCGAAGTGCAAGAAGTCACAATGTCAGCACATTTTACTTGCAGATTCCTCATTCAAATCTTAGTGTTGTTCAATAGTATTCAGCTCCAAAAAGGATTGAAGTAATGCATCACCATCCATTTCACCAAGTTACCCTAGGTTGCTCTTGTAGGTCTGCTTCCCCTGACTCCCCTTTGCCCCAGTAAGTCCGGCTTACATGTATCATATATAAATCAAATGACAGCGTGCAGGGTAAATAGATTTGCATACTAAAGTACTTCGGTCACAGATCTGTGCAGTTTTATTAATCACCTGACTTCTCTGTGCTGTGGTGGAGATGGTGCAGTGAGGGAGAGGAGCCAGCTGGATTAACACAGAGGCTCCTACACAACCTCCTTGTTCCATGTGACACCCTCCCTGCAGGGAGTCTTGGCAGTGAGCGCAGTGGTTCCTGCTGTGTTATGCATAGTCTTGGTGAAGGGTTGTGAGGCTTTCCAGGGCTCTACTCTGCTCCATGGGTTCCCCAGCAGATGGAGAAATGGTCCCAGATCCTGGTGCATGGTTGTGAAACTTTCCTCCCTGAATCTGTTTTTCAGCCACTTTTGGTTATTGCAGTACTCTTCAGTGTCCTTAGCTGCAGGACTGACTCAAGAACACCTCACTGATAATCAGGCCATTTGGCTTTTGATTTGCAATTGATTTCTGATTTGCTTCAGTATTGTTGGCGCTCACAATATGCTTGTTCTGGACACTTTGGGTGGGACTTCTTGATCTACAAGTTGTTTTCGTAATTTGGCTATCTATTTCCTTGATCACACCAAAACTATCCTGTTTTCTGAGACAGGGGGTTGATCATATTTTTGTCTACTTCTGTTACAGCAAGACGTTGATTAAAGTGCACAGTGGAACAACTGTATTACAAGTTGGACCCACTGGGAACAGTAGTGACTCCTAGATCTGAACATACACACATCCACAAAGGCAGAAAGCCTTGGCAGCTCCATTTCTATATTCTCACACCTTATTCTTAATGGAAACGCACAGACCTCTGATTTGTGAAGACTGACTCACTGACTTAGGTCAGTGAGGTAAATATGTTTTACCCTGTTGTTAAGGGACATTCAGAAATTCAGCCTGGACTATATTAACCTGTTTTTACTGTGTGCTTGACTTTCAAATTCTAATGCCTTAAATAGAGATATTTGTAACCAAGGAAACATGAAGTGGTATTTCTTTTATTATTCAGTAAATTTGTCACAAACTACAGAAAGCATCTATCCATTAGCACTCAAACTAGAATGTTGCCCTACTTCCTTTCCTATAATTTTTCTTTGTCTTTGATAAATGACTTATATCTTCAATCTCAGATAGCACAGATATACAGACCATTGTAGAAGAAATTAAAATAAAAGGCAATTATTCTCCTGCGCATATATGAAAAAAAATTATGATTTCTGTTTCCTCTACAGATGAAAAGTTTCTTGCAAGCTACAGTACATTACCCAGCAGTTCGCTCAGCAAAGGGTTATAACAAGGCGTCAAAGATTCCAGAATGCTAAGATTTTCTCTGGTTTTAACTATTAGCTGTTTTAACAGGTTTCAGACATAGCTAATTCTAAGATAGTGCTGATAAGAATAGTGATGGTGTTCTGATTAATGCACATGATCAGGACTAAGAAGATCAAGGTTAAACCTATAGGTTGGCTACAGAATTGTCTGCTGTTTAAAGCAACGTTCAAGATTCTTTAAGGTCAGTTAGACCCCAGCTAGGCTGAGTATTGAAGAAAATATGAACATGGCTTTTTAGTGAAGGAAAGAAGGTGATTAGAAACAATGAATTAATACCAAATTAGCTCTTCAGCTTCCACTACAGAAGAAATAACATCCTGCATGTACATAACACTGAATTTTCCATTTTTGGGGGGTTATGTTTTGTGGGTTTTTTTTCTTTCTTTGTCCACATCCATCTGAAGAGTACCAAATAAACTATTCTGCAAAACTCGAAGGGTTATCCTTGTTGCTGTCAACACTGCATATGCAGTTTGGGTTACAGACAAGAGTCATCCAACTGCTACTTGCAATGAAGCCTTTCTGTGAAATGTTTCAATAATTTGATAATAAAATCGAGGTGTCAAATTGTGAAGATGCAAACAGAAATCAAGTTATTCAGTGCCCTTTACAAGTATATGAAAACCTGTTGTTTGTGAACAGAGAAGAACTTGTGGGTGATGTGATGTCTGGAGGCTGACTTGGGCAGAGTGATCATGAAATTATAGGAATTCTTGGAGAAGTAAGGACGGGGGTCAGCAGAGCTGCTATTTTGGACTTCCAGAGGGCAGACTTTGGCCTGTTTAGGAGACTGGTTGACAGAGTCTCTTGGAAGGCTGTCCTGAAAAGGGCAAAGCATTCCAGGACGGCCGGACATTCTTCAAGAAGCAAATCTTGGGATCAGGAGCAGGACATCCACATGTGCCAAAGGACGAGCTGGCAGGGAAAAAGATCATCCTGGCTGAACAGAGAGTTTGGCTGGAACTCAGAGAAAAAAGGACAGTTTATGACCTTTGGAGGAAGGGGCAGGCAGCTCAGGAGGACTACAAGGATATCATGAGGTTATGCAGGGAGAAAGAAGAGCCAAAGCCCAACTAGAACCTAATCTTGCTACTGCTATAAAAGACAAGAAAAAATGTTTCTATAAATACATTAGCAACAAAAGGAGGGCTAAGGTGATCTCCATCCTCTACTGGATGCGTTGAGGAACACAGTGACAAAGGCTGACAAAAAAGCTGAGGTACTTCAGGCCTTCTTTGCCTTGGTCTTTAATAGTAAGATGAGTTGTTCTCAGGGTACCCATACCTCCCTGAGATGGAAGACATGGATGAGGAGCAGAATGAGACTCCCATATTCCAAGAGGAAATGGTCAGTGACAACCACTTAGAAATGCATGAGTCTATGGAGCTGGATGGGATCCGCTCGAGGGTACTGAGGGAGCTGACAGAAGTGCTCACCATTTATCATCAGCCCTGGCTAACCAGGGAGGTCCCAGAAGACTGAAGGTTAGCCAATGTGATGACCATCTGCAAGAAGGGCCACAAGGAGGATCTGGAGAACTACAAGTCTGTCAGCCTGACCTCAGTGCCAGGGAAGGTTATGGAGTAGATCATCCCGAGTGCCATCACATGGCATGTGCAGGACAACCTGATGATCAGGCCCAGCCAGCACAGATTTTAGAAAGGCAGGGGTCCTGTTTGATGAACCTGATGTCATTCTATGACAAGGTGACCCACTTAGGGGATGAGGGAAAGGCTGTGGATGTTGTCTACCTGGGCCTTAGTAAAGTCTTTGACACCGTCTCCCACAGCATTATCCTGGGGAAACTGGCTGCTCATGGCTTGGATGTGTGCACTCTATGCTGGGTTTAAAGCTGGCTGGATGGCTGAGCCCAAAGAGTGGTGGGGAATGGAGCTACATCCAGCTGGTGGCCGGTCACACAGGGTGTTCTCCAGGGCTCAGTGTCGGGGCCAGTTCTGTTTAATACTGTCACGGTTTAACCCCAGCTGGCAAAGCACCACACAGCCGCTTGTACACTCCCCCTCACTCAGAGGGATGGGGAGGAGAATAGGAAAGGAATGTAAGTCAAGGGCTGAGATAAGAACAATTTAATAATTTAAACAGAATAAAGAGATAAGAACGACAATAATAACAATAATAATAATAATTACAAAATGGAAATGTGAGGAAAAGGGGTAAAGCAAAAGCTGCACACGCAAGCAAAGCAAAGCAAGGAATTAATTCACCACTTCCCATGGGCAGGCAGGGGTTCAGCCATCTCCAGGAAAGCAGGGCTCTGTCACGCATAATGGTCACTTGGGAGGACAAATGCCATAATGCCAAATGTCCCCCCACTTCCTTCTTCTTCCCCCGGTTCATATGCTCAGCATGACGCCACATGGTATGAAAAATCCCTTTGGCTAGTTTGGGTCACCTGTCCTGGCTGTGTCCCCTCCCAATTTTCTGTGTGCC
This sequence comes from Falco rusticolus, assembly GCF_015220075.1. NCBI lineage: Eukaryota > Metazoa > Chordata > Aves > Falconiformes > Falconidae > Falco > Falco rusticolus. Next base: position 58,971,144 of record NC_051192.1, read on the forward strand.
CCCAGCCCTCTGGCTGGCAGGGCCCAAGGAACTAAAAGTCCTTGATTTAGTATAAACATCACCCAGCAACAACTAAAACCATCAGTGTGCTATCGACATTGTTCTCACATCAGAGCCAAAACACAGCACTGTGCTAAGTACAAAGAAGAAAACTGACTCTATCCCAGCTGAAACCAGGACAAATACCTTTAGCGATGATCTGGACAATAGAATCTAGTGCACCCTCAGTAAGTCTGAAGATGGCATCAAGTTGGGCAGGAGTGCTGATCCGCTTGAGGGCAGGAAGGCTCTGCAGAGGGATCTGGGCAGGCTGGGTCAATGGGCTGAGGCCAATGATATGAGGTTCAACAAGGCTCAGTGCTGGGTCCTGCACTTGGGTCACAACAGTCCTGTGCAGCACTACAGGCTTGGGGCAGAGCGGCTGGAAAGATGCCTGGCAGTTGACAGCTGGCTGAATATGGTCCAGCAGTGTGCCCCAGGTGGCCAAGAAAGCTTGTATCAGGAATAGCGTGGCCAGCAGGACAAGGGAAGTGATTGTCCCCTTGTGCTCAGCACTGGCGAGGCTGCACCTTAAATCCTGTGTTCAGTTTTGGGCACCTCACACCAAGAAAGACTTTGAGGTGCTGGAGCATTTCCAAAGGAGGGCTACAAAGCTGCTGAAGGGTCTGGAGTACAACTGTTATGAGGAGCGGCTGAGGGAACTGGGGTTGTTTACCCTGGAGAAAAGGAGGCTCAGGGGAGACCTTATCGCTCTCTACAGCTGCCTGAAAGGAGGTTGTAGCCAGGTGGGGGTAGGTGTCTTCTCCCAGGTAACAAGCGATAGGACAAGAGGAAGCACCACGTTGCACCAGGGGAGGTTGAGATTGGATATTAGGAATTATTCTTTCAACAAAAAGGTTGTCAAGCATTGGAACAGGCTGCCCAGGGAAGTGACTGAGTCACCATCCCTGGAAGTATTTAAAGGACATGTAGGGTGCTTAGGTGCTTAGGGACATGGTTTAGTGGTGGACTTGGCAGTCCTAGGTTAACAGTTGGACTTGATGATTTTAAAGGTCTTTTCCAACTTAAACAATTCTATGATTCTATCGTTCTAAATCTGTCATACTGCCAAAGCAATTATTGATTAGTGGAAAAGGAGGAAGCTAGGCACAGAATTTCACGTAGTGCACATAGAAATTCATATTAGATCAAAGTGTTCTGGTATAGCTATACCAGATTGGCAATATGATATGATTTATGAACTGTTAATTATATGTCCCTTCTCTGTGTCAGATTAAATATACGAGTGTAAATATCTTTGTCTGTATTGATAGCAGATAGCCAAGCCATAACTTACTGATGGCTGTGCACGGCATACTGATGAAAAACTACAGTCGAACAACTAAACACTTTGTAAATATGACAATAAAAGAAAATCACAAGCAGAATAAATTCCATTCTCAGCTACTCCTAAATAAAATTGACCATAAAATCATGCATTTTCTGTAATCATTCAATGAAAATACTTTTATAAAGATATTCAAAGTTCTTTATTAAGGTAGAATAACCTATAGTAATTGCTAGAATAATATGAATTCCTTGATTCTAATAAGTTTCTAAAGTTAGTAAAGGTATTTTTTTTAAATTTGGTAATAATTTAAAACATATAAAATAGCTAATTTCTATTATTGTATTATGCTATGATGTATAAAATATGAGAATTAGTTTTGACCAGCAAATAAAAGCCCTATCTGTGACATCCAATTCTATATATTGTAATCTAAGCAATCTATTTCACAACATGATTTGCACAAGGATGGATTTCTCATCACTTGATCCATAAAGGAAAATTACTTCCACCATGTGCTGTGATCTTTGTGCTTTGAGCTCTAGCAGCTCCAGATAGATATTCAGTACTGTTACAACAAATCCTGTCTTTTCTTCTATATAGTCTCAGCACCTGGTGCATAACTTCTAGTAAACATAATAGCATTAGACTCCACTATAAGAAGCAACAAAATGGAGCAGTAGATTATTTTAACAGTTAACATGCAGAAGAATATTATAAATATTTAGATTTTTGTGCCTCTGTAAATGCACACAAAATCTTCATTTTCTTATTCACTTGAGTAATTGAGTTTTAATCTTTCTGACAGTTCAGACAGCTAAGGTGACTTCTTTTTGCCTTAGTATTCTGTATTAGCATAGCACCTCTCCTCTAAAAGGGTAACTACATGTGGTACTTAAGTATTGTTTATATTTCTCTCTTGTCTTTTCTTCACCCTTCAGCCACACCATCTTGGTCTCTATTTCTTACTTTATAGTACATTACATCTTATTCAGCATTATGGAAGGTCTAATGCTGATGACATTGTTATTGTACTATTTATCAACAGAGAATTATAGTGAAAGAAAGGATTATTAACAAATGTCAGAAAAAAGAAGAGGTGAAAACCTCTTTAGAGGTTTAGAAAACACCCCACATTTCCAATATTACTGACATATTTCTGTGAAGGAAACTCAAAATACTGTACTTCACAATATTCACTGTTTGCAGTGGTAACACAATTTCTTTTGTAATAAAGGACAAGTTATCACCCCCCAAAAAATCAGATAATTAATTCTGGAAAAAGGATACAGGACAGAATGGAGAATTGTCATCCATGTTACAAAACCTTTATCACATCTGCACAACATTGCTGTCCATCACATCAATTTCACTTGATTCTGTGTGCTTTTGATTGGATTTATTTTCCCTGACTTGAATGTCTTGCTCTCTATCCGAAACAAAGAGACAACAGACTTAATTCTGTTGTCTGAACATAAGCATTCATGTTTACTTGAGATAGCCTAGAGAAACCCCAAGCTGCTGCTACAGAAGGGTGCAAGTCTCCGCCAAGCCATGTGTTGTATTTGTCAACCCAATGCAGATGTTTGGACAGAGTCGGACATCCCAAATGGTGTTAGACATCCTGTGTTTAGGCATCTGAATTGAGACCACACATATACACATTTTCAGAATATAAATCATCCCATTTGTTTGAACCATATAACTCACAATAATGAAACACATTGAGAGAAGGCACCCTTTCTCAGATATTAGTAGAGGGAGTCTAGGGACTTCATTCAGTTCACTTCTGTGGCTGTGCTTGACAACAAATTTGTGTGCATCATAACAGACAAAAATGAAAAAAAATTTCAGACAGTAAGATTTCATAATATAGACTTTGAAAACTGAACCCAAACCAGAAGCCTCCCCAACGCCCACCCTCCCCAAAAGTGTTAGTAAAGGTTAAAGCTATGTTCCCATTGTAAAACCTGGATCTTCAATTAGGAAAGAGTAATTGGGGAAAAATTAGAAACCATGAGGTCTCATCACCTATGGCATAGTCTTTACAAAGAGGAAAGGAATATTTTTTTGTACTGTTATTACCATTAAAAAACATGCTAACACAGAAGATAATGCACTTTAGGGAAGAAACGTCTACTGGATAATTTTGCAAATATGTTAATAAAATATACAAAAAGTTATTTTGCATGAAAGACTGTAGCACTGAGGTCCTAGCAAATAAATATTACTGAAAACTTTCATCCTTTCTGAATCCACCTAAACTCCTTTGACGTGTTCCTTTTTTGTGGAACACAACATGAAATTGCCAAAGTCCTGAAAGCTGATTCACGATGAGGCCATTATTAGAATTTCAAGAACTATATTTCACCCTTATGATACATGAGGTACTTGACCCAGTGGACATGCACAGATCAGTCATGATTCAGTCTGAGTTTAAAACACCTAAATTTACATGTCTACTTGTGCTGAGTTGTTGTTACAGAGATGTAGTCAGTACAGACAGTGGAAATTGGAGGACAGCATAGTAACAGCCAGAATGGAGCTATTGTCTGCACAGCCAGGAGGAGCTTACGAGTAGCACAGGCATGTTATGTCATTTAAGATGCCCTGGGGTACCTAAGATCTTCTGCTTTAGAAAAGCTGAAGTAGTACACTGGCTCCACTGAGCTCATTTGCCTAGATCTCCATCAGGTGTAACATAAAGTCAGGCAACTCCAGCTCAATTCAACAATGCATGCACAGATGTCTAGGGGATTTGGGGTATCTTAGGAAGACCACAAGGCATCTACAAGGGGCTGACAGATATGACACAGGACCTGTAAAAGACACGTGGCTTTCCTTCTAGAGTTGCAGCGGCAGACCTTACAGGATGGCCTTAGCCATGGTACTAGATAACTGTATAGGTAACTGAATTTCACTCACAACGTTCACCCAATATTTACCCTTCCTTTTTCTTACTGTAGCAACTAAAAAGTTAAAAAACTAACTAGTTTAATTTCTAGTTCCAGTTTAGGACTTATTTTAAAATTTGCAATAATGCCTTGGCCACCAGGATACAACATCTTTCCTGACTGATCTGTTCAGGTTTGTATAAATGTGCTTCCATAGTCTTTGGAGCATGGATTAGAAAGCCAGTGCTTGACTTCTCAGGGGACTGTCCTAACCTCCAGCTTCCAGAGTCAGTCTGACACCCCATCTCAGACTGTGGCTGGCTTCCACAGCAGCTCCAGAATAAGGTAAGGCTTCAGTACAGGCATTGCAGGTAAATGCTACAATCAATTGTCTTTTAGGTAGTATGAGAGGAACACAAATACTCTTTCTAGTGGTTTTGGAAGGAAGATTTTATCTATGAATATTAAATCCTATAAATCCTAGTTTACACTACTAAATAAAGTTTGTTTCAGTACAAAACACATTTTTAAAACAAGCACACACACTTACAGAAGTACTGCAACTTTCCAAGACATTGTCCCCCTTAACCTTCCTTGCACAGACATTTGCTATGATCTTTGTACAGAAAATCAAACACAAAGCAATAGGTACTGAATAGGACGTGTGAATTCTTTAGGAAAACCTGTTATTTCTTTCGTATATCTAGATTCTCAAACCTTGCTATTGGAGAATAATTTTAAAATCCATTACCGTGAATTTTATAATGTTATTACATATTTATAATGACTATTCATTAAAAAATACAAAAGATTTTTGAAAATTCATCATTATGCTGCATCCAAAACAATTACTCAAACAGCTAATAATCCATTGCTTATTAGTACAACATGTTTTTTTCAAGCATCTGGATGTGTGTGTTAAATCTCTAACAGCTGTTAGTGATTCCCTGCTGTATTCCTGTATTTTTATTATTGTAATCCATGTATCCCTTGAATATTAGATGTTTTTAATACACAGAGTTACCAAGCAACTGCTCAAGACAGCTTTATTATATGCAGGTTTCTTGCATGCTTCATGAGACTGCTTCTATGAACAGAATTATCAAAGCACAAGAACAGAAGAGTAAGCTGGGGAAAGAGACCAGCTAAGGAAGAGAACAATTTTAGAGGACTAATTCTATGAAATTCACTCCAATAAACCTCAGTGACTCAAAGAGCGTAGAGGCTGTTAACTTTCTAGAGCTCCAGGCTTCACACTTTGCCATGTGAGGTTGACTGCAAGCTTTTTACCACAAATAAGTTTTTCAAGGACTTAAGTCATTTTGTCTTGGCCCTAAAATTATACTTGTGCATAACATGTTCCCAAACATACAACCTCAAGTACAAACCTAATGACCCCAACATAAGAAGCTTAAAATATCAGAATTCATATCTGGTGGTAGTAGTCCTCATAAAATGCAGTGTATTTGTCAGTTTATTTAGTCTAGGGTTTGCACCCTTCAGGTGCACCTCAGCACATTTTTAGGCCTTTTCTCCAATAACAAGAGAGCTCAGAGCTTACATCTTTTATGAAAGCTGGATATTTCCTGTAATCACATGATTTCTCAAAGCTGCAGCACTTGGAGGGAAGCAACTATATATATATTTGATATGTATTGGTCAGCATAGTTTGATTATGGTCAGATTCTAAGAATCTGTCATGCCATGGTGTTTTTAGAAAACTGCAGTTTATCCACACACTAATGCTGGAACAGTAACAAAAATAGAAGTTAGTAAGATATATGAGGAAAAAATAGCAAATATTACTCTTGTCTGGATGACAAAGTGTTTCTGAGGATTATTATATCAAACATAATTGCAGCATAAAGAAGTAACTATATGAGACATCAAACCTTGTTCATTGAAAGGATTTTGGTTTTAAGGCTAAGTACTTTTTGAGAAAACATGATTTTTTTCAGTGTAGAAAATAGAAACTGTTTCTTTGCTTTTGTATTTCTAACTTCATGTGTCCTATAACATTGTAGAATTAATCCTAAATATTGGGGTTTTTTCTTAGAAATAACACCCACAAGAGGATGTGCAGGAGTTAACACATCTCCTGCAGAGCCTGGGTTCAGGCAAAATTAATAAATCTTTCTGAACAGGAGCTGACAAGGGATAGAGCCATGTGTCTTTTCCCTGTAACCTCGAGAACTCCAGCTTCCAGGAACACAGCTTACTGATATAACAGGTTTGTTACCCACAGGCGGTTGTCCTGGGCTTTGTTAAGTGGTTATGCTGCTAGCCTTGGAAGCAATATAAATGCATTTACATGCTACTGTGCTTGGACTCATAATATTCCAAGCAGAGCAAGTGCCAGTCTCTAATCTGCAAGCTACATAAATCATTTCTGGACAAATGAGACTTGTTATCTATAAATGCTACGGTATGCTTTCACATAGTTAATCATATGGGATGTAAACATGCTGAAAAGCTGTAACATTCATATTTCCCATTAAAAGGATGCTCACTTTAGAGTTAAAGAAAGTGAAAACTGTACAGAATAGCTTGAAAAAATAGCTGTATGGTATTAGCAGGATAAATCTGATAGTTTTTCCAAAGTATAGTTCAGGGTCAAATTGATTTCAGATTATCTGGATTGTGAATTCACATCAAAACCAGTGGCTATCCTTTCTTGAGCAACTCAGATCCAAGAGCTGTGCTAGTAGTTGCCATAAATTGCCACCAGGGAGAAGGAGGACTGAAGAAAAGATGGGACGACTTTCTCTACCCCATCTAAAACCCTGTGGGAATCAGAGCAACAGCTGAGCCTGAAACTACATCATGTTTCATATGACATAAAGAACAAGTGGACTCACACTGAGAACTTTAAGTTTCTAAGTGGTTTATTACAACACACCAAGTTTTATGTTGCAAAAACACAAAGATCTACTTTAGGTGTGGTTTATTTGGTCCATTAGTAACTGGCCACACAATTTCAGGCATTAACATCCTGCTTTTCTACTCCCAAGCAGCTGTGAAGTTCTACCTGCACTTATAGGTCATAAGGCATTAACCCTTCAGGCATTATCTGAAAGATTCATCTTTGCTAATAAAAAGATCTACTGATTTTTGAAGATAGGCCAGAAAAAGTCAGCACTAGAAGGGAACAAAGCATTATAATGACCATGCTGATGCACACATCTTCTCTGGAATTACACTCACCGGCCTTCCTCCAGCCCCCTGAGGAATTATGCAGGATAATAAAGATGATCTGGACTTCATCTCTTAAGGCTACTCCATTTTAGCTGGAGAAGAAACATAGCATTGTCCAGAGAATATGTTTGTGGTGGTTTAACCCCAGCTTGTGACTAAGCCCCGAACAGCTGCTCACTCACTCTCCCCACAGGGATGGTGGAGGGAATCAGAAGGGCAAGAGTGAAAAAACTCAGGTTGAGGTAAAGGTCATTTAATAGGTAAAGCAAAAGCCACACACACAAGCAAGGCAAAACAGAGAATTCATTCCCCACTTCCCACCAGCAGGCAGGTGCTCAGCCATCCCCAGGACAGCAGGGCTCCATCACACATAACAGTTACTTGGGAAGACAAACACCATAACTCCAAACGTCCCCTGCTTTCTTCTTCTTCCTTCAGCTTATATACTCAGCATGACGTCCCATGGTATAGAATATCCCCTTGGCTAGTTCAGGTCAGCTGCCCTGGCTGTGTCCCCTCCCCATTTCTTGTGCCCCTCCAGCCTTCTCACTGCAGGGCCTGAGAAACTGAAAAGTCCTTGACTTAGTACAAACACTACCCAGTAAGAATCAAAAACCATCAGTGTGCTATCAACATTGTTCGCACACCAAATCCAAAACACGGCACTGTACCAGCTACTAAGAAGAGAATTAACTCTGTCTCAGCTGAAACCAGGACAATGCTTCTACTAAACAGTTTTTTGTGCAAGATCTAGACAAAGAAACCAGCTTTCTGTTTCCTTTTGCATAATACATTAGTACCCTGTCACCTATAAATACTCAGACTCAACCTCCTGTCAGATTACATTTGTATTTCTATTTCTATTTAATGTTTTCTTCCCCTCCTTTCAGCACACTATTTGATACTCTGCTTTTTCACTGGCTTCTTGGGAGTTTGTCTGCACATGAAATTCGTTCAGCAACTCTTTCTGAATATTCCTGTTTTGAAATAGAAGTATCTTATTTGTATTTAGGTTGATTTGGTTTCTGGACTAATCTGAATAAGTGATAAAATAAAAGATATTGCTAAATACATTAGTATGCAGGAATAACTGCTGCAGATTAGACTCACTGTCTACCTCAACCCAAAGTAACGTTTTAGCTCTACTCTTAGAATAAAGTCTATTGCTATTAAGACTCATTCTAGTTAAATAAGACTATGCCTGATGCTGACATTATAATTAAATTAATAATATAATTTAATGTAGTGTCATATATAAGTGCTAACATAGTTCTACCATAGCGTTATTTTTTAATTCTGCTGTAGTCATATTTTACATAATTCCAAGAAGCTATGAATGATCCTGGGAGCAGAAAAGTTCCCATCTGATAGATTTCCCACTTTTTGCATATATGAAATGAATGTTGCAATACAGAACTGTCCAAAGGACTTCTATAGTGAATACTTTTAATTTTAAGATTAATATGATCTGTTTAATTAATTTTGTTTCATCTACTCATTGCACCTCTGGTCACCTTGACACACTAGCATAAGGGTCACCACATTATTCCATTGACTATGGATGGAGTCTGGAGGGTTTGAGTCAGGAGAAATTGTCTTGCAAGCTCTGCCCTTTTTTTATCACGCAGGCTGCTGCACCCATATGCCTTCTCAACTCTAGTGGATTGTCCTCATTATTGGGATACTGAATCCACAGCTGCCTCCTCCTCCTCCACAGTGTCTTTATATGTCTGTACTGTAGAATGAAGCATATCCTGGGAAGGGTGCTGAGCACTTGGACCATTTTCCCACACTGCAGCACTGTACATTTCCCTGCCTCTTTCTGGAAATCTCCAACAACATCTCTCCAAGAGAAGTCCTAGGATAAACTTGGGGCAGTTTACCCTCTAAGAGGCAATATCATTAAATCTAGCCCAAATTTGGTACCCTCTGGCCCACCCATTTCCCCATCTGCAAGCAAGCACCCCTGACTCTCGCTCATGCTGGGGCGGTGGGCAGGCTGCCTCACATCTGCTGTTCCCAGCTGTACTGCAGGCACTATGAACCACTAGAAAAACTCCACAAAATTTTGTCTTTGGCCCACAGGGCAATCAAATGTGTACTGTAGCGCTATGCTTTACGGTCGTGTGCAGTCTGTCATAGAGGGAGCTAGGTCAGGATCATGGGGTTTTTGTTAAATAAATGAGTTTAATTTAGTCTTTGCTCTTAGTCCTCCGCCATCACCCCCCTAAAATAAATAAATAAATAAATAAACTGTTATTATCCACTCCTACCAGTGAAATATTTCTTAGAACTGGCCTTTAAGAGACAGCAAATTACCTCAGCACAATATAAATTATTGATGTCATTCTTGAAACTCTTATTATTTCTTTTTGTTTGAAAAGTACATATGCATATGTATATGTATATTACAAAGGAGAAAAACTACTGCTTAGCAAATAAAAGCATATTGTCAATGACAAATTTGTCAAAAATCCTAATCTTCTACAGGCTTTTACAATGGTACATTTTTCTACCAGGTTTTATATGCCACCAGTGCATTTGCTGAGAGTAGATGGATTTGGGGGGCTTACATAGGTTAATTTACCTTATGACACTATATGATTGCTTTGGAACACAGCAATAGATCTGCTATACCTGGTGCTTTTGTCCTAGGGACTCGCAACATTTTTAAAGCACACAGCTGTCATAAGGATTCTGCACTCGCTCCTAACCTTATGTAAGGCAGGAGGAGCAGTATAGCTGTCTCTAACTTCAGAAGATTTTTATTTAGTAAAAGAAAGAAAAAGAAATCACTTTTTTATTCTGTTTCTGCTATTTACACATCCATCTTTGAGTCTGGATACAGACCAGAATAAAGATTTCTTGAATTTTAAATGTAGCGAGATCTGAGATTAACCTGATTTCTGAAGGGAGAGGATTCAGTAGCTGTTGTTTTATTATCAGTAACTTCAGGCATCTGCCTCTCATCTCTCTCTGGGCCTGGGATTATAACAGTTATTTTCTGCATTGATGGAGGAGGAAAAGAAAGAGGACCAAATGTCAACACAGTGATGTCTTTAAAAGGTCAAAATGAAGCATGAAGTTATATCCTCCACGGGAGAGGAGAGCAGTGCACTAAGGAATGACCATCCCTGAGGAAGCATCCTGGTATTTCTGCACCAGGGCAGCAGCAAGTAGCTTTCACTGTGTTTGCCAGCAAGGACACAACTTCCAACACGGTCTTTAGAGATGATGAAAAGCCAGTCTGTGTCCTCTACATGGACTCTGCAGCACTGCTGGCTGACAGTGGCTCTGCACTGTCCCTTAGGGTGGAGATGTCACAGGTCCAGCCTCTGAAAAATCTGCTAGGCAGTTTCCAAGTCATTGTCAGATCCCATTGACAACAGCCCTCAAGGCTCTTTTTTCTTGTACAAAGGCAAAACAAGTATCTGAGACTAATCTGGCTTTCCTTTATAATAGCTAATTTGACTGGGAACCAAGTCACTTGTAAATATGGACAATACTTGACTTACTTTCAGTATTTTTATAATCAATACCCTGACTTCAAGCATTTAAAAGCTTTTACTGTTATGCTAAATATTATGTAACGTAGTATAGTGAATGGTCTGTACTAGGACTAGATCTCTAAAGGATGTGCAGAATTTCTCTTTAAAAAACTGGTGCTCATCCACAGCAATTAACTGTCATTTCTACTCACTTTATGATGGTGTCTGGTTTAGAGGAGTCTCAAAGCAGTTTGAATCCCACACGATGCCATTAAGAAGCTTGCAGAATATCTGTCAGCAGCTAATCAACACCACCTCACCTATCCACCACCTAAAGCTCATTATGATCACTTGTGAACGGCATTAAAATATTAGCTACAGGGTGATAAATCACAAAAAAATGACACCAAAATAGCTGTTAGTCACAGGAAAATGTAAACAAAACACAACACACACACACCCCCCCCAAAAAAAAGCATTCCCTGCTGCTTCCCTTTTTTTTTTTTTTTTTGGTGTGATTTTTTTCTGTTAGTACTGAGCACCACCTGCTGGATGGTGCCCGCTTGCACCGACACCCACCCCCAGGGTGAAGAACAGGTATTCACACACACAAGCTGAGTGAGGCAGGTCTTGCCCCACATAAAAGGACAACACATTTTTCCATATAGATATCTTCCCAATTCCGATAAAACGTATGCTACTGACATATGTTTTATCATTTATTTCTAAATGCATATAAGAAGCTCAGTATGTCAACAGATTGCACACTGTCATTGAAGTGCTAAAATAAATTAGTGGTCAGTGCTACAGCTGCATGCTTGTGTGGCAGGCGCTAATCTGCTCTTTCCACCAGGCAAACACTGTCCAGAACATGCCTGTAGAAGGACAAGCTCTAATTCTAATTATCAGCCTCGTGTTTACTTGGTGTTAGAAGACAGATGTAGAAATAGTTTTTTAACCTTCCACAATTGTTTTAGGCCTATTACCCTGCCTTGTAATGAAGCAGCCATACACTGGCATACTTGCTCCTTAGGAAATCCCAACCAAAGGTCTCCAAACCGCTCCAAAAGGTCTGGTTTCACAGACTTTGATACTTCCCTGTTAGAGATTATTAGACTTGTATGAGGAAAACACAATCTCCTCTCGTTTTGTAATCCCCAAGACACCTACTTTAGATGTCTTACCAACTCTGTGCATGTAAACTGCAACAGTGAAGTGTCAACACTGGTCTTTATTAGCTGCTCCTTAAGGATTTTTTACATTAATTTTGTAAAAATTAGTTTTATGACAGGCATTTCATGCAAATCATTTGGAAAATATGGCAATATATTTTTATTATCTTGCTCAGTCACTAACATACAATTATTACCTGTGTGGAGCTGAACACAGTTACAAAGAGAACTGTACCAAATGTATTTAAGCACAAAAGTAGCCTTGATCAAGATATTTCTTGAAGAGGAAATAAGATTAGGAAAGAAGGCTCCCTTCCGCAATTGCCTTTTCTTTGTTACAAACACCCTGATTTCTCTCTGCAAATCGAGGCGGAACGGAGCTGCTGCTGAGGGCAAAGGCAGGACAAAGCTGTGCAGAAGGAGGGAGCAAAACAGGGCCTGTCTGGAACATTTGATAGGGGTTCTGTACACTTGCCCCAAAATTCAAGCCATTTACTCCATGAAAGACGTGTGAAACAAAACTAACTTCAGGAAAGTTTTTATTTTTTATTTTTCCTTTGGTAGCGTGGGATATGTAGACCAAATGGAATATGCAGTCTACAATGCTTACAGTAAATAAATTCCTTCTACTTTTACTGAAATATATGAAGAACAGAGGACTCTAGATAATAAAATGTATCTACCAAGGGTAGAGCAAGAGTCATCATGAATGCTGAAATATTTTTGTCCTAAAACATCCTTTTAATTTCCTTAGAGGCTTTGCTTTCTGCAATGAAAAAATTGAGAGGGTTTTTTCCCCTTAGTCCTAGTGGGACTATTTTAGCATTCCAAATTATAATATTAAGGGTTTATAAGCGAAGAAATACATTGCTGGGGGACAGAATAAAGAAGTGGGAAATCATTTTATGCCACTGATACTCAAAAAATGCAATCAGCAGCAGTAGCATTATTAGCATGTTCCAGATGGCACAGTACTATTGCCACTGTGATAGAAGTTTTATATTATTATATTTACATTATATTAAGATTTATGGAAAAATGGAATGAGCCAATGTTCTTAGTGTCTGAGAAGAACATTCTTGTAATTTCTGTTAATGTTAAAACACATTTACTGAGACAGAACCAGAGTTGCGGCATAATTTAAGTTGAAACGGATCTTTGGAAGTCGTGTGGTCCAACTCCCCACTCAGAGTAGAGCCAACCACAAAGTTGAATCCAACTTTGAAACCATGAGGTTACACAGGGCTTTGTCAAACCAAATCTTGTATCTAAGGCTGGAGATCCTACAGCATCTCTGGGCAACACATTCCAGTGTTTCATTACCCCCCTTACAGTAATTGGCTTTGCCCTACTAGTTAATTGGAATTTTAACTGTCTGCACCTTGTGCCCATTGCCCCTAGCATTGGGGGCTGTGCACTTCCAAGTAGAATCTGGTTCCATTTTCTCTATAAACACTCACTAAATAGTTGAAAAAAGGAATTTGCTTACTCTTCTCCAGGCTGAGCAAACCCACCTCTCTGCAACTGTCTTCATGTCATGTGTACCACCCCCTGATTGTCTTGATGGCCCTCTGCTGTACTCATTTCAATTTATCATTGTCTTATTTGTACTAAGGAGGACAAAATTTGACATAGTAATTTAGAAGCAGTCTTACAAGTGCTACACTGAATAGACACTGAATATCCGTCTTCCTGCTGGCTGTGGTCTTACTAATAAAGTCCAGTACATTTTTAGGTTTCACTGCATTACATACAAATTGGTTGCATATAAACCAAACACCAGTGGGTACTGTTTGTTGTGATATAATTGCAATGTTGTTGTGTTGGATTGTAACTGAATTTTCAGAGAAAAACTGTAGTTAACTGCAGTTATTATTTAATTAGTAATCATATCATGTAAGGTGTAGAGGAATGAAGCTGGGTTAATTAGCATTGATAATATACAACTGTGGGCTGGCTTCAGGGGCAGCGGGTTGGCCGATGTAGATAAGGTGCAGCTGTGGCTGGTTAAGTTTAGTGGTTGAGAGCCAATGAAGAGAGAGCAGCCAAGGAAGAAGCTGAGAGAAGAGAGAACATGTGTCCTGGATGAGGTGAAGTGAAGGCAGCAGAGGGACTGTATGAAGGGTATGCTGGTATGAGGTGGTAAAAGACCTTGTTGCAGCTTGATAGTTTGGAGAGTGTTGTGGCAGTAAGCCATGTTATTTATTCTTAAGATAATATTTTAATGAAATTCTGTAAGCTGGAAAATTCCTCCTATGGGCTGTATAGCAAAATGTCACGTGGGCAGATGCACAGCAAGTGTAACTGCAGTAGCAGCACACGCCACTTGGCACTTCTGTAGTTTTATCCAGCACTAATGAAGCTTTGTAGAACTCCTATGGAGCAGGTAATTATTACATCCATTATGCAGAGGGGAGGAATTGAAGCATAAATAAGCAACAGAACTAATTTAAAGTCTGCAGTGATGGCCTAAATGACCTCTTAATGAGTAGGAGTTTTGGGAATGATTTAATTAGAGGAGAACTAGGTCAAGGCCAAGTGCTTTTGACAATCTCATGCTACTTTTTCTAACTCAAGGTCAAGCAGAGAGCAGAAGTCAAGAGGAGGCCCTCCTTCTAATCCTTTAATTTATTTTGAGTGCGTATCATACTCATGAACAGTGAATCAGATTCCTCCTCCCCAAGTGCTAACGTTCCCATTATGAGCAACACAGAGTAAAAAAAGGGAAAATCTGTTAATTCCATAGTTCGGGGGGTGGGGGGGCAGGAATAGCCAGCTAGGGTAGATGGGCATAGCAGTAGATAGGTTCTTGAAACGATTTCAGTAATTCAGATAGTCAGTGCTTTGTCTACAGTATGTTGGTGTCCAGGATACTCATTATCCATTTCAAAGACTATTTTCCATGAAGCCCAATTTTATCAGGACAACTTGTCAAGCTACCCTTTTAACACAGTATATTCATAGCATGATTAGACAGTTGCTTGCGTCAAATCCTGAAATGTCTTTTAGAAAAGGTAGGGGTTTATTCTTTTTATTTAACAACAGGAAAAATTTTGTCAAAAGTTAAATAAAAGATCTCAAAAATGTTCCTGAAGACCTTAAAATTAGGGTTGTTTATTATATCACAAGAATTAACACTCCTGAAAATGTTGACTTTATGATCCAACTGAAAAATCAGGAAATAGCTGTACAACGCCACAAGATGGCACTGTTTTATGCCACTGAATTTATTCTGTGTCCCAAAACAAGAAATAGGTTAACAGAGATGATAAAAAGTAGTGGGTGCATATACAGGCTTACAAAAAATAAAGTGAATAGTAATAAATGAACATGAAATATAAAATAAGTAGGCTAAATAGGAGATTCGATAGCAATAGGGTAGAACTCATTAAGGAATGACACGTCTGCCCTAATGTTCTCAGCAGGCAGACAGGGGCTGGAAGTTAAGACAGCTAGTCTAGTTCTGATTAAGCAAGAGCTCATCAATATGATTACCTAGTACTTAAACTTTCATTGCAAGTCTTCAGATTCAGGAAATAATACTTATCCTCACAGCATTTCTCAACCATTTCTTTTCTTTGGAAGATAAAATTCATCTACGCTTGATTTCTACAGTCAGAGAAAGTATTTTGCAAAAGAAAGTAGTTCTATAACGTGGACACTTACACATTTGTGCAGAATGTGTGTATTAACATTATTCGCAGCCCTGAGAATAATTTTATGCAAGCTTCCCAGAACAACAGCATGACACAAAGTACCATGTTTTGATCCTGGGCAACAGGAATTTGTTTCATGTTGGGAGAAAGGAGGATCAAACGAACTTCTCAGGCACACCCAATGCACTTAGTTTTGCTGGTTGAAACTTAAGTTGATGCTCATTCAGACCTAAAAGTTTACAGCTCTTCTATTAGTGGGTTGCTCCATAAAGCTCAGGTAGCTTTCTTCTCCACATTCCTGCATGAATGTCAAGATCATTTTTACCTGGCAGGGCATGTCCTACCCTTCTTTGCATTCCTTAGGGAATATGTTCTTCCCAAAGGCACATAAAGGAAGGCATTCATTCCCACTGAATTCACTGGGAAAGTGTAGGCCCTTACACTTTTGTCTCATTGGCAGTCTCAAATTCCTGCTGGGGAGCATGTCATGCAATTAATATACAGCCTGTCTTTATATCGATACAGATGAGGGGAAACTTTCTTACTTGTGGGACAACATCTAACTACAATATTTTTGAGGCATATCTTTGAAAGACAGGCCCAGGACAGGCCTAGAACCATCTCTGAGTTTTGAGTTGCCCCTCATCACAAGTAGATCTGTTTCTTCACATAAAGTCAAAGATAATAGGAAACTCCCTGATGAATTTCAAGGAATCTATGAAAAATATCCCTATTTGGATTATTTAAATATCCCATTATTTTTTGTGTTTCTGTATTTGCAACGTGCAAGAAAAGAAAATGTTTAGATACAAAATATATGTGTGTGTACAGCAATATTACCTCAACAAAGAAACATCAAATTTTATAAGCATTGCAAGAAGCCTTTCAAAAAAATTTTTTTTTTTCATTTAAAACATTTTCCATCCTCTTCTTAATAGAACCATAGAATCATTTAGGATGGAAAAGACTTTTAAGACCATGGAGTCCGACCATTAATCTAGCACTGCCAAGTCAACCACTAAACCATGTCCTTGAGCGCCACATCTACCCATCTGTAACATACCTCCAGCGATGGTGACTCAACCACTTCCCTGGGCAGTCTGTTCCAATGCTTGACAACCTTTTTGGTAAAGAAATTTTTTCCTGGTATCCAATCTAAGCTTCACAACTTGAGGCTGTTTCCTCTTGTCCTATTGTCGTTACTTGGGAAAAGAGATTGACGTCCACACCACAGTCCGCCATGGTGAAGTGCACTGGGATAGTCAGTCTTAAAGCTTTGACTCCATTGATCAAAGGTCCATTCATGTCTACTACAGGAAAAAAAAAAGCTTTGCAGCCATTATTTTAGCAGCATTCATGGAAAAGGAAAGAAGAAAAAAAAGGGGGAGTAGGAGGAGCGATTTGGGGTATTTTAACCTATTCAGGTCAGGAAATTAATAATACAGGTGAATCTTGGCAAAGGGTTTCTCAGCTTGGATCTTTATGTATTTGCTGGGAAGGGTGAAGAAACAAGAAGGGGGATAAAACAGACATAGTGTTTGGAAAATTGGCTCAGGAACCTGAAATATGTTTGTAGTGAGCTCCTATTCTGCAGATAGTCCGGTCTTGTCATGTCTCTAAGCAACAAGATCTATAATATGCACTTGCACTAACACAGAGTAAATTGCCTCGAATTTGCATAAATTTCAAGCCAGATCTGAACCTTTATTCAGTGATTGTTTTATTATCACAGTAAGTAGGGGAATAAATATTGTCATGGGCTTAAGACCTTCATAAAGCTGATTATTTTTTGCTATTCACATGAGAATATTATCTAGGAATTATTTATATTCAGAGTTCTGACTAAAGCTCAAAATTACTGTGTGGACAAGGTCTTCACATGTAATAGTCACCTATCAATATTTTTCAGATGTCAGTGATGACAGAATGTAGAAATCTCTGGATTATGGGGTATTCAGTTGTGTTGTACTGCTATGTAAAATATGCATTTTTTTCCAATTCTTGTGATCTGTATGACACTAAAAGTTATAAATAAAATAGTAATAAATGCATGCCTCTTGAGCATAAACCAAACCTAGAAATAACTTGGGTTGAAGTATGTAAAAAAAATCTTTAATCTTTCCATTAGAAGCAGACTTCTAAACTGCCACATGCAAACATGAAGTATGTTACCTGTATTCCAGGTGTTATAAAACGTGTAACAAATTAGATTGAAATCTTTCTGGTAACTCATGACATTCATCAAAAAATGTACTGGCAACATGAGATAATATTTTAAAATGGGAAAATAATATTTTGGAGATTAGAAACAAACGAGTATTTTTATGGGACACGAAAATTGAATTTTTTTGCATTTTTATATTCTGTTTTTAACGTCACTAGAAGCGTTTCAAAATGATTGAATAATTCTGCTAGAAATGATCGAATTTTACAGAACAGAAACATCATTCTATTAACACAAACTATAGAGAAGACAGTAACAGTCCAAATGCCACATTAAAAAGGTGTGAATTTGGTCATGATAATAAAGTTGATGCTAATGAAGACATGGGAGATTCATTTATTCATTAAACATGCCAAAGTAGATGTATAGCAACAACATTCTGACCTGGTAACATTTGAGGTCAATGTGTAATTGATACAAATTAATACGTAAACTTATAAACAGAATGATACGAACTAGTTATGTTGGACAGGAACCTGGAGAAGATTCCGTGCATTTACCTTACTTGATAAAGTCTTTCATTGATAATCTTCTCTGACCTGGATAGTCTTGTTGAATAATTCTAAAAATACATTTTACTTTAGATGATTGCTTAGTTTTTAAAAAATATTATTTCTTGTTTACAGTTACTGAGTGGCACAATATAGGAATGGAATTCAAATCCAGATTTGGACATCCTCAGCTCAACTCAATCATTGCAAAAACTGATATCTGCTGCTATTTAAGAAATGTCATAGGACCTGGAAGACTTGTCTTTTGTAGTAGTTGTTGGGGGCAAGGTATGATGCTTTGGGGCATCTTATACACCATGACCTACCTATATGCAGGGGAATATCAAGCTGTAAGTTTTGTTGAATACAAGACCTTTAGACACCAAGCACACGCACAGACTCCTACAGGTAGAAACCTAAGCGTAGATGTCTCCATCTGGAGCTGAATCCCACCCTAGATATCTTTTCACAAGGACAGCAGAGAGCTGATGTGATTGCCCACACAATGGCATCTAGGATTGTTTGATATGTCTGTTTGACCTGGTCCCTACCTGCCACTCCAAAATGGCCTGGATCACCTATGTCATATTTTACAAGCCTCTCCAATTCTTTCAAATACCCAAAGCATCTCAAAAAGCAGTGGATGCTTTTGTGTGCACAAGTGAACAGAGGATATTTTGTGTTCATGGATCCCTTTACAACACAAAAATGGCTCAGCAAACACCCAACACCTGTCATTCTTCCTGGCACTGAGTAGCTTTAGGATCCAATCTGTTTGGGGGTTTTTTCCCCCTTCCTTTGTGGAATCTCTTACATAGTTTGGTCTCTGATTTCAGATAGTTTAAATAGTATTCTTCTGTCCTGTTTCAGATGCCTTCATCTGATCAGGTCTCATAGGCTAATTTTATAGTCAAGGAGACTATGACACATTTCTAGACTGCAATTAAACTCATCCTAAAGTATGTGGCTAAAATAGGTCAGATGAATCACATGACCATTTCTCTTTATTGTCTCTATGGCTAGCTCAGGTGTAGACATCTAAAGTTAGGTCAGATTAATCATGTAATATGGTATCCCTTAAGGACAGAGTTGAAGGGAGGAGTTATATTTCTTCTGAAGTGACTAGTTACCATAGTGTCTGGGGTTGTCAGAAGTCAAAAAGATTAATTCTACTTACGTATTTGTACAAAGTATGATCGTTGATTCACATGTTCTTATTATTTGTAAGTCTCAACATATGAAGAGTTCCCCGCTGAGAAAATACGTATATCGTTATCAATACCTAACCAAGAATTTTTTGATCACCCAAGAATTTTAAACTGGTTGGGATTAAAAACAAGTAGATAATCATGCTTTCACAGAGTTAGCCTTGAACATATGACACAAAATTTCTGTTGGTTTTATGTCTTTGTGCCATCTTTATGCTGAACATGGCAGAACAGCAAGCATTTGATACAGCATGAAGTGGATCAAATAGACAATAAATTGCTATGCATAAAACCTACCACTGCAAGGTCCATGCCTCACATAAATTGATCATTAAAAGAGACTTGAACTTATGCAGTTGCTTTATACTAGAAAAAATTACTATTATCATGTGTTCATTATACTTTGATCTGCTGTTAGGAGTCCTAAACTTAAATTTACTATATCCTCTAAACAACGACTGAGAGTTGAATAAGGTCTCACACGAGTGAATGTTTCACTAAATGCTTGGTTGAGCATAAAAGAATCCCCTTGCACCAATTCATCAAATCTTCAGTTATGCAAATACAATTCCTTGAGAAACTGCATTGTAGCAGATTAGTGAAATTATGGGAATTAAAAATAACTGGCATAATCTGAAAGTCCAGCAAACAGAAGGAGAAAAAGGAGTAGAAATCAGGAATGAGGAAGATGAGTAGGCTTCACTGTCAAACTGGCTTCAGTGTCAAGAAAATGCCACATGTTTACTACTAGGCAGCTAATAATTACATATGACCATAACAAAAGCACATCATGTTTCTAAAACTCAAGGGGCTGAACAACCATGTGATGACAGGAAAGTCAAAACGCCTTCCTGATGGAACTGAGGACCAAGAAAGCCATAAAGAAGGAAAAGACATGGAGGACTGAACCTGAATATCCTTCAAAGGCAGGTCAGAAGTTCAGCTAAGTACCAGCTTTTGTGCAGCTTGAAGATTTAATATTGAAGGAGGTACACACATATCCTTAGCCAGAGGACTGTGAAGCATCTATAAGTTAGTCAGATGAAGGATGACAGAAAACTTTAGAATCTAAATATTACATAAATACATGTGTTCCTATATTTACTTTAAAACTGTGTTTTATAAGCCTTTGTGGCAGTACTGTTTATCTTTGCTTATATGCCTTTATAATGAGAAGACTGCTCTCTTTGGCAGCTCCCAATTGGGTGACCTGCTTCTGTTCCCCATCCCCTAAACATGGAACTTGCAACAGTTGGACATCATAGTAATGGATAAAATTTATGTTTAACACCTTGCTATTTCACATGAATTAAAAAAGGAGAGCACCAGAAAATGAAGTTTCATAGAAAGAAAGAGAGAGAGAAAATAACCTGCATTTTGCAGTTGTCAGGGAGGTGTGAATCTTTATTAGAAGTGATTTTATGTGGCTTAAGGGCTTTTTTTTAGGCTCGACTTTTAAGGCACATTAGTGATTACTGTAACATGTTTTTTCTGTTGTACCTCCATGCATTCTGTATCATCTATCATTATTGTATCTCTGGAAAAGTTACTAATATTGTAAATGCTTTTACTGTCTTGAATTTTGCACCTAGATTTTCCACAAAAAAACAAAGGGGGGGGGGGGCAAACACAACATTAAACAAGTATTCAAATTAAAGACAGCCTTTATAAAAAAAAATCATCTTGAAATAAGCCAGTAGACCTCCCAGGAATGTTCTATTACAAATATTGTCGCAATTGGAATGAATACCTCCTGCAGCCTAAGCTTGCTACCATAAGTGGTCTGACTTTGTTACAAGGCATCCCAGTAAAAAAAAAAGGAAAAAGAAAAAAAGGGGGAAAAAAGCTACATTTTAAAGACGTGCAATGACTCTTAAGGGCTATACTCATTGACTATGGCACAAAGATTTAAGGTTCCTTGTGTCACTTCCTACAATCAGCACTTTAGTATGTGTAATAATTTATTTATTTTTATAAAGAAGATCCTATTTCACTAGATCTTTTGTAAGGGCTTTTTAGAACTGGTTATGTAGAAGCTGTCAAGACCCATATTTGCCATTTCTTTGAACAGTGAAGCCTTCTCTCAAGCGATCTCTCTCATGGGACACCAGCCCCCTACACTTTGTTACTTTTCTTTTAGCATGCTTATAAACAAAAGCTAACTCAAAGTGTGTGCCTATAAAGAAGAAAAGCCATACAAGGCTTGATCAAGAATCAATCTGTACGTTTACAAGTTTCTACAAACACTGGACTTGTGATAGATCCCATGTTACATTTGAGTGCCTGTGGTGCCTCATAGGGATATCTGAAGGCAAAAGATGATTAAATGCTCCAACAGAAATTGCAGGGCTGCCAGAAACACCAGCCGCTGATGAAGATTCAGAACAGACCTGTACTAAAAAGGGACATTAGAGTTCTAAATAACTATCAAGAAAACTTATTACTATTTTCTGACATAACCAATGCAAAGACAGAATTTAGAAGCTTTCCTTTTCTTAGAAAATTTCTTGCTCAAGCCTAGGATATCCCAGTTTCCAATAATATTCATATTTCTTACAGGCATAGAGTTATAAAATAATTATAACAGGACTGAATTTTGCAGTCCTTGGTCCTGCTGCACCATGGCAGGGGCTGTGACTGAGCCCAGTCCCCACCCTGGGCTCTGGCACTGGGGACCTGTGCTGGGGGATGAGGACACCCTCAGCTCTCCACACTGCTGCCCCTGCCTGGCACCCAGCTGCTTCCTGACACATCATTTGAAACGCAGAAATTCTCAGCCCTTCCCAAGGCATCTTCTGCAGAAAATGAATGGGAGAAGCCCAGTGCTCCACATCGTTTGCAGGGGACCTCCAAGGGCAGCTTTGACCACAAGGAGCAGCCAGGCTGGCAGGTAGAGCTCTGCTCTTGTGCCTTGTCCTCGGTGTGCATCAGGAATGTGTTGACAGTTGTGCCCCTCACACAGCTGAAGCAGAGGACCTATTTCTGTTTCCTAGAATGGTCTTAATTTATGAAATAAGGGTGTAGATGCTTGCTCTAAAATGGCAGCAATTTTAAGCAAAGGCTCAAATCAAGGCCATAGGAAACACTACTGATGAAATATTGAGCTATCTGTGAAACACAGTAGGGATTTTGAGAACTGCTTTCAGATTGAGCCATCAAATTTCAGCCTCAGCCTCAATTACCACAACCTGCATTCATCACTACAAGCATCAGCTAAGAGTTTTGAGATGACAGACGCTATAGAAAGGTAAATTTCTATAACCATGTTTCATTTTTGTCTAATACTTTGTAAGATTCCTTTTTTCTCTTTCCTTCATGACATGTATTGCTGCTATATCTACATCAATATTCCCAGCCCATTACTGCTGTTCTTAGCAACTTATCCAGGCCATCACAGCCATTATACCTTACTATGCACATAGCACAGCACAGTCCTAGTGCATCCAGCTGTGAATGGGAAAACAAGGATGAAGAGTCACACTTTTCCTTACTGCATGCAGATAGTCTCCCTGTAATTACAGCTATTGGAGATACTCCTCAGCAGATTCTCCCTTGGCTCCCTGAAGTTCCACTCCCAAACTTCATTAAAACTCAATCTGTGCAATGGTTTTCTGTGCGAGGTATATAAAGTCTCCCTTGAGAACAATTTTTTGTGAAGTGATGGGGGTTTGTTGCTCTTTAAAATAGTCCTAATATTTCCATATATACATGAACACAGGTTACTTGACACATGCAAGTATTTCACAAGCAGTTTGAGCTATATCAGCTTCTGCTGACCTAAACTGGCCCTTGACAGCTATAGGACTATGTAGAGAGAGTATTATAAACCTTGTAAGACTTTAAAGATGAATTCTCATTATTAGGGTCTTTTTAGGTTCTATTAAATACACAAGAAAAGGCTTCAGCCTGAAGGAAAGGAAATCAGAATGCTCAGGTTTATTTAAGAAAATCTAATAAATATAACTGTTCACTTTCAGCTCTTACTTTACAACTTCATGCTTCATGGTTTTTATATAAAACTCCTCTTGGTATGATTGTGACTTTTCACGAACTGCAGTCTAGAAGTTCAGTGCCAATTAATTTTGCCTTCTATCATTTTTTTCAATGACAAGAATGTGCGCACATGTGTTTCCTGCTTGAGCTGAGGTTCATATTTACAGGATGTGGAAAGTTAACATGACAAAAGTAATGATTGTGTAGAAGGAAATTCACTTTCGTTAACAGGCATCCTATTTACTCTACTGTCACCTTGCACGATATGCCGCATACCATTTCAAGCACAATAATTCTTTTGGTGAAAACTTCCTGCACAGAAAATGGAAACTTTGACAAAAAAACAACAATAACAAAAAAAAAAAATTATGACTGAGTTTACCCTGGAAAAAATATCAGTTAGATTCTTACCTCAGATACACCCATCCAGCTCCCATTGAGTCCACTGGTCAAATATGAAATTGATCCCAGAATATGGTATTGAATTATTTGGTTTAATAAGAAATTGTTAGGAAAAAACACTTTTTTATATATATTTTATTTTTTCACCCACTGCACACTACACTCTGAGAGGCGTGGCTGTCTTCAAAACTGTTTTCTAAAACCTTTTAATTACAGGTGACGCTTCATTCTGGCATTGACTGAAGAAGGATTCCCAGTCAGTAGAAAAATATCCAGGGAGATCAGGCAACGATCCTCAACAGCAATCTATAGGATTACTGTGGGATAAAGAAGGAAAGAAGTAAGTTTGCATTCATAAATCCTCAAAAGATGGACCCACAGACCCAGTCACAGAGTTAGAAATACCACACTCAAGCCAGTGGCTGGATTTGAATCACGGGGGAACTGCAGGGCTGACTGACACTGCCTACAGGTGGGCACCACAAGAACAAGTCATTTAAAGGAAATCATTTTCCATGCACTTACTACTACTACAACCCCCTGCCCTTAAAAACTGAGCTCCACATGGTTGCAACTCAAAGCATGGAAATTACTATAAAACCAGACAAATTCCCATGAATTGGTGCAAAGATATTTTAAGGGTTTTTATAACAATAATGGGGGGAAAGCTGTTTATTAGAGTGTTACCAGAAATGGCATACTTTGCATTTTTTGTTCTAAAAATGAAATATTTTGGATGCTGATTTCACTCAAGATTATAATCACCAGCAACAGTTCTTTTGCAAAGGCTATAACACTAGAATTTAAAAGGATGGAATTTACCTACATGAAAAATTATATTCTATGAAGCAAAATTTGTCCATAAGTCAGCTCATATGAATGACTGAATTGAGAATCATGGAATAATATTCTTCTCTGCTCTGTGGTGCATGAATTTAATTTTGCACAGTGACATGGATCACTGAAAATGACCATTTCCAGGCTTACGGAAGAGCTTGCCACTGATTAGAAATCAGAGTGCAACTGAATTTAGGTACAAACAGGCTGACAATCAGTTTAAAGATCTGAAGTTTTAGCTTTTGAGAAAAAATGTGTGTATGGTTCACTAGTTACTAAAATAGACTGAGTGTTACAACAGCAAGAGCATGTAGGCGTTGCTTGGGTAATAAAAATATGGGTGGTAACAAATTATATTGCTGTGAAAAGCAGATGAGGAGAGACGCCTACTGAAACCTGATGCTGCCTTTGAACTTTAAAATTTTGACTTAACAAGCTCCACACTGGTGCTGCTTTAGCAAAGACCTGTCACGAAGGGCAGATTTGTTTCACAGCAAAGTTGCTTTATTAAAAATCCTCAGCATCTTCATAAAGTCCTGATTCAGAAACAGAAGGAGGAGTTACACTGAACTTGACTGTTGACCTGACAGTGAGAATGGAGCTATTGTACCCAGAACTGAATATGCATATCTGTGCTGCTTCTTGTTGAGCTTCACACGGCAGTTACCCTTGCAGAGAGAGGAACCCTTTAAGAGATCTGAAAGCTGCTGACTTTCAGACACTGAAACCCTGAACCAGACCCTAAAGTCAGTAGGTTCCACGGCCATTAAGAGGTTAAAATACAACTTTTAACCTTCTCTCTTTTTTCTCCATTTGCTGTAGGGTAATCAATGGACTGTAAGCTGTGTGTGGCAGCATGGCCCATGTCGTCATCTTTGTGCTATTCAGCAAACTGCAAGCTAGATGTGCTCAATTAATAGTAAAGATTATCAGGGAAGCAGAGCTGGAAACGTTTACTTGGTACTGCATGAATTGAACCTGCTCGTTTTAATAAAACACTAATTACCTCACTGACTGTTTTGCACTAAGCCTCCTCTTTATACTGTGCTTTACTTGGTGGCAAGAAGTTAGTACAGTTCAGTACAAAATGTGGTACAAAGTAATGCTTAGGAAAGAAAAACTCTAATGGCACATTACGTGATGTTCATTGCGTGGCTTTCCATATTACTGCTGAACTTTCAGGTAAAGAAAGTATCATCTGTAATCATTAGTCACACAAATAAAACACAAAGAAAGGAAATGTATTCCCTCCTCTTGAACGTCAGCAAAAGACTGAGCAGCTCCTTTCTGCTCTGCATGCAGTACTAGGAAGAACAGCATCCACCTAAGTCACACTTTTTTTTCAGATTTTAACTAAGTTTCAGACTCTCTGATGAAGACAGATCTGCTTATGATTTGACTTTGCAATGATGGCAAGAAAAGGTATTTTTGTTTTCTCCTCTGACGTCTTTGAGACATAGAGGCTGCCTTATCCAGGAAAAATTTTAATGCTTTTTCAGTCTTCATCTATGGTTTTCTTCTGACTTCATCCTGATGGAAGCTGTGGCACAGTTAGACATTTTCTTGTTAAGGCTGCACTGAGACACAGCTCTCAGCCCAGTCTTACAGCTCCTTTTAAAAGCGACGCCAGCAGCAGTAAGCCATCTCATAAGCAAAGAAATGTAGAAAATGCACTGAAAGGCTTAAAGCAGAGAATATGCTTCACTCCTATTAGATCTATAAGAAGCTGATGATAAGGTTTTTATGAGTGCTATTAATTTTATGCAAAATTAATTGTTCTACAATTCAATGCTCTGTTGTTCCTTCTAACAACTGAATAAACATAATTTTTGCCATAGGAGAAACAACATTCCTTTGCCACCTATTAATGAACTAGAAAAGACTGCATACGTTGTCAGAGAAATACTTTGTCTTGCATCACAGTGACAAAGCTGAAATAACTGTACGAGGTAGATCTGCAGGATGTCTAACTAGGGCTGTTGCAAGAAGCAATGCCAATGCAACAAGATGCTCTCTGACTCCTAGAAACTTCTTGCCACCACTGCTAAGTGAGGAGCTCCTCTCCCTAGAATAAAACCTCAAGGCAACATCATGATGGAAGATGGCTTTGGGGGCTTTGGGGTGAATGAATCCCAAAAGACATAACAGGGAGGGGGACAAGGGATTAGGAAAGATGAAATTATTGGGTAGATGGAATAAGGTATTTATTTACTGTTTATAACAACTGATGGGAAAAACGAGGCAAAGATTTACTGTCTATTGTATATTGCTGTTAGGGGGGAACTAACAGCAGCTTTCTAATGCCCAGGCTTTTTGGAGTGATGTATGGCAGAAGGAGGAGATATAATGCATGTACATTGGAGTTCAAACTGGATGTAAGGAAAAGACTTTTCAACATGAGGACAGTAAGCCGTAGAACAGCTTGCCCAGAGAGGTTGTGCATTTTCCATTCTTAGGGGGTTTCAAAACCCAGCTGGATAAACCCCAGATAACATGGTCTGATCTCACAGCTGACCCTGCTTTGAGCAGGAGGTTGGACTAGAAACTGCCTGAGGTCCCTTCCAACATAATTTTTTTTATGATCTTGTGATCCTATGATTGTTCAGTTTATTGTGGAAATAGATCTTTTTCCAGCCATATAAATGAACTTTCCATTTGTCCTTATAGTTGCCTTGGCATTAATTACTGTTCATTATAAACATCTGCCTGACTGCTGACTATTGCCTTTTCTTAATTACCTCTGCATTTATCTTTCAGATTAGCAATATTTTATTTCATTTACATACAGACTCCATACTTGCAAGAAGAGTTGTAAGGTTATGTAGAGAACTCAAGAGAATGTGTTTAGCTTTCCTAGTTCAGATGCCAGAAAAGGCCCAGAGAGTTTTCCAATAATGAGGACATTTACCTTCTTTTTTCAGTAGTTTTAACATCATCTAGCAGGAGGGTAGTATTTGGGCTACAATCGCTCTAACTTTAATAAGACAGAAAAAGAATAATGCACTTTCGGGAACTGAGGAAAGCATTACCTCAATGTTCCTAACACTTCTATTGCTGTGCTGTTTGTATTACAAACTAGACAAATGATAGTCGAAGCTTGGAATGCCTAGATTGTAAAGGAGTTGTTTTCATGTTGGCACCATCACAAATGCAGTCTTTAACAGTGCTCTTACATTTTCTTTGACCTTTTGACAAAAAGAAAGAAGCACTTCTTTTTAAAGAGGTACCATTCTTATTTTTCAGATTTTAGGTGGGGAAAAAAATTAATTGAATGTGGTGCTTTTGTCAGATGACTAAAATATGTAAGACTATTTTAAACGTATTTATCCTCCTTGTTCTCAAACAAAAACTGAAAAGAAAACAGAGGAGCTGGTCATGTAGTATAGGTCCTCCACAAGTTGTGAAACATGGGTAAAGAGGAAAAAGAACCCTGCTGGAAAAAATCATTAGGTTTACACCTAGTGATTTTTATATATCCTGAGATTTGTTTTGATTGACACATCACACAACAGAGAAATCTGAGTGACTTTAATAAAACTTATAGTGTGTGCTTTCATTTTTTTGCTATATCAGAAGAGCCAAATAATTGTAGGAGAACCCCGTTTTGAATTCCTTAAGTTAGCTGGGTGCTAAGCAGATGAGCACTCCAGGAACAACCTGACCATCTCTCTCCACCTTGTGCCGGAACTTGTTGCATTTACTCATGTCTTCTTGCAGAGTTGACAGGGTGAGCATATCATAATATGGCTCAGTCAAAACAAAGTGAACCAGGAAAGACCTGCTGCTAAAACTGTTTAATCTAACCTGTCTGATTTTTACTATATTAGCAAATCATCCCAGCAAATCTTTGGAGACAATAAGAAGTTGACAAACAGCTGGGAGTGGTAGTGTCCTTTACCAATACAACAGAACTGAGAAGATAACATCCATTCACAATTTAATGCTCCTACAAAGGAGAGCCTGGATGCTGCAAATCCTTTCCAAACAGCCTATGCAAGACAGGTTATTAGATCTTATTTGGTTTGATATATTTCTTAAACAATTGTGCTGCATACATAAAGTATATGTTAAATACAGTATTTAAAGCTGCAAAGTTAAAATTTCAAGAATTAGGAAATAGCAGAATCAAGATTTTAAGATACCTTTCCTGTAGTCCAGTTGGGCACCTACCCTGCTTTCTGGCTGAGTCAGAGGCTATGTGTGTTGATTTATAAACATCAGGCATTCGTGTATATGGAGTTTGCAAAAATATCATAACGTAGATGTATTGGGATCCACACTGAGATTGTATGGGCAATTCAAACTCTGCCTTTTCCTGTTACCAGAGCTAAGAATCTAATTTAGCAATCCAACTATTGCTTTAACACACTTGTGTAATTTCCTGTAACAACTGTTCGTCACCTCATCTATCTTCAAATTTTAGTCCTGACCTTTTAACTCTCTACAAAGATTTCAGTCAAACTTAAGTTCACTGACTTCCAGGTCAAAATTAGATGGCTGAAACTTCCATTTTCATCAGCTATGTCCTCCTCTTCTCTGACAGAGCCTGTTGTAACTCAGAGAAGGCTCTACTGGTTATCTCATGAAGCACTTTCTGAATATTGTGTTGGTCAGTACCATGTATGAAGGTAAATGAAAAAAGAGGCCCTAGGCCACCTGAAAACTTCAGTGGCTTGGGAGTTGCTTCAGAAACTGTTCAACCACTCCTGCTGCATGCATGCTTTAACTCTGATATAAGGACAGCAAAAGTGACTAAGGACCATTTCAGTTGCCCTATTTTAATTTATTATGGGTATAATTGAGTCATGCTGGTCCGCAGTGGAAGATTATTGCCTTAGAGTGGAAGAACAATAGCTATCATGTTCACTGAGGACTAGCTGGTAGGGTTCTGGTTCAGTCTACCAGCTATGCTGCTACAGAAAGTTTCATTTACTGTTGATTTAGAAGGAACTATATAGGCCTGGCTGTTAATAGTATTCAGGTTCAGTGATTTTGATCCAGGCTGCAAGCTCTTGAAAAGCACAAGTGGGGAAAAAAAAAAAAAAAAAAAAGGAATGCATTATTTTTATAAACCTTCTGCACTTATGAGGGTATTATACGCTGTACATTTCTATAAACAGAGCTTTGTCACAGCGGAACTCCTTAGATCTTCTCAAAACAAACAGAAAAGGTTTTGGTAATAATAAGAGTATACTGAAGATATGCAGGTTTCTGTAAACCTTCTATAGCAAATGCAAACAAATCATTCACACATACCCATCAAAATCAGAAGACAGATTTGTGAAAAATGTCCTTTCAATTATATCCTCCCACTATGTAATAGAATCCCCATATATATCACTTAAACCTAGTGTTTGCTGTAGAGACTGTGTTAGCTTATGAGCTTATCAAGTCAGCACACATAGATTCGGTCAATTTTTGGAGCCTCTGCTCTTCCCTCCACAAGTTCTGTGTGAGTTTGGGGAAAAATGCAAGATTTTCGACTCAAAAAATAACAAAGCAGAAATAGGGCTGTGGTGTGCGATAACCATTACTTCACAGGACACAGCTCAGGTTGCTATTGCTTTCCATTTTGGAGTAAAAGTATATGAATCATGTCAGATGAACATTTTAGCTGGATAGACATATTGAAGGAAATGTTTAATAGATTACTTAAAAAAGAATTATGACTCACATAGCTTCCTAGTCATCTATCTACAGCTCTGAATGATGGAAGTTATCCATCTTGAATTCTCATGATCCTTGCAGTATTGGTTACCTCATTTGCATTAAATGAATAGAATAAATTGTTACGAATCCAAAAATATACGGTTGCCAGGATACATCTTGCTAGATGCAAATGAAAATGGGTTTATGCCGACCAGTTTAAAATAGTTTGGTACTTAGACAATTTCTTATTAACATTAATAGTGATAAATGAAACAATACATAACCAGTGAGCAACTGAAATTATTACTATTTGGTTTGCAATAGGAATATTATTTCAAGCAAATCTGAACTAGTTTTAGTGCAATGTAATTCCACTAAAATACCCTGAAGTTTCATTGCAGAAGCAGCATACAGAATGAATAACTATTCTATGCTTGCTTCTTGATAAACTTGTGAGTTCAAAAAGTAAGTTTCCTGTTACTTGGTTTTATGATTTTCAGTGCTACAGCATTACCAACAAGCATCTATCAGTGTATAGGAACACCATTACTATGCTTTGCCTATGTATATGTGGATAAGGTAGTTAAAGTTGAGAACCATACTCAAAAAAAGTCGTAGGGTCTAACCACATTCCTATACAATTACATAGCCAAAGTCCCCTTAGCTCATGTATATTATTCTGACTTGCTAAAAATATAAAATATATAATTTATTTTTATTTTTATTCTAAGCAATATATTTTATAAATCTTGACTATTTTTAAGATGTGTGCATGCATATTGATATCTTTCAAAGCCTATACCAGAAGCTTAATTATATCACTTTCGTGAGTAAAGTTGTTTAATTTGTGTAAGAT
Source organism: Falco rusticolus (assembly GCF_015220075.1). NCBI lineage: Eukaryota > Metazoa > Chordata > Aves > Falconiformes > Falconidae > Falco > Falco rusticolus. The sequence continues at coordinate 59,002,536 of NC_051192.1, forward strand.
TGACAACGAAAATGAGTCTGCATTGAGGGCCTAATGAAGATAATTAATGTATGAAATAAATACATTTTTATTGTGTGCCATTCATGGTACGTACATGTATTTTAAAGGGGACTATATTTCTTATATAATGATTTCCAAACAGGTAGATAAACACAGGTCAGAATTCCAGCTGTATTCAGTTGAGACTCCTGTATTTTTGGTGAGTGGTGTAGCTGCTCTAATCTGCCATGGTTGGTCCTTTGACAGCCAAGGGCTGGCTGCCAGTGCTTCTCCCAGCGTCATGCATCAGTGGATACAAGAAATAAACTGGTGGTTTACTGCAATAAAGACTCAGTGTATGCTGAGAAAGCAAGCCCTTCAAGCTGAAGTCATCTACAGAAATTGAGATGCAGAAGGTTTCTCGGCCCCCTTACTAACGGTTGGTTCTTTGAGAGGAAATAAAAATACTGACAAAGTCACAACAGCACAATTCTTTCATAGGAAACAATTTCAGACACAATTCAGAGCTGTGAAACGATAGACTAACTCTTCCCTCTCCTCTCTTTGTTTGTCACGTCTCAAAAGTTACTAGCTTTACTCTTAATTCTTAGTGGTATAACTGAGAAGAAAATTATGTCCCTAAATGCCAAAGTAGCACTGAGGTTCATCTTCACAAGTGATGAAGAGCTACAATTCCAAACAATATCAGTACCATGAATTATGCAAGTGATGACAAGATCATGTTGAATATTCATACAATTTCTTTCATAGAATATATTAGCATTATCCTTTTTTTCAGTGTTAAACACAAAAATAAAGTACTTCCATACTGAGGAGATGATTAAGGAGCTGATTCAATGACCACTGAAATTGAAGACACTTTCTTTTGAATTTGGTAATCTCTGAACTGGGCTCTAAACCTTTATTTTCCTGGGAATGCTCTTTGTATTAACCTTCTTCATTTTTTCTGCACAGAGCTAAAATGAGCATTAAGAAAGATGTCCTTTTATTCCACAAATCAACTCCTACATGTAATACTTGAGAAAACTGAAAGATAAATACATTAGTTCTGCTTAGCAAGTTAAACATCAAAAGCTGAAAACTCATGTTCCCATCTGTTCTGAGACTGCTGGTTGCATCCAGATGATTGTTAGTGCAATTCTGCATAAAACCATTAGTTTCAAGACTTGCAAGGCACCATACTTTACAAAAGACTAGACAAATCTGTTCCAGGTAGATAAAAATTCGAGCATTTGCCAACATTGTAGATGACTTATGAACCACTTCTGTAGAAGAAAAAAAAAAAAAAAAAAAAAAAAAGCAGCTCTATGTCACCATTCCAATTAAAACAGATGTTATAAGGCCAGCATCTAAAAAATCAGGAGATTGCTGTTATGCTGCTATGTCCCAGCTGAGCCATGGCAACTGGTTGTGCATACATTGCCATAACTATGAAATAAAATGTGTTAGATTCCCCTGAGATGTGAGATTGCAAATGGATTTGGATGGGATTCAGTGTGAGATTCAGACTCCTAAATTTCAAATGTCTGTATGCAGGTGTCTTCAGCTAGGTGTCTACGTTTCCACTGTAGTGAAGACAGATTCACTTGTGCAGCAATGGGCATTCTGAGCTACCTGAGCTACCTCTGTGGGTCACAGGACCTACCGGAGATCTGATGCTTCTGGAAGAACAGTAGAAAAAAAAGCAAGATACTCACTTCTGAAAAAGCCCTGAAAGTTTCTGATCACCCTGTCTGTGTATCAGAGCCTGGATGAACAGAGCCTGGGTATACTTTGAGCTGTGATAACACAGCCTCTCAGTGGCTGATCCATTGTGTTGCTCACCAGAGAACTGATTATAGGCATCTACCTGCTGCTTGCGATGTGTGAGACAACCTGATGAAAGTACCAGGCCTGGACCCTACTCCTGGCTTTATGGGGAGATTAGACACCTAATTTATGTCTAAAAACATGCAGGTGTCTGTACACCTAAGTTTAGAGGCACAGTTCACCTGTGTAAATGCAAGCACATCCTTTAATCTGGGAAAGTTTAGGGTGTTTGAAGTACTGGGATGGGGCTGGTAGAAATGTGACAGAACTTTATGGGAATTTTGCACCTCTTCAAAGCAAAAACTGGGTGCTATGTGAGATTCCTCACAGAATCCAAGTGATGAGAGATTACTTTATTGAGTAATCTGAACCCTACCGATGTGCCTCAAACTGAATTTGTATCTGCCCAGCACTGGGACAACAGCTTCACACAGACAGTTACTGTGGCTTGGCTAATATGCAAGTAGCCGGTTAAACAATTATTTCCTGGTCTCTAACGTCATTGTCCAAAGCTGAGAATCTGAAATCTATCACTCGCCTGCCATTCCCCCTACAGGCTGTTCAACTTCGCTCTTACAGCAGTATGTGATGCTAAAGCTATGCAGATGCTCCGTAGTTCATTTCATCAATACATAACAGTCCCTTTGTTTTGGCAGCAAAAAAAGTTGGACTTTTCTAACTCTTAAATACTATGCATATCCAGAATCAAAATATTCTTCTGGCTAAGTCCCCGATGCGTTCATTACAGACAGTCTGAGAGCATACATAACATGCACTAATAGAGACAGAATACTTCCAAATGATGGGTGACAGCTGCCTCTTTTTTTGTAAAAGCATCCACTTGAAGACATGTCCGTTATACAGCAGTCAGAAGGCATGTCCCAGAAAAATAAATAAAAGGGGACATTAAGCCGCTAGCTGGGAACCTGAGGTTCAGTTCTCTTTCCTGGTTCAAGTTTTCCATGTGACTGTTCCTCCTGCTTGAAAGTGAAGCAACCCTATTTACTTCTTTTAAAAGGTACTTGGAGACTCGAACAAAAATTGCAAGCCAGCAGCTTGGTTCTAGTAAGCTGGGTGCTGCAAGGGTAGCTATATAAAACATGTGCTACAGCAACAGACACCAAGCCTTTTAATAGACTAAGTATGTCACTTGAATTATTTTCTAACTAGAAAATTTGGAATTTTCAGACCAAAGAAGAACAATTCAAGGACATCTGGATACAGCCTGGGTAAAGGCAAGAAGTTAAAGCGTGCAAGCGATGCTGCTGTGGGACACGTGCTCAGCGGCCGCGTCGGGCCAGAGGGTCAAGTCAGCAGCGTACCCTATGCACTTGCAGCTCTATCAAACCACTCGGCTTCACAGCGCTTCAAAACCTGCCGTATTCATGAGAATCACACCTCTGGGTGTGCACAGGCCCTTTCTGCCACGCATCTGCCCCCAGCAAACCACTGCTGCAAACTCTCAGGTTCACTGGCACGGTGCTGTAATGGCTTTGTGGTCAGCATCACGGCTTCTCACATTTAAAGAGCTCGGCAAGCAAAACTCCGGTATGAATAACCAGTTATTTCCATGCGGTACTTCCAATATTGTTCCTTGTAGGTTGTTGGGTTTTTTTCCCTTCCCCCCACCCTCCCCCTTCTTTCTGTCTTCCTGTAAATGACTCACAGCCCGGCTTTTGGGGAAGGGGGAAACCAAGCGCTTCGTAGCGCTCTTTGCAACTTTAACCTTACTTAACCCTCGCAGCAGCAAGAGGAAGTACCAAGTATTTTCACGAGCCGTGAAGGGGCTCAGATCTGCTTTTGACGTCTGGAGGAAGTGCTGCCTGCTGCAAAGCCAGAAACAAAAAACGCATCCGCAGCCCCGCTGAACGCCAGCGTTTGAACACACGCAGTCCCGGCCCCCCCTCCCCCGAAGAACACCAGCCCAGCGGCCGGGATCGGGGCCGGGATCGCGGCGGAACGGGACGGACCTGGGTCAGTGACGAGCCCCCGGGCGCGGGGAGCAGCGCGGGCAGGAGCTGCGCGCTTTGGGGAGCCCGAGGGTCCCCGCCTGCGGGCTGCGCGGAGGCGCCGGACCCCGCTACCCCGCCGCCTCCTCTCCCCGCTTCCCTTGTTCGGAGCCGCACTGCTCCTGCCCCCCCCTCGCCACCGCCCCGCGATCCCCGCCCCGTCCGCTCCTGCCCCCGCGGCCGTCGGAGGGCACCTCGCCCCCCCGGCCCCAGCCCGCGGCGCCGGGGGGCGGGTCCGAGGGAGCCGCGCCCTCCGCCCGGGGCCGGCCGCCGGTAGGAGCCGCACGCAGCCACCGCGGGGCGGGCCCGAGCGTGGCGCTGGGCCGGGCCGGGCCGCGCAGCGCAGCCTGCGGTGTCTGAGGCGCGGGGGATGGACGTGGGTCAGTGCAGCGGCGAGCGGCGACGGGCGGCTCAGGTAAGCGCGGGGCGGGGCGGGGCGGGGTGGGGGGACGCGGGGCGAGGCCGGGTGCCCTCCCGGGGGCTGTGCGGGGCCGGGCGGGCTGAGCCGCATCTGCCGGTCGTGCCCACAGCGCCCCACGCACCGACCGCGCCGGCAGCGGGGCGGGGACGGGGCTCCGCAGCCCCTGGGCGTTCTGCCGCGGGAGGGCTCCCCTCTCCCCCGCGGTCCGCCCCGCCGCGCTGAGCCCTCGCAGCCGCCTTTGTGCCCGCTCCGTGATGCGGGCTCACCCCTCCCCGGGCGGCCCGGTGCCCCGCGGGGGCGGGCTGGCGGCGGGGCTGGCGGCGGGGCCGGCGGCGGGGCCGGCGCGGGCAGGCGGTGGCGGAGGGAGGCCGGGGGGCACAGCCAACTGTTGCCCGGGGAGGCGTCGGCCCCAGAGCGGTGTCGGCTCCGGCAGCGCCGCGGCGGTGAGCGCCGGCAGGGCTCGCTTCGCCTCGGCTGCCGGCTGCCTTTGGAAGGGCAGCGGTTGCGGTGCGGGCCCCGGTGGATCTCCCCCGGCTGGCCTTGCCCCAGCCCGGGGGGACGCTGCCCCCGGGCACAGGCCCTGCCCGCTGGGAACCACCGGGTCGTGGTTGCCGGAGCCGAGGGGACCTGTCTCCGCCTGCAGCCGCGCCAGGGAAGCCTGGCTGAACTCTAGCACTGGCCGAGGAGGTCGGTCGAACACGTCCTGGGTGCCTTGCTGGAGTAGGTGCTCCGGTGCTGTAGTGGGGGGAGAGGGGGGGATTAAGCTCACAACTTTGGTAATACCGAAAACTTTCCGTTCCAGCTGGTGGTCGTTGTTGGACACAGGGCGCTATAAACGTGGTGCTTCCAGAGGGATGTACCTGGACACGAGATGAAAAACCCGATCTGTAATACTGCTTTCATCTCGTTCAAATCGCTGTCTGTGTTGGGGTGTGTTACAGTGAACAGACACCATGCTTTGCATCTATTTTTCCTATTATTTTTTTCCCGTAATTTAATTTCCAGACCGTTTAGCTTTAATTTTATTTATCTGGGTTTTGTTATGCTAAGGTCTCGGCAATGCATGATGCCACTGTGTAAAATCGAATGCTCCATAATCCACTGGCAACGCAGCAAGACTTTTAACTTCCCATGCTTTCGGTGGTATTGCTGCTAACGTGCGAGGGTGGTGGTGCGGGTATGTTTCCAGGCTATTCCTGGTATTCTTTGGTTGCCATACAGCCCATCTTTGCACCCTCATTTTTGTTTACTGGCTCCTAAAGGCAGTGTATGTGTGTAAGGGAAAGGGTAAGTTCAAGGGGGGACAGGGATGGTTTTGCTTTGCTTCTCCTGTTGTCACCATCTGCAAGGCCAGAAAAAAATGGGAACGGCTTTGGCTCTGAACTCTTAGGTGGGGAAATCTGGAATGAAACGCTGTCGTGACATGAGGTTGCCTTGTGGGCAAAGAATTTAACATGCTCAGCACTGCTCTACAAAAATACCCCAACTCAGATTACACCAGGAAGAACCAAGCTCATACTTCCCTTTTCTCTGTTAACTTTTGTATTTTTACAACGTATAAGGAAGACTTATACATCAGCAATGTACTGTATTTTTTTTTAAGGAGTAAACTTTGTAATTTCTTGTGTCTGTCTCCTGTCTACTCGCCTGTAATACCCCTACCCCCCCACCCCCCACCCCAAATTAAAAACTAATGATAAAGCCTTACTATTCATGAATTCAGCTTTCCGAGGGTAGCCTTTAAAAAAAAAAATGTTTTACGGAAATGAAATTACAGATTATGGGAACAGCATGAAGGGTTTGACTTAAATTCATAAAAAGCATAAAGTAGTGACGAAGAATAAAATTCTTTGGCTTCAGTTCGAACCACTATAGTCTGTCTGTTCTTTAAGGTTTCACTTAAATGTAAACTATGGCAAGTGTAAGTGAGGTTCTCTGGGGGATTTATACAGTTTCTTAATGACTGCCCAATATTTTATTGTATCGTGCTCTGTACTTTTTCACTACCCTTCTCTGCTGTTTTTGCAGCAACACTTTTGTTTTTTCTGTGAACTTGTTCTTTATTAAAAACAGAAAATAAACAAACCACAAATGATTAAAAAGACAATGTATGCTAGTAATTAGAATAAAAAATACTTGGTTAATTTACAAAGGAAAAATGGTGATCATCTTGGATACTACTGCATAGTTACTGTCAGCAGATGTCATTTTGCCATAATAGCGAGTCTATTAGTGAATTTTACAGTGCAGGGAAGATAATTCATTGTTAGTGTGCTTCGCTTGTCTTCATGACATCATTTTTTGACAGTGTTTTGTCAGGCTGAAATATCTTGTCCTCAGCAATATGGTCGTCTCACAAAGACATTGAGTATTTGCATGTGCAGTATGTTGCAGATTTCCAAATGTTATGTGTTATACAAAACGAGAGCTTAAAATGTGTGTCAAAAATTCAAGATTATATTTAGACAATTAACAGTTCACATACTTTTAACAGAAATCATATTTTATAGGTGTACAGATACTATGAATAAGACCACTTTAATTGATCATATTTATATGTATTTCCAAATGTCCTTTTTAATTAGAGTTTTTAGAGAAACTATAAAAGACTTCTGTAGAATCACTGGCATTCTTTAGCACTAGATGCATAATGCATGCAGTAGCACATGAACTTATCATTCAGTTCACATTTTATACAAAACAGAAAAATAGTATTCTACATCCAAAACCTGTGTGCAATCCAGACATCATTAGGTTTCCTATTAAATCCCTGAATACAAACTGAGTTATGTCAATGTGACCTATAACATCAGTGGCCAGTGGAATATGCATTCTAATAATATATGTTGATTTGAAGGAAACCTCTTAGTGTTTCATCTGTACTGAATTTAATATGTATTTGGAACTGTTTCAATATTATCAATCATTCTTCTAGGATTCTTTCTACTAATGTTATCTAGAAATGCAAAACAGTAACATTAAATCAGAGAAAACAGTTTGAGAGGCATGAATTAAAATATTTAATGTATGGTGCAGCTTGGGAGTTGCAGAAAACACAGTCATAAATTTGAATTTTGTTGTTTAAATTAAAATTGTAATAGAAGCTGCTATGCACTCATGTGTGAATGATGATGAGAGTGATGTGAATGATGTGAAATGCACAGGTTCTATTATTGTGAAGCTCTGAATTTACCATTCTGCTATTTTCACAGAATTCCAATTCACACTTGCAATTGAAATGAAAGTGTGTCTTATTTTCTGTATTTATATACTTCTTGGTACAAGTTCTTGATTTAAACTGGTAGCAGTAGTCGCTTCTACATGAAAAATAACGGTAACAGATACAGGACAAATACCTTTTAGGACAGATGTGACCCACTGCACCACTGACACACAGGTGCTTGAAAATATTGTGGATTTTAAATGCTTAGAAGGAATCTCCTGGTTGGTATCTTCTTGTTGACATTAGGTTAAATATCACTCAGGCTTACCTTAATTGAGGAGTGATTACTTTTGCATGTTAATGGCTGAAATATTCTTGTCTAGTTTATGAACATGTCAACAGACTAGAAAACCACTACTCTATGGACTTCTTCGTGCATTTTATCCTTTTTTTTTGTGTCCGTGATAATGCTTCTGTAGGGCTGTTTGGAGTGGCAATGGACAGGTTGACTTTTAACATCATGGTTGGATGACCAGCAGTGCAAAAGGTGAAGCTAATGCATAAGTCTGAAGCTTATTTATGAGTAAATCTGTGTAACGAATTTGTGAAGTTCGTAAAATGTGCAAAGTTTATTTTGAAGGTTCCAGTAGCAGCGCAAACTGTGGCGTTAGTGTGCCTGTCACAGATGCTGGTCTAGTTTGCTTAAAATCTTAAGTTAATAAATGTGATTCATGAACATATGTCTCTCAGACCTGTCAAAGAGCATTGCTGTGGCATTGGAAATGTCATGTCTAGATTATGGCATGGAGCATACTGGGATCTTGAGTTTGGTCCCGTGTTTGTGGTGAGTTCTGGATGACTGAGTCCTATCTAGGCATTGGAGTTCGTGCAATTTAATAACGCTATGGAGGTGGTTCAGTGTTTTTAAGGGGGTATGGAGACTTACACTGACATTTTAGGTAAAAGCCATTCTGTACTCTCCTATATCTCTCTGATAAACATAGTTTTAACTTAATATTTAAGTAGTTGTTAGAAGCTTCTTTTATATATAATTTATGGGACTGGGGGGGGGAAACCTTCTCCCTGTTGTATTGCAGCCTGAATTCATAAATTATTTGAGTGGCCTATTTTACAATTAGATGCCTCAAAGCTAAGGTTGATGTTCTTAAAACTCCTGTCTGAAAGCACACTGTTGTATTTTTTTGCTGTGAAGAAAATTAGTTGCACAGAGCTTCATTTCTACATCCATCCGGAGCTGTTACCACCGTGACTGTTGTGGGGAATGGCATCTCTCTCCTGCCTAACTGCCTATGGCACCCTGAGATGGGAATGTTCCCTCAGGATTTGAAAAGCTTGCTTTGCTGGGAAATAAGTAAGTGTAAGCTATTTTCTCAAACTTGAGGAAGAAGCATTTGCAATGATTTTTCTCTCTCCCTCTTCACCATATATTTGGTGGTGTATTAGTTACATCTCTTACTGCATCTTACTGAATCTCTTACTGCATGAAGTGTGAAGCTTGTTCCTCTGTCGTCTTTTCAGCCTGAAGCAACTTGAGCTCACATGTCTCTCTTCCCGGGAGAGTGCAACAAGCAGCTTGTCATAAACTGTCCTTTATTTCACCTGCAGCTGTGTTACTTTGAAAAAAAAAAAAAATTAATTAGGCTAAGGGGGAGAGTGACTCCTGCCCTGTGATTAAGGCATTCAGGGCAGGGAAATCAGGATTTCTGTGGGTGTTTCATTCTTTCACCCAGTACGTATTTTCCCATTCCATAGTTTCAGCAGGAATAATCTAGGGCAGACTGTAGTCAGTGGGTTAGGGCACTAGCCTGGCATGCCTTTCAACCTGGAAAGAGCCTGCCACCCACTTTTACTTCCTCTGTGTTTGCTTTCCGGATGCTTTTAAATTGCTCGAAGGTGCTTGGGGGCATGCTTCTGCCTTCTCATCCAAAACTTCAGAATGGCGTGATTCCTTTCCTCATCAGCTTGTGAAAGGGATTACTTTGTATCTTGCTCCTGGGGAGGCCTGAGGGTTTTCCAACCCTTTTTAATGACATGGGTGCCTCTTGAGCTTATAGTAGGTGACTTTTAGGGTACAGCCTTCACAATTTTGTTTCCTGTTAAGTTAGATGGCTTCCTGCTTGCTATCCCAGTTATCTTAATTTCCATTATATACACGAGTTTATTGTAGCTGTGCTCAAAATTCTGAGAGTCCACTTTGTGCTTCTAGTCTCACATGGACTAGTAAATCTAAGACAAGTGTAGATTTTTGGGGGGAGAAAGGCTGGAGTTTGGCAAGACTGAGGTTCCCTTCAGGAGAAAGTCTTCATTTTGGGGTTAGTGCACAACTTGGACAACTGAATCAAACCAGGTCCAACACAAGCATCTTGTCCTTGTTGAGATGCTTCACAACATCTACTGCATCAATGCTTGGCTAGCAGATGCAAGATGGTCAGAAGACCCATGTCATGCTTGGACTAGCACCTGCTGGGAAGGTGGGATATTTTAAGACAGCTCAACACTATTTGCCTCTGCAACTGAACTAGTAGTGCCCTAAGACTATTGCTGTTTAGGCTGAATGTGGTTAGACTGAGAAGTGGGAGGAAGAGGTTGTTTTCTTTGTTTCCCAAAGACATTTTAAAGAAAATGTGCTTTCTGTTTTATTTTCTTTATTGTGAGTGTATTTGATACCTAGCTTGATCATTACAATTTTCATTTTGCAGCTGCCTCGGATTAAGTCTGAAAGGTTAGCTTGAGTTAATAGCTTTCTGGGAAGAGGGGGAGAAAGTTCGTTTTCTGGTTTCTCTCATACATATTAATAGCAGTGTGGAGCTGTGGGGCAAAAATTCATTACTGTTGGTTGTTAGCTGGTATGGAAATGCTGAGTGATGGTGGCACTTACGGAGCTGAATTGGTTTTGAAGAAGGAAAATTCTCTCTGGTAACTGATCCATGTGATCCTGTCTCCAGTAAAATGATTCCAGAATTGTGTTTAAATAGCCTTTGTGAGAGATGTACAGTCGTACTTATTTGTTACAGATTATTTGCTGGTCCTAATTTTTCAGAGAGGGTTCCTTTAATGCTGTGGAAATTGATTGAGGAAGGCAGTGATGAGGGGAAAAAATTATAGTATTCCTCAGAGTTGTTCAAACCTGTTTAGATTTTGGAAGGCTAGATTGTTAAATTTGTTATGTTTTATTTCCAGGAACAGTCTAATTTTGTCTTGGTTATACTTTCTCCCACCCACATATACGTGGTCTGACTCCTCGTGCTGTATTGCTCTTTAATTGTGTTTTGCTTCAAGGATCATCTGTAAGACTGTTGGTGACTGACTGCTTCAGATAAAGATATCATGATGGTCTTCGGCATCTTTAGAAGCTTCTGGAAATTAGTCTGTAATCATCTCCCTAATAATTGATGGTGGCAGAGGAAATGGGAGCTGATATTATGTAATCGTTTTTCCTATGTTTTTATTATTAAAGCATAAATGCCCCATAGGACTGGAACACTTCCCTCACCCTCTCACAAGGCTGTGCTGCAGCAGAGCTCTGCAATACCAATTACTGCGGGGACGGTTTGCTGTTCCAAATGAGATCATGATGGGGATGCTGGAAAACGAGTCTCAAAATGTGTTTCATGCTGTGAATACTTGAGAGATTTTGTTAGAGCGTGATACTTAGGTCTACAGGACTTATGTTTTTAATTAGAGAGGGTGTTAAAAAATCCACTTAGAATTTTGTATCAACATCTCTTGTATTCAGGAGGAAAATAGAAAATATTTCTTGATCTTGAAGTGTTCTGGGAATATGTTGCCTATAGAACTTACTGGTATTTCTGCAACAAGATGATGTTACTACTTTTACTTTTTTTTCCCTGAAGGACAGGGACAGAGCACACATATTAGAGGCCTTAAAGGTATAGATAATCTGCTTGTCCATTTTTATACTGTGAGACAAAAAATGATTGGGATCTGACTAATTGCGCTTTTGTTTTACTGAGATTTTGATTCATTATGGCACAGACAGTATCATGTTGTCCTTTACTGAACTAAAAGTAAATCCACCAAAAAAAATCCCCTTTTGTTCTGCTGCTGAGGAACACTGTGGGCTGCCAAATCCTGGCAGTCTGAGTCACCACAGTCGTAATAAAGTGTTTGTACTTTCGCGGTCGCTGTTATTCACTGTCTTCTAATTTATTCATAAGGCAAAGGGACACCTACAGATTAAAATACTACTTTTTAAAGAAATACATGTTTATATTTCTGTTTCTACATGTTTATACGGAAATAACATTTGTCAAAAGAGAATTAAATACGCTTTGGTAATACTTCAAAGCTTCCAAGGAACAAATGGTATCTTTAACAATAAGAAATATATCTATTTAACAGATTCCATTTTCTGTGTAAGAGCAATGTTAGACTTCAAAAATGGATGGGATTGTTCTGAACTCCTTACTGAATTCTGCTGTTTTGGCCATTTGATCTGGCCTGATAATGATCTGATAATCAGGGCAGACTGTTTCCTTCCTTAAAAAAAAAAAAAATGTTTTAAGGACAGAGACTCTGACCCTGAAAATGCTTATCTGTATTTTAACTCCTAATGCGTGGGCTATGACCCAGCAAGCATAACTCTGTAATGGAATTCAGTTGTTTTCAGGATCACTCTGAAACAAAGCAGTCAAATATTAAGTTGCAGTATTCAAACAAACTCAGAATGACTGCACAGAAACAGCCGAGGGAAAGCAAGGTGGTTCTGAATCAATGATAGGTACCTGTAAGGCCACCAGGTACGTTCCCTGACTCCACAGAAGACGTGTGCAGGTGTGCTGTGTGTGGCTCTGTGTACACAGTGATGGTCTGGCTGATGCACCCTCTTGCCTGTGCTTGGGCAGGAGGTGGGAGTTCTTACAGGTTCTTGATCCCATCAATGTGCATGGAGAGGAGATGGATAATTCCTTAATTCCTTAGCGATTCATGGGTAGGAGTCCTTATGATTTAGGCTTTTAACTCTTAATATCATTATTGAGGCAGAAACAATGATTTTTTTCTTTCTATTGATAAAAGAACAAGGCTTTTATTTCTTTTTTGCCTGATACATAAGGAATTCTGTATGTTATTTACCTTTCCCTAGCACTGAGCTAATGAAATTTACACAGTTCTCTCAAAAAAGCACCAAATCTAGTAAGTCAGATCATTAGTTACTTTCCCTGACTGTCTTGTAGAGCTGCTGAAGGAAAGGAAGGTGGAGTGAGCTGGTGGGCACTGGGGTGCTGTGGTACACGTGTGGAAACTTGTGCAGCAGAAAGTACTATAATTTTAATGGCTGCTCTGCATCATACTGTCACTACAGTTGTTTCCCAAAGAGTCTCACATACTATTGATAGGACATTCACACAAAGATAGGAGATGGTAGATAAGCAAATGCAAATATATTACATGCCTTCTATCCTTCAGTTTTTAATACATTTTCTAGTGACAAGTTCAGCATGAAACACTTGGTGACAATTATATATGACTCACTTTAGAGAGAATCAGAAGAACAGGATTACAGGGTGAGGTTATTCAGGTAGCTCTGTTTCTTGTACATGGTACAAGACATTCTGCTTTCTGTGTTTAATGTGGTATTACTAGCAGAGTATGTGGTAGCATTTCCTTCAGCTTCATTCTTCCAATAACTCCCCCCCCCCCCCCTCCCTCCCTCTAGGGATGAGACATTTTGAAGGGAAGTTGGATATAGATGGGTTTGGAAAGAAGATAAAAAACACAGTTCTCGGGGATTAAGCCATCCCCCAAACCTGCAGACACTTTCCTGCCGGTGGTTGAAGAATGACTGTCTGTGGTATTGTCCCATCTTGGGCAGTGACAGTAGGTGGGCATGCCAAAGTTGAATACTTAATTTTGCACTGTTAACAGTTTCATTTCCAGTTTTTCAGAAAACAGACCATTCCGGTGATTCTCAGAAAACTTGCCCAGAAATCAAATCTGGATATCTTGATGCCTTTCTGTGGCTCAAGAAGTCCTTAAGCCCACTCGCTGTGCAGTCTTACATTGACTTGCAGTGTATGGTAAATTTAGCAAGAGTTGCCCAACTTCCTTTGACATATTCTGACAAAAAGCATAGCCCTCCCACTGATCTGGGTCACATTTTCTACATAGAGCTAAGACAGTAACAGCTCTAAGTTCCACCCAGCTTCTGCCATGGGTTACTAGGTGGTGTTTAACGGGCTCCTGGTTCATCATCAGAGTGTGCAGCTAGCATCAGGGCAGTCTCAAACTGTCAGCTTCAACCATGCTGCCAGCTGATGTCCTGTATGTGCGTGCATTCAAAGCCATCTCTGAGTCAATGATGCACAGTATTGATCAGCTTGGGTTTAGTCAGCCTTGTATGTTCCCTTTAGTTACTGATGCTGTGAAATGATTTGGTATGGGGGCACGTAAATCAGCTGTCTCTTTCCTTGCTCAGTCCAACACCAGATGTTTTAGAAACCACAGCCGAATGGATCTACCTGTAGAAACCAGACTTTTTTTCTTTGACAGCTGTGAAGAGTGGAGATCTTTGACCCAAACTTTTACCTTCTTATGAAATGAAGAATTTTGTCAAGGAGTTCTAAGGGAGCTGGAGAAAATGAAGATTTCAGTAATGAGCAGTCATTTTCTATCAGCATCCTTTTCTACTGTCAGTATAGGTATCCTGGGAACAGAGGAAAAGGACCATACTAATTCTGGATCTAAAGTCACTTTTTTCTTTTACTTTCAGGCTATTTTTTTTAATTTTATTTTTCTATATCAGAACTAGGATGTACGCCAAGATCTGTAAGAAACAGATGTCTGTCTCATGCCAGCAGTATTATCATAGCTGGGATTTAATAAATTTGTTACTTCACATATGTGGGAGGCTTTTTGGTTGTTTTTCTTTGAGGATCTTGATAGTGAGTTTTCTGTTTAATTGGAGTGACTGTCTTCAGTTGAGTGTGGATGTCAGTGTTGGGGTAGATGTGTCATCTTTTCATCTTTTTGAAAGACAGAAATTGTACCTGTCATTGAAGGCGCTATGATTAAAGTATTGCCAGGTAAATTAGGGTGTGGCTGTTCATCATCTGGGACTATTAGGCTGAAGCAGATGGTAGACTCCCTGGACCAGATTGGCAGCCAATATTCCAACAGTTACAAATGGTTTGTCAAGGTTTTATAAAATGATGGGCAGTTTTGTCTGTGCTGTGGTGGGTTGACCTTGGCTGGATGCCAGGTTCCTATCAAGCCACCCTGTCACTCCCCTTCTCTGCCGGACAGGGGAGAGAAAACACGAGAGAGGCTCATGGGTTGGTGTGAGGACAGGGAGAGATGGCTCAGCAAGGGCAAACAGGCTCAACTTGGGGAAATTAGTTTATTGCCAATCAAATCGGAGTAAGATAATGAGAAGTAGGAAGAAATATTAAAACCACCTTCCCCCTACCCCTCCTTTCTTCCCGGCCCAACCTCACCCCTGGTTTTCTCTCCCTCCTCCCGGCCGCGGCGCAGGGCGGGCCCGGGGCTGGGTCAGTCCCTCCCGCGCTGTCCCTGCCGCTCCTGCCCCTCCGGGGGAGGCTCCTCACACCCTGCCCTGCCCCAGCGCGGGGCCCTGCCAGGGCAGGGGGCCCTCCACGGGCTGCCCCAGCCTGGGGCCCTGCCGGGCTGCAGTTCCCCACGCCCGGCCCCGCCGTGGGTCCCCCCGCGGGGCGCAGCCCCTCGGGCCCGGCCGGCCCCGGCGCGGGTCCCCGCGGGGGCACCGGCCCTGCCCGCAGCCCGGCCCCGGCCCGGGCTCCTCTCCCCGCGGGGCCACGGGCCCTGCCCGGAGCTGCTCCAGCGCGGGCTGCCCGCGGGTCACAGCCTCCCTCGGGCACCCCCTGCCCCGGCGTGGGGCCCTGCCGGGCTGCGGGGGGGGAGCTGCCCCCCGGGGGCTCCGTGGGCTGGGGGCACAGCCTGCCCCGCCGGGGGCTGCGCCGCGGGCTGGGGGGAGCCTCTGCCGCGGCGCCGGGAGCCCCCCGGCCTCCTCCTGCCCTGCCCTGGGGGCTGCAGAGGCGTTTCTCACATACTCTAAAAGTTGCGCAGATATTTTTTCCTTTCTGAAATCTGCTGTCCCAGGGGCGCTGCCACCGTCACTGACGGGCTGGGCCTCGGCCAGCGGTGGGTCCATCCTGCAGCCGGCTGGCGCTGGCTCCATCATCATGGGGGAAGTTTCTGGCGTCATCTCACAGAAGCCACCCCTGTAGCCCCCGGCTACCCAACCTTGCTGTGCAAACCCAATACACAGCGTCGTTACATTTTTAAGACTACTTCAAGGGAAGCAGCGTTGAGAATGGAGATGCATGTGTGATCTGTAGGTAAGCAGTTCTGTAAAGGTGTGTATGTTTTTGTACTGACAAAACTAATTTTTTTTAGTACACTGTGACATTGGATAATCACTTCTATCTATACATAAAGTTTTAAGCACTGACTCTTGCTAAGGATAATATTTGCATCCAGATTTGCACCATGGTAGGTGTATTTTCCTTTGGAAAAATTTTACATGCCTCTGTTATGTTTACAAAGACTTCTTGCTTATGGGGTTTTTTTCGTGCAGAACAAGGGTAGATGTTTTAGGTGAAGGTTTGCATGAATTTTTTTAAAGTAAGTTGGGATTTCTGACTTGGAAGAAAGAAACAAAATTGTGACAACATATGTAAGTTTAAGAATTTTTTAAAGAACACAGATGTGTTCCTGAATTGCTGATCTTGTTAACTGAATTTCTTCCTTGCCCACCACCCTGATGTGGGTGAAGTTTGAAGAAGCAGCGTCTCAGCTGCTGCACGTTAGGATGCTGTCAGTAGACCTATGCCCGCTTTAGAGGAGCTGAGAGTCAGGACCAATGTTCTGTTGTAGCAGTGCAGGCTTGCTGAAATTAAGAAGTCAGATGCTAATTTTCAGTCTGTCTGAACACATTAAAAAACTCCAAAACCTAGAGAGTGCAGATTTTCATGTGTGCTGCATATAATACATGTGGAAACACAAGTGCTCAACTGTTACACATTTATTTGGTTCTGAAATGTGCTGGCCAGTTACAGAATTAACTTCTCCAGAAGCAGCTGGGTACTATAATTGTGATGCATGTTCATAGTAGGAACTAAATAAGGAATGGATATGGTATGCGACTGTACTGTTACATTTTCGGTACTCTTGTGACACAGTTTTGTCCTGTGCCAACTAACACTGCCAGATAATGCCCAAACGCAGTTCTGGGGTTAGGAGAGATGATGGACCATTTCCAAAAGGCTATTTGGATTTGGCCAGGCTGTTTTGGAGTGACAGGATTTTATTTGTACAGCCATGAGCTGTACCGTGCTTACTGGTTCCAAGCCCAGAGCATGGCTATGTGCTCTGGTCTGTTTTATTTTCTGACACACATGTGGCCACAGATCTGCTTTCCAGGAAGCTGGGATTCAGCAGCTTCTTCGGGAAGGCAATGGCAGGATTGTCTTTGTGTGCTTAGAGGTTAAGAGAAAAAAATCTATCAATCAAACCTGAAAGTGAGAAGCTGGGTCTGGAAAGCTGGAGAAATAATCCAGAGCAACTTAAAATCATAAAAAATCCGAGTTTCATGTTGTTTTTATAAGAAAAGCCCTAGGGAATACATAGGTGTAATTTGCCAATTTGAAAGTGCAGGTTTAAAGAAAAAACAAACAAACAAACAAACCCCCACCAAAACAAGTATGAAGAATTATGGCCTGACATTTTAAATCAAAGTTAATGAATTAAATGTAAGCAGATACCATCTACAGTGTCCTCAACCAGAGCATGTATATTCTGGCAGTAGTGTAAAACTTACCCCTGTCCTGAGCTTTGCCTTCTGTCAACTGAAGGAGCAATAGCAACCTGCTAGCACAGACCTGACTTGGCATGATCTTTACGTTTTCCCTGGGTAATTCCTGTCTCAAGCAGATGTTTTGGCCCTGTTCTAATTGTCTGATTGCCTCCTGTCAAGGAAGTGCAAATCTAACTTTAAATTTATCAAAAACTGTAGGGTGTGGGTTCGTGGGGTTTTGTGTGTGAGTGGGGGGTTTTGTTGGGGTTTTTTTGTTTATTTTTATTGTTTTGTTGTGGGGGTTTTTTTCAAGCAGTGTTAAAGCTATTAGCATCCTAATGACTTAACAGGGTCTGGTCCAACAGACTTGAGTTGACTCTAGTCTGTTGAGTGCTTCAGTCTGTTTCACCATCTCTTCTATATAGTAGTTGAGGAATAGCATAGGCTTCCTGGTGAGCTGGCCACATATCCCTCCACCTGGAAATAGTCCAGCAATCAGAAACTGAGCTCCCGATCCCCACATGGACAGTGACGGGCCAAATACCATTCCTGGGCTGGGAATTCCTGATGTGATTTGTGGTTTGAGGGTTGCATGGGGAGAGAATCAAAGTTCAGGTCAGGAGGTTCTAAGGATGAGCTGCCTGGTTATTTTTATTTATTACCTGTATTACTATCAACATGTCTCACATCTTTCTGCATAATATTTAAATAGAATATTTACATTTAATATAAATATTAAATAATGAGCCTGTACTTTTTCAGTACATACATTGACAAGTGTGTTCTGCTGCTGCTCCCCTTTTTTTTTTTTAATTAGTATTAGTATCTTAAAGCAAAACATAGATTTATCACTTAATTTTGGAACAGGTACTTTTTACTTTTGAGTAAAGGACTTCTAAAACAGGAAATAACGTTGTTGTAGTTAGGATTCAGAGTCTGGCCTCTCATGCACACTTCATGTTACTTAACTCTTCTGCTTTGCCTTTGAACTACATTATGTAGTCCATTCTGTAATGCAACTTTACTTAACTCTTTATTTGCAAGTAGAATTAATTTACAATCTTTGCTATTTATGCTTTGTTGAATACGGATCATACAGCCTTAATTATTTCTTACACAGCAGGAAACTTTCAAAGTAGCAGCTGTGTTTTGCTTTAAGTCAAATGGGTTGTGGACTATGACTTTTCAAATCCCTGGGTGGATAATAAGCTTTACTCCCAGCAGGTCCCCCAGGCTACTACACTGAGGGTACCAAACTGACTTCTGTGTTTCATTGTATAAATACATTTTAACCAGGGATAAATTGACTTACTGGACATTACTGAAACAGTAAAAGAGAATTTTCTCTTCTGCATTAATATGATGGTTTGCCTCCTTGTTGCCATCCTTCCCTTAAAGCAGCATTGAGATTTTTGCTAAAGTTTCCAGTGTCTGCTTATTTCTGTCCATTTTTACCACGCTGATGTTTAAGAAATGACCACTTTCCTTTCTACCCCAATGAATTCTCCTGAGGAGAAGAGCAGTTGCTTATAAACATATTTCTTCGCAGTGTTTATGTCAGAGTGCTGTAAGGAGTATCTCGATATCTAGTTATTTATAAACATGTTGAAGTGTTGTCCCTCTTCCTTCCCCCTGGCTTTTCTGTGGAAGACTCTGATACCAGTCTTGGACTGTTTATCTCCACTTCTAAAGGGATATTCCTTTTTAAAGACCCAAAACTGGAAATCTGAAGCTCTTTTCATCAGATAAGTTTATCCTCTCTCTCCCATGGCGTTTGCTTTCTCACTTGATGGCATCTCTCTCAGTCCAAATGCCTTACTTCAGTGAACTTGCCTTGAAGCCTGTTCCACACAGTTATTGTTTGTGGAACAAGAAGTACTTCCTGGCATTTTTTCATAGTAGGTTTTTTTTTGTTTGTTTTTTTTTTAATGTCCATTTCATACCTGTTCATCGTATTAACTCTATTAATTGGACTGACATTGGTTTTACATTCCATTTGAGATTGTTTTAGTTGGATTTTGGTTTAGATTGGAAGAAATTTGGATATTTGGGATAAAATTTTAAAAAGGTTAAAAGCAGAATTCCAGAATGTAATATGTATTTTATTAAAAATCTGCTTCAGTTCTAGCTATACTACTTCAGTTGTGCTTAGGATAGTTATTCTGTGTAAGTTGCAGAGTTTTTTGTGATTTCATGATTCAGCTGAACAGGAGATACTCCTTGATAGTTGCTGGGATTTTGTTTCCAAAATTTAGTTTTTCTATATAGAGTGTGTTTCAGCTTCCAAAGTAACTGTGCTATAGTCTGTTTCCAAGCCACAGTCT
Source organism: Falco rusticolus (assembly GCF_015220075.1). Lineage (NCBI taxonomy): Eukaryota > Metazoa > Chordata > Aves > Falconiformes > Falconidae > Falco > Falco rusticolus. Next base: position 59,022,073 of record NC_051192.1, read on the forward strand.
GTAAGCTTTTTTTTAAATATATTTTGCACCTGTTACATGAGAGCTTATTGTTGCCAGCACTCTTAATTTTCTCCAAATAAGCCAAGTTATGTAACAGAACAAACTGGTCTAACTTAAAAATAGTGAAACTATGAATATCCTTCAAGAAACTTCTCATTTACCTTTCTTTTGGTCTGTGTTAGATCTCAAGATTTTTAATTGACTCACTAGAGTTATGTGCTCTGATGAACATACAGGTTTTTTAAACAGTCCAATTCTTTTGTTTTGCAACACACACATTCTAAATTTTCTATCAAATATGTTTTATCTTCTGTTCTTGCATCTATTTCACAACTTCTGTCCTGTTTCATTTTCTATAGCAGTCTCTTCTTTTTATTCCATAGAGTTGTAGCCTGAATTTTTTTCTTTCCCACTTGCAATTAATTTAAAGGTTTCTGGAAGTTTTTTGCCATAATTTAACCTTTAAGTTTTGTTCTAGAATTGATTAATTTTTCCTGAAAAACATTTCTGTTTAAATACTTCCATAGAATTTGCTGAGATATATCCCATTGCATTGGAAGGAAATGAAGTAGTTGTTCACTCTCAGATTATGATTTTTGTAGTTATGTTTCCTTTTAATACTTCCAGAAAGAAGTGGAAATTTAGTACCTTTTTTCCGTTACTAAGCTCTTTTACTTCTGTTTTCTTTCTTGTGATAATGGATTGTGAGTTCAATTAAACTGTGTTGCCTGTGGCTTCAGTGACTAAAACTTGATCTTTTAACATTGATGAACTCCTTCTGAAGTGGATGAAAGAAATTAATTGGGTCATGGCTCAAATAAACACAGTTCTGCAGGTATCTGCCTTGGTATGAGTTATTTAATTGATTGACTAATGTACTTAAGGTATTCAGCTAACAAATACTTTCCTGCCCTTTCTCAAACTGACATAAGGTCTTTTTTCATGTTGTGACATTCCTCCAAGGCCAGCTGATGTTATTTCAGCATAGTCTGTGCTAGACTTGTCCTTTCAAATCTAAATTCCATCTTTTTTATTTATCACAATCCTCTAAATTTCACAGTTCTCTTTCTTTACCTGCAGTGTTTCCATTTCTGTTCTTTCCAGTCTCTTCTTCCCATCTGTAATGCTTCCTCATAATTTTCATCCATTCTGTTCTACTGACTTCACTTTCTGCCATTTCTGGTAGTAAATCTGCTTTGGTTTCTGTTTAACATGAATCTTGCTGTGTTGTTACTTAACCACTCTTTCCAGTCAACCTTAATTACATGAAGCTTGGAAAATACCTAAACGCTTAGTGGCTTGGGAGTTAATGTGGTTGATAAGTGGGATACCCTCTTTGAAACTTTCTCACAGATGCTCATTTAATTAGTGTTGGTGTTCCTGCGTCTTTCAGACTTGCCATTTTTGTTGTCGTTGGGTCAAGAGGGAAGAGGTCATATTTTCATTTATCTTCAACCAGTAAATGCTGTAGAAAACAGTGGTATCTAGAGCTGGTTTTTGCAACCCAATAGGGCTGGAGGTTCAGAAACTGTCTTAACTGTATCACCGCTCCATAGGAAAAAGTGGTTTTCTGGGTTCTGTGAGGTGCTTCCAGTCCTTCTCCTGTCCTGAGGTGTTCCTGCTTTGCCTGTTCTTGGATGCCTCCTTCTTGGCTTCTTTCTTATGCATTTCTTTCTGCATTGGTCTCCAGAGTTAACCATCCTAAACGGTAACGGTGGTTCACTATCCTGATGTGCTGTGCTGTGCGAATAATTGGCCTTTTACTCTGGGTGTAATGCACAGCAGCAGATACCTTTCAGCAGTACTCATTGCTTTTTTTTTAAAAAAGGGGTATTGCGATGCTTTGAAGGCGTTTAAGTAACTTTTCTGATTTTTACTTAGTAATTAAAAGACTTTCATTACTAACAGTGCTTTTAAACAAATTTTAAATTTCCACAGACTGCATCCTCTGTCTAAGTACTGGGAAGGCTCTGGATCATCTTAAACAAGGTAAGAGTCAACTCCAGTACTTTCTGTCTTGCACAGACCAGCTGTCTAGCAGTTGCAATTACCATAAATGATAAATGAAGACTCAGCCTCCCTTGAATGGCATCCTGTTACGTAGTTTTACTGTTGCACCTAACCGACACTTTCAAAATGCTATCTGAGCATAATATTTGTGCCTTGAGGTTTTTATTTGTTTGCTTTTCTTATTATAGAACAACAACTGAAAATTCTTCTTCCCATGTACTTTTTTAATTTACTCCACTGTTTGTTTTGAATCATTTCACTGTTACTGTTCTGGTCTGTGTAGACCCTGGGGACAGAATTGGCTTAGGCAGAAAATGGGATTTGTTCTCATCCCTTTTGAAGTCCTAGGTCTGTGGGGGTTTTAGGCCTTCTACTGCTTTCCTTGCGCCCCCACCACTAAATCTTGATCAGGTTCCCATCAAATGCTATGAAATTTAATGTTTAAACACCCTGCATTGCTACAGAACTGGAGAGAATTTGCAGCCAGCAGCAAAATAAAGAAATGCTGAAAATAGATATTTTTTTTTCCCTCCCTAGAGAAAGGGAGTTCCCTGTCTTGACCAGCTACTAATTGGTACAAAGGTTTGTTTACACAGAGGAGCTATTCCTAATTAGTTCCCTATGTGGGTGCTCTACTTGGGAAATTAGTGTTACATTCTGATTTAATTTAATCTGCTTTTATAATGAATTGTTATAATTTGCAGTAAGGAATATATTTTTAGAAGGGAAGAAAAAAAATCTGCAGTGCACCGCTCCTGAGTTTCAAAAGATAATTCCTCTTTAAGCAGCGATCAAGCAGTCTTACTATTTTTGAATTAAATTATTGAAAATCCATCATTAGCTTAGAACCAGTTTTTAGTCATATCTTTATAAATAAAACTGCAGAAACACAACCATGTGTTTTTCAAAGCCAAAACTTAATTCAGCTGATTTATGGACCTGGTGACTTGACCTTTATTTCTCATAGTCGTGAGGACAGTGAACCAGAATATTTGGGAAGAGTGTTTGTGGAGTTATATTAGTATTGTTGAGGTTATGCTTGAAATGGAAGTTCACTTCCAAGCTTTTCTGTAGCAGAGTTCTTTTTTTTAGTGGACTTCACCTTTGTTCTGGGAGCAAACTTGTATCTTTCTAAATTATTTTATTTATAGAGAGTTGAAAAGTAGCATAAGAATAGCTGTCCCTTTAGATACTTGTGAAGGACCTGGTTCCCTTGTTTTTCTTTCAGTACCCCACCCCCCACTTGCAGAATGAAATTATTGCTGTTAGGCATTTAAATTACATTCTTTATTTCAGTAATTTCAAAAGACTGGAAAATCCATTTCTAAACTTAGAAGCACTTCAATCAGACTTCTTTCAATGTAAATACTGTTTTAAATAAATATAGCCTTTATAATAAATAACTAAATATTTCAGAAATATATTTTCCTTTTCATTATTTCATTATTATTTCTTTTAATTCTTAAAATAATGCATACCGGTACCAGTGAACATAATTTTCCTTTGTCTGTACCAGTCTTGGCAACAGCTTATTTTAAAATCCATATTAAATTGAATGTGTTCTGCAGAATTATATGGGATAAAATTTAGTTAAAGTACCTGATCATTTCAACCCAGCAGCATTTGTGAATGGTATTACTTCAGAAATTTTTGGACATTACAAATTTCACTTTGAAAAGAATGATTTCCATTTTCCATGGACATTTCCTTTTTAAGCTAGAAAATTTCACCTGAAACTTCAGAGAAGGAAAAGCATAGTGATCCCAAATGTAATCTTGAATGTTTTTCGTGACAGACGGACGTTGAATGTTTAGCAACACCTCTTTGGATTTTTGAATGTGAATTGGAACCACTGTATTTCTAGGTAAGACCTAACCAAGTGTTTGTGTTAAGTACCCCCTTTCTTTTATACATTAATTGTGGGAAAGCTAAGAAGTGCAATATGCTGGACTTTACTTTGTACAGAGTGTATATGTCTTACATTGAGTGAATCCAATGTTATTTTGAGGTTTTAAATAATAACAGTTCAGTTCTGCTGAATTTTTATATTCCTGGAGGGAAACCACACCTGCAGCTCTGCATGGTCCATCTACGTATGGGATTTATTTTTATGATTGGATGCGTAGTTGTTTGATTAATTTGTTGCCAGTCAAAAGTGGTAGTTCAGTTGCGTCTGCCCCTTCTCTTGCATTAATACTTGTACTCATCCTGAATGTGCTGGTTTAGGGTGTTTGCAGCTGGAATTCTACAGGATTGCAAAGTCTTTCTGGAGGATTAGTTTTCTGTCAGTTCAGACCTCTGTGTCAGCTCACTGTGGACTCAAACAGGTACTAGTGTCGATGCAAGGAAATTGGTGCCAGTACTTGCAGCAACAAATTGGATTTTGGCTTTAAACATCTCACTTCTCTGCGTTCTAAGAAAAGATTTGGTACATGAGGAAGACTAAGACTAAGAAACTAAGTAAACAGCTGTGGACTTCCATATCTGAGGAGGAAGCAGAAGGTGATAAAGAAGAGCTAGAAGGTTTTGATCTGTAGGTGTAATTACAGAAGAATTTGTCACTGAAGGTTACCTTCTTAGTGAAATACTAGAGGCTGTGCCAGTTTCATTACTCATGTTTATTGCATAAATTATCACAGAATGGTCAAGGTTGGAAGGGACCTCGGGAGATCATCTAGTCTAACCCCCTGCTAAAGCAGGCTCAGCTACAGCAGGTTGCACAGTCACATCCAGGCGGGTTTTCAGTGTCTCCAGAGCAGGAGACTCCACAGCCTCTCTGGGCAGCCTGTGCTGGCGCTCTGTCACCCTCAAGGTAAAGAAGTTCTTCCTCATATTCAGATGGAACTTCTTGTGTTGCAGTTTGTGCCCATTGCCCCTTGTCCTGTCACTGGGCACCACTGAAAACAGCCTGGGCCTGTCCCCTTGGAACTTGCCCTTAAGGTATTTGTAGACATGGAGAAAATCCGCTCTTAGTCTTCTCCAGGCTAAACAGGCCCAGCTCTCTCAGCCTTTCCTCATGAGGGAGAAGCTCCAGTCACCTCATCATCTTCATAGCCCTGTTACAGGGGACAGAAGGGAGATCTTGGTGTCATACTTCACATGTGGCCAAGCTGTGGCCAGCACAGTGCTGGGGCTCCAGGGCTACAAGTCACTGACACTTGTTCTAGCAGTTCTGACCCAAACATGCTGTTATTTGCCAGCCCTTCCTGGACTTAGGAAATGTGAAGTGGCCATGATGTTGGAGCTGGGCGGTTGCAGCATGTAACACTTAAAATCCAAAAAGGAATAATATTTTAATTTATTGTGGGAAGTAAGGCCATGTGAGATGGTGGCTTTCACCCACTGGTTTCTTGGAGAGATGGAAACCATCGAGTATGGAGAGGACTCTTTAAGCTAACGCTGCTTTAGTAACAGTGAATGCTGTCATTAATTCAGCTGCCGTCAGAGGCATCCAACAACCACAAAAACTTGAGTTTGTTGCAGGTAAAAACATGCCCAACATGGCAGCAGCCTGACTGGCTTTCTATCAAAGCAGGTTTGCAGTAGCCAGGTGAACCCAGGGATCTCAGTGGCAGTCTATCAAAGTAAATGTGTTAATCATGTGGATGTTTGTTCCAAAAAAAATACAGCTGCCTGCAGAGGAGTTTCGAAGGTGCAGAGATCAGGTTAAGGCCACAAAGGATTCTTGTGGATGTGGAACTGGCATAGTTGAAAGACAGTGATGTTCCTGTTCCATTTCACCGGGTGAGTGAACAAACTGAGGTCCAAGGGAGGAGGTGGATGTGAGGTGAGGAAGGAGAGACTTAGCAAGGTTAAAGACTATAATCATAGCTTTGACAATCTCTGCAGTGTAGGACATTACTCTTTTCTACAAGGACTGTATACTTAACCAGTAAAGCCACTTTGTCTATTTTGTTATTACAATTTATTTTTTCTTGTAAAAGGCCTTCCAGACTTCTGTTTTGTTACAGTCATATAGAATTTAAAATAGGAATTATGTATATGACATACCTATTAAATTCTATAAAGATAGCATTTCAACTAAAATTTAAGGTGCATTCTAATTTTTAAATGAAGGGCAATCTTTCTGAGCTGGAGAGGAGGGGATCTGAAAAATAATGCTCTGCATGGGCTTATCCACCCGGGGAGGGGGTGGGGGGGGGGGAGGCGAGGGCAGGGAGTGAGGGGAGCTGAAGGGAGATCTTAAGAGACAGGAGAAGTAGAGTAAAAAGGAAGAATAAAAGGAAAAATGGTAGGAATGGAGATGAACACTAACAGAAGAAACAGGAAATGATGAGAAACAGGGAGGGTGAAGTGAGGAAATAAGAGATTTGCTATATGATAGATTACTTTAAATGTAGCCCATAGAAAGTTAATATCTCTACAGTGTAGTTCACTGCTTTTAGTAATTCCATTGGTAAGAAATAATAAACTGGTAGGAACTACAACTGGTAGGAAAGATTTTTCAGTAATTTATTTTACCTGATAGATTTTTTGAAGTTCTGTTTGCTGTTAGAGACCTTTTGCAGATACTGACATACTATTGTTTGAAAATGATGCCGTTAAATATGCCTTCAATGACCTTAAAGATTGACTCTTTCAGAAGACTATAACAAAATAAGAACTGTAGAAGCATCTTAAACAATTTTTTTCCAAAAGAAAAGGTTCTGAAAATCAAATCTTAATATGACAGTAACAAGCCAATAATAATTTCTAAATACTAATGCAGCAGAAGTTTTTTTGTGCTCATAGCTGTGAGCTGCATGAGCTGTGCTGGAAGTCTTACGTGATAAGGTTTTTCATTTCTTGGTGCAAAGAGGATTGAATCTCATAGGCTGTTTTTAAAATGTCCAGTATCCCTTACAACTGTTTCAAAAAGCATTGACATGAAATACTGTTTCAATTCTCCAGAATTTGAATTTTCTTACCAGATTAAGTATTTCTATTACTGTTTGGAGAAATGGATTTCTGTGTACATATGCATGCGTTAAGGTAATTTAAAAAACATTAGGGGGCAGGAGATCGTGGGGTGGGAAGAGTTTTCATTGTCAGTTTCCTGTTTTCTAACAATACATAGGAAGGTTTCTTATATAATATGACGGCAAGCGTAAGCTGAAAGATGAGCTATGATGATGTTGATACTCAGGTCTTCGGATAATAAGTATATTTTCAAAATAGTGACTGGCTGACAAGAATTAGGCATCATTTTCTACCAAAACTAGTGTGAGCTACTAAGATGAAGTTAGCAATGCAGGGAGAGCATCAGCAAATATGTAACCTAATTCAGACAGCTAGGCTGGATGCCTGAAGTACATTTGGGAAGCTTCACTAACTGTAAGGAGTCTGGATTGATGGTTAGGTGCCAGAATTAACATCTAAAGCTGAATCTCTAGAGTGAATTTGTACTTCACACACAAATGTGTCCTTAGGGACCACCTAAGGCCATGATAACTTTTATTAATTTCTCAGCCTCTTTGATAAAATGAAGAGCAGTGTGGTCATGGAACTTCAGAATGCATTTGAAACATTTTTTAGAAAATAATTCGAAGTTCAGATGATAATATTTCACGTCTGTTACTGTGCAGTCTTTGAGAGATTCTTTTTTATGCTCGTGGAATATCTTGTATGGGTGTGTTCTGTATTGTATTGTTGCGAGTACCAGTATGTAATCAGGTTTTCAACACAGATTACTAGTTAATTCATTGCCAGGTGTTTTACAGATACAGTGCATAAATGTGTTTCAAGGAGAAATGTGAAGTACTGTGGCAGCTGTTGTTCGCTGCCTTGCGTTGTTGGCCAGATGTGTTTTACAAAGAAGTGGGCACACTCCTAATCTGGAATTCAGCTTTAGGCCTGATTTTGGTCTGTAATGGTAGACTGTGACTCAGTCAGAGCCTAAAATTAAAATGCTTTTCCTGAATTTTGCATCCTCAGAGGAGGATGTGTTCCCAGCAGGTGTTAATGAAGAGGTGTTTGCCATGAAACTTCATGAAGTTCTTGAAATTAAGGGTAGAATTTTTCAAAAGTAGCAAAAGACGCAGACTACTCACTTCTGAAACAAAGGCTCTAATTTTTCACCAATAGCAAAAAGTAAGGCTATGTATTACCTTCTTTTTTTAATAAAAAAAAACTCTTCCAAAGAGATTTTTCTTCCATGAAGAAAAATTGCAAACTTTTTTTTTTTAGTGTTCACCTTCATTAACACAACTTGCTGACTTCCTTCCTCAGCTGCAGTTATTCCTACACTCAGAGGTCAGAAAAGAGCAAGATCAACAAGCCACACATCTGGCTGTCTCTCTTTCCAACTGGAACAAAGAAACAATTTTTTTAATGGCTTTTTGAGTTAATTGTAAACAATTTGGTTTTGGAGTCGCTGACTTGCAGCAAATGTTTGTCGTAGGCGGATGTAGGGAAAAAGGACTATGTCCTAATGCAATTCCTCCGTGGCCAGTGAGGGAAAAAAGATCACTTTAAAAAAGAAAAAAGGCATGTCTTGATCCTTGTAGCATTAAAGTATGTTCAGAATTTTGAATGCATATATAGAATGTTTCACAAGCTTAAAATACATGCTTTGAGGAGGCAGAGACAGAAATAGTTGCTCATTTCATTTTCCTATATTCTTTTGTATGTAGTAATACTGATATTTTTCCCCCCTTTTCTTGTCAGTAGCTGTTTATGTATGAACAAATTGACAGTGATGAAAGACGAGAGACAAACAATAGGAATAGGGGGAGAAAAACTTTTAAAATGAGAGTTCTGTTCTAGTATTTTTTGGTGATGTTTATACTGTTCCTGAATGCTTTTTTCCAGTAAAGGTTTCTTTTAAAACTGTTTACAGTCATTAATCATTAAGTATATTTTTGAAAATTAATCTTTAAATAATTAGTGAAACCTAATACTTCTTTTACTTTCCAATTACTATATTTTTTTTAATACTCTCTAGCATCAGATATCATCAGTTTATCTAATTATTAGATTTACTTTTTTTAAAGCATTGTAGCTAAAGTAAAGTAAATGTCTGGTGTGACTTTTGTACTTTTACACTTTTCAACAGGAAATACTAGAATTGTTGATGTACAACACTTCTGAAACCCCAGCTACTTCTAAAATACCTTGTTATAGCTTTATATGTTAAATTTGAGCTCCTATTACTCCAATATTTTGGCTGCTTCATTTAATAGGTCTATTAAGACAGTTATATTGCCAACCTGACCATCGTGCTAAGTATTTACGCATGTCTTGATATGAAAAGTAAATTGGTAATGCTGGTTTTGAATGTTTGGAATGATGTTTAAATTTATGACAAACAAATACATTTTATTTGGATGATTAATTTTATCTCATCAATTTGTAGGATGTGAAATACACTGTACTATGATTATTTTTTGTCAAATGTAGGTGTTTGAGTTGATAATGCCACTTAGTGGATAACAGCTTTAACTGCAGCCCTTTTTTCAAAACCAAATCAGGCTATCTTGATTTATATCCGAGTTTTCCTCCTGACTAGAATATGCTGATCAGAGTGTGTTTTCAAAGGACCTTTTATTATCATCCCCATTTTGGGAAGTTAATTATAGCCAATTCAGTTTCTGGATGAAGTGTATTAAAATGTAGGAATCATTTATGACAGAATTTTAAACTTACAGGAAAACCAGGATCATCTTATTTGCATACTTAATGTGTTTGGAAAGATTAAACAGACTTGGACTTTTGCACTGGTTCTTTAGGTTGATGAAATGTAATTGGTAGTATGGTGATAATTCTGGTGTTTTAGGCAATGCTTTGTTTTGCCTCTTACGGTTGGAAGGTTGGTGGCTGGGCAAACTGAACTAGAACGAGCAGATTCTTCAAGAATTGAATTGAAGAGGACCTGATTGAAAGTTGTTAGTGCCTTTTCTTGGATGATGGTGTGGAGGGCATACACAAAGGGGAGTATAGTACTGGACTGTATCCCTCTTTAGTTGGTCTGCTTTTGTAGACTTCAAATAATTCTGCTTTGGAAGATCAGAAAAGTGAGAGAGACACCAAATGTCTGTTCCAGCAGTGTCATTTACAGCTATTGCTTCTTTAATGTATTCTTTTCATAAACACTCTTCTTTGCCAAGTAGTTTGTGTTAATATCTTAATGTGCTAAGTGTTAATAACTTGGTGTAAACTTTAAATATATAAAAATTCAAACTTTATCTGAGACCAATGCATACATATTCTGTGTATATGTACATATTCTTCTAATATCAGTGTATTAAAAAAATCTGTTCTATAATAAAACAATACTATTTTTTGCAATTTAATGGGTTTTTCATGGAAAAGGTTTTTTGCAGTCTTGTAACATAAATTGATTTAGGTCTTTCCATACCTTTTCAGTCTTTAAACAGCGTTCTTTGAACTTTTTTCCCCTAAGTAAATTTCCATTACTTCCCATCAACCCTAATAATCTTCAATCACTGAGCATTTTTTTTACTTAATTTCTCAGGCTTTTCTGAAGTTTTCAGTTTAGTAAGTCAGTTGAATAAATTGTAACTAAAATAGTGGTTGGCTCAAAGGAGAAGGAAGAAAACACAAATCCCATTTCCAGGCATGTTTCAGTGCTGTATTATAGGCTGGTTGTATTAAAGATGAAGACTGAAAGATAATACAAAGGCTTTTGTTGGCTTAGAGATTTTCTGAAAAATAATGTTAGTATCTTTCATTTGTTTATCATGAAATTGGGAGTAATTGAGGGGGGTTTTCTGCTGCATCCCGTCTTTCAGAGAACACCCATGATCTAAATCCTGAGCTAAGAGGAACTTCAATTTCACGACTCTTGAGTGCTGAAATCACACAGGCGTTCTTCCTCCCCATACCTCTGTATGCTGTGCTGTTGTACAATGCTTGCGTTTCCAGGTACCTAGAGTAGGTAGATGGCTTTGAGTCAGCAGGCAGAAAGTGTTGGTTAAGTAAATTATTATAATCTTGATTTTTTTACAGTTTTAATCTTGATGTATCTACTTTTTTCCTGTAACAAGCAACTAATTCTCAGTTCTTGGTTAAATACGCGCATTTGCAACTCTGTGTGCACATGTATATATGTGTACATTATGTGCATTTGTGTGTGTTGCATGTGTAGCTTTTATACAATTTAAGTTTTCCAACAAGGTTCTGAAAATATTTTCAAATTAATTATTTAAATAGTTGTATATAATTTGAAATTTTCTCAGAAACTAACGAATATTGCCTTTACAAGGGTGTATTTCTTTTGCATGTGACTTACGTCACCTCTTAAGTGTGAATGGTGGGTTAGTTGAAAATGAAACAAGGTTCTTAGATCTGATGCAAAAATAAAACCTATTAAATTTTGCTCTAAACCCAAGTAATAGTGGCTTTTCTATGGTGTCTAGTTTTAAACGGCATGGTTTGCCTTTTGGACAGTTTTCAGCAAAGGCAGTAAGAAAATCTTGGATGTAACTACCTTGTCTCTTTTTTGATTGCAGATAACTGGCATTTTAAAGTTGGTGTACCTCATCCCATGCATCTGTTTTTTAGTCAAAGACAATGAAAGGAAAAGCAGATTTCTTCTTTCTCAGCTGTTAGTGTGGTTTTTAACTTCAAAATAAATAATGCTAATTGAAACTTTTTAAATAAGGGTAAATGAAAACGGTGTTTCTGTTCACACGGAGAAGGCAGGGCTGCTGCCAGGGGCTGGTGTGGCACGTGTTGGTGCCAGGCTGGGATGCCCTGCTGAGTACACGCGCCAGCCTCGGGACATCACTGTCTGCTGAGCCTGGTCACCTCTTTGAATGCTGTTTCGCATTCAAGCAGAAATGTTAGTTGTCATCATTTTAGAGGCAGTCACAGTTACTTTTAAACTAAATTCTGAGTTCCAGTGGGAGGAAAGGGAAGGCAGTATAGTTTTTTTAAAATAATTGCACTTGTTCTGAAAGGGGGTTAGGAACATACAACCTAGGTTAGTTTGGCTTTGGTTTGAAATGGAGGAGCAGAGAAGGGCCCCTGCCGATCCGTGAGCTGCAGTCGCTGCCGAAGCCCCGGCGGTGCAGGCGCCTGGTGGCTGAGCGACCTGCGTGAACGGCCCGACCTGGCAGAACTTTTGCGATGCCCCTCACACGGCTACCAGGGGACAGTGCGACACAGCGGCGGCCGGGCGCCGAGGCCTAACGGTAACAAACCGTTTCCAACGTGCTCACCGGTTTCTGCTTGGAGCGAGCGCTTTCCTGTTGCTCTGTGTGTGTCCCCCCGCCCCCAGCCCGCCCGGCTTGCCCTCGGGCAGCAGCCGGTGGCCGCCGTGGTGGCCGCCGTGGTGGCCGCGGCAGCAGGGGGCGCCCCTGCCCCGCGCGCGGGCCTTGGCGGGAACCCCGCCCCGCCCCGCCCCGCCCCCCGTGTGACGGGCCGCGCCGGGCTCGCGCGCGCTGTGGCGGGGCGGGCAGCAAGCGGGGCCGCCGGCGGGCTTCGAGGAATCGCCACGCCGATCTGCCAGTCGGCTGAAAATAGAATTTTTTATATTTCTTTTTATGGCGAAGTAGGGGTAGGGTACGAAGTCACTACTGTGCATCATTTTTATTGTCTTAATAAAAAGTTACTGTGCGGGATTCGTCGCTAAATTAGGAATAGCTTCCAGTAGCGCTTTAAGTTAATTACTGCAGAATCCATCAGGGTCAGTGTGCTATTTTAATTTCCATGTAGCTTACAAGAAGTCTTAATTTTTTAATTAAAAGGATGGTTTTGATTCAGCACCATCCACAGTACTCCTTCCTTATTTGTCATCTTCAGCAACAGCAGACTTGTTAACATAACGAAAAAAGTTGCAATAAGTTTTTAGCAGCTCATGTTGTGGGGCACAAAAGCTTGTTTGGCATTTTGTGTAAGTAAAACCATACGATTTGAAAATAGATTTACTAGGGAATGTACTACTTAAAGTATTGGCCGCAATGCAAAATTAAGACTCTCTTTATGTTTACATCATTAAGAGGACTAATGTGCTTGTCTGTTAACTAAACGCAATTTTCAAGACAGGCTATTTTGCAGAAAAATGCCGTGAACCCCGCCCACCCCTGTATGTTTTAATGAACTGAGTGTTTAATGTGAAAGAATAGGAATTTAATAAGCTAATATCAGAAGGGATTAAAAAATGACACAAAGCTAATTAAGGAAAAGGGAGATGTTTTACTGGAATCTATACTTTTCTGTTACTGCTGCATAATTACAAATTAGTGTTTTGGAGAAAAGCTGTTCTTATTCAATGTTCAGTCCCCTCATGCCATAACTGGACTGTGAGAGCAATCTTTGAAAAAATCTGGAGTTTAGCAACTTTATAACCTGCTTTATGTTTAATTTATAGTCCAGTATAATGATTAAGTACTTTTTTCATCAGCCTTTCTGCTTACCAGTCCATCTGCATTTGTGGGATTGATTTGAATTTATTTTTTTCCTTCGAGCAAAGTATTTTACATTTGTATTTACTGAATTTCTTAAGGATAGTATCTCCAGTTTATCAAAGTGATTTTGAATTATGATCCTGTTTTCCAGAATATTTTAGTTCCCTTCTAGCTTAGTGCGTATTTTAAAAAGGGTATTTTGTTATTCTCTGTCTGTCACTAATTAAAACTATTGAACAAAACTGGATCTATACAACAGCTACTAGATACTGTTTAAACATACCATCCTCCTTTTTTTGGCAGTAAACCACTGGCAACTACTTTTTCAGATTTTCAGTGTTGCAGCAAATTTATGGTATTAAATAGCATTTTCTCTTTTCTCATCTGCAGTTATTTGTCAAAGTTCCCTCCTTTATGTAGTTCTTCAATGTTTCTGTATGCCTGTATAGGCGTAGGCATATTCACTTCAAAGTCTCCATTTTGTTTGTTTTGTCTATTGGAATAACCTGTTGTGTGTTTTCTTAACTGTTGAGTTCCCTGCAGTTCCTTATCCCATAAATCAGCTTACCAAGAGACCTATTTTTCAAGATACCTGAGATTACTGAAACTGCTTTTTTTGAAATCATCATATTTAGTTTGCTGTTTTCTCCTTGTTTAGTAACCTTTGCTGGTTTTAATTAACTTCTATGTTTCCATCCATATATTCAGTTAATTCTCCCTATAAGTATCAAACAAGTCTGAAATAGCCATTCCTCTGGCACACTCCTCTGTATTCTAGAAAGATCAGTTATCACTCCAGGAGCTTGTACAGATAGATACATGGTTAATTAACGCTCCTGAAGCTTCTTGCCCAGTTCTCTTACTCGGATGCCTCCATAGTTGAGCAAAACCTTCTTTACTCCTTTCTAGGTATTAGATGGTCTGTCACATTGCTGTCTTGGGGTGGTACCTGTTCTTTCCTCCTTCACCCTCATCCAGAGACACACAGAAAGTTTTTCTTTTACCTTTTTCTGAAATTTTAAATAAAAAAAAAAAAAAAGTGTATATTATTGTCCAGTCTGTTTACAGTGGTTTTATGGGGTTTTTTTCCTAGTAGAACTCTTGGTATTTCCATCAACAGCATCATAATGCAAATTGGTCAGCAAGTTTTCTTATTTTATGTAGTAAGATATTTAATAAGACCACTGTTATGTTAAATAGAAGTGTGTAAACTAAGAGCAGCTAATCCCTACAGAGTTCCACATTTCATCTTTAATTCCTCAAATCTTGAACTACTGATACAAGTAGTCAGCCACAGCTTAGTTCCACTAATGTCAGTATGGTTTTTTGATCAGAATTAATTTGCTGCTTAGTATTTTAAGATACTGTTTTTCCCTGCCTTTTTCCAGAAAAGAGGACTTGTAGAGACTTCTTCAGGTACATATCAAATAGATTATTACCCTCCAAAACCATAAATACAAATTTAGCCAGCAAAACACATTATGTCCTACATACTGACACATTCAGAGCAGATCACTAGCAAATATGCAGTAAGAAATCCAGTCGCTGCAAGATTTATGTCTGGCTTGACTGAGATTAGATGTACTGTTTTGGCATTTCTGTATCGGATAAGAGAAGTAAAATAGATGAAGAATAAAGTTAACATGCAAAGACTTATTCCTGTTAGCAACTGGCACTAGAAATAACTTGAAAATAAAATCATGCTTAGGAAAGTCTTTACCATAGTTGCACAAAGAACTAGAATATCATGGTTTTCATCTTGCTTTTTCCGACACTTGCATTGGATTTTCTGGGAGTATAATACAAAATACTGTGTGTGGCATAGTCAGAAGGCTGAGTAATTGGCAGTTATTAACAGACAGGAAGGACCAGCAACATTTTTTTCTGTCTCTTGATTCTTTATCTAAGGATGTGTATGATCTAGAATAGATTTTTCATTTATTATATTCACAAATGTTGAAACCAGATACCTTTTCAAATGCCCAAATCCATAGATTTCCAAAATTGAATGTGTTCTAAGGTCATTTATTTTTCACTGTGATTTTGGTGAGAGAAGGCAAGGATAAGGAAACTTTTAAGAGAATGATGATGATGTGGCTGCTTTTCTCTATAGGAGTTTGGAAGAACTAAGTCAAAATCCACCTGGTAAAAAATGAAGTGGTTTTGTTATGAATGAATAAACACTTAAAACTAGCCAAACCTGTTCTGTTTATGTTAAGGGTATCTCTCTCCTGTATATCAGTTTCGTAAACATTAGTCCCCCATTTTGCTTACTTGGCGTCAATTGATAGAGGCTCCATTTATTGTGTATAGGCAAATTGTGTCCCTGTTTTGTGTATAAGCATCTGTGCATCCTATGCCATATACAAACTAGGTTGCTGTAATTACTATATACTCGGGTGGAAGGATCAAAGTGCAACAACGTTTTCTTAATTTGAAATATAATTTTATTCTAATTACATAATTGGCTTCCATTCTACAATTTTTAAGGGGTTGTTGTTCTGTTGGGTTTTTTTGTTGTGTTGTCTTTTTTTTTTATGACCTATGACTCAGAATCCAGATATTTTGGTTGCCTGGTTTTCATCCTTTCATGATGTCTCTTCTGACATTATGCCATTGTCTTTGAAAATATATAGGAATTCTGGTCAAAGTATGTTCAGGTGTGAGGGGTGGCCTATAGGAAAATCCCCCCCTTCAGTAAGTTACAAGTTCATTTAAGGTAATCCTTTTTTTTTTTTTTTTTTTTTTTTTTTAATCTTTTGATTTTAGTGAAACCATAAGACAAGCTCTTAATCCTTGGGGCTATGGGTACTAATATTGTTGGCCAGCTCTTTCAACATTTTATGATTAGTGAAAAATATATTTATCTTTACAAACCATTTATTAACTCCCTTTGACTTGCCTCACTTTTTTTTTTTTTTTTTTCAAGTTTTGATTGTGTCCTGCAATCTGTATATCAGATAACAGCAAAATCTTTTGGCTTGAAGTGTTGCTTATCTAGGAATTGTAATAAAATAATTTTTCAAAGCAGGAATGATTCTTTTATCTTGGGTTACTTTCACCTTCAGCAACTTTCTTCTATTCCAATTTTCACTACTTCACATCTGATTTTTGGGTTTGAGTTTTGTTGGGGTTTTCTTTGTTTATGCTTCACCTGAGTAAGGAATGCATGGCACTAGATTTTCTTTCTGTGGAGGTTGCTTCTTGGTGACTTTTGTTATGTAGGTTACTTATGTTATGAAAATCTTATAAATACAGTGTTTCGAGGGCATATCAGGGATAATTGATTTTTTTCTGAATATAGCTTGTGCTCTGAAAAGAACCTGGGTGTGTTTTTCCTTTATCTGTGCCTTGCTAGATAATACTGTAGGTACTTCACTGTGAATATCTCTGAGGTTTTTTTGGAGTTAGCATCTTAAACACAAATGTATGGCTATTTTTGCTTTTTTTTTCCTTACATAGCAACACTTACTGTGTTACTCATTGGCAACTTGCTGTCCACCAGCACTCCCAGGTCCTTCCCCACAGAGCTGCCTTTCGGCAGGTCAGCCCCAGCCTGTGCTGGTGCGTGGGGTTGTTCCCCCCCAGGTGCAGGACCCTAGACTTGCCTTTGTTGAACTTCATCAGGTTCTGCTTCACCCAGCTCTCCAGCCTGTCCAGGTCTCGCTGACCAACAGCGCAGCCTTCTGGGGTCTCAGCCGCTCCTCCCAGTTCTGTATCATCGGCAAACTCGCTGAGGGTGCACTCTGTGCCTGCATCCAAGAGTCTTGATGAGCCAGTTGAACAGGACTGGACCCAGTACAGACTCCTGGGGAACACTACTAACTACAGACCTCCAGCTAGATCCTGAGCTACCCTTTGAGCTCTGCCGTTCAGCCACTTCTCAATCCACCTTGCTGTCCATTCATCTAACTCAGGTTTTTTGAGCTTACCTATGAGGATGCTGTGGCAGACAACGTCAGAAGCCTTGCTGAAGGCAAGGTACATAACATCCACCATTCTCTGCTCATTAACCAGCCAGTCAGTCATTCCATCGTGGAAGGCTATCAGGTTGGTCAGGCATGGTTTCACCATCCATGTTGACGACTCCTGATATCCTTTTCCTCCAAATCACAATGATTGGGAATCATGCTTCTGATCTGAGAGGTCTTGAATTCAGATGCTGCTGGGTTTTTTGAAACCACAGTTAATTATTCATGCAGTAAGGTCAGTTCCACTGCTTTAATGATGCCAATATGCTTAATGGAGTCCAGTTCCCTCAGACTGCGGACTGGATGCCGTCTCCACCCATGTAGGTGTGCCTTTAGAAGTTACTGGTCCTAATATTTCATTGCCACTCCTGAACATGGCAGCTTCTGTTTCTCCTGAAACTCCCAGTGGAGCTGCTCATGAGAACACTCCCAGCCCCACTTCGTTAGGATGATCTTAATGAGTTTAAGCAGTAGGTATTTGCTGATCCAGCTGGTTTCGACAAAAGCCTTTTAGAGTCGTGTTTATGTAAGCAGGCAAATTTAGCATATAGTATCGGGCAAGGGAGCACCGATGAGCAGCAGAGTGTTGAGCTGGTGAATGTGTCCTTTTTCACTAACACAAGGTTTAAAGGCTTTGTCTGTATGTAATACCTTCAGTTTAGTTACAGTGCTGCTGATGGTTTTGAGCTGGTACCGATTAAATGAGTTCTGCAAAGGAAGAAGAAATAAATTAGTATTTCTCTAGCAATTTATATAGTACTGTAGCTGTCATTTAAAAATAATATGAAACTCCACACTTCAAAATTATGGAATCGCTTATAACATTGTGTAAACAAAGATTTTAAACAAGATTTAAATAACATGATGCTTAGCTTTGGACATGCAATATTTAGTTGATAATACCCAATTTGTGGACATTTACTAAATCTTCAGAACTGGATTTCAGTATATAATAAATGTATATTTTAGTGTATTTTTAGGATACGTGTATAAAATCCATGGCAGATTTGAAAGTTGCATTTTGATTTGTTTTGTGGGGGGTAGTTTTTTTATTTATCACAATTCAAGAATAAACTGATTGGTTTAGTGAGGGAGAAAGAATTTATTTTCCCGTTCTAGATAATGCCTCCAGAATGTCAAAATTAAATTAATGAAATTTGATGAACCAAGTGATGTGTTAGAAAACCAGCCTCTGTTATTTTGTTCAGTGTTCAACATTTTTAAATAAGCTGTTAGGTAATGGTATATAAAATGCAAAATGCTAAATATACTTTCTTGTTCAGTACTGTTTTTACAGTTTATTATGTCTGTGTGCCACTAATTAAATGTTGGGCATCAAAAATCAGTAATGCGCTTTAAACTGTCAACAGTAGCTCAGAAGGTATTTTCTATGTGCTTATGTAATGTCTTAGGATAAGCTTTAATGGTTTGGAAGACAGTAGAAAACATGAAAATACAAACATCATTGTCATGTCAACATGTCACCATTTTTGAAGCATACTGCTAAAAGTTGGAATTTTAAGGGATTTAGACACTAAAGAGGAGCTGCTATCATTTAGGAGTGCTGCAACAGCAATATTTTTATATATGCATTTAGTCTTATTTCAACATTTAAACTGATTTTACAGTAAGTAAAATGAAATGCTTTCCAGCTTAATGAAATGGAATTTTATGCTCTTAAGTTAAACCTTTCTGATTTGCTTCTGTGCATCAGCTGTTCATTTGCATTCCTGTTGCAACCACAGTATGTATACTGACCTACTCAGAATTTATGTCATTATTTACTTTGAAATCTCATTTAAAATTATCCTGGAAGTGACTTGCTGTTCCTGAAGTTTGGAATACTTTATTAGAGTTTTCAGGGAAGGACATTTTGGAAGATGCAGGTACTGGGAAGCAGCAAACTATACAGAATAAAATAATTCAGTTTCGGCCAAGGAATTGTGTTTATTAGCACTTCCATTAAGGTGAAGGTTGGCCTTTTAATATGGAGTTAAAAACTTTGTGTTGAATGATGAGTTATAGTTTAAAGTGAAAGTTTCTTGGAACTAGACCTTGCTTTTAGTTTTGTTTTTCAGGAAACCATAAAGAAATTATTTCAAATCATAGAGAAGTGAAGCATGTTTAGCAGTTGCCTGACCCATATCTTCTAGATGTTGATGTTTACTTTCTGTTGACGATCACTATTTTATGGGTTGATGTACATCGGAAATAGATGGTGTCAAACCAGTGCCTTCAAGATCCCTGGAAAATGCAGGTTGACCATGAAAATGTGTATAAATTTCGTAGCAGGGTTCTTACTTCATACTTGTGACCTAAATAGCTGAATCAGTTTCAACACAGGGTTGAAACAGAGGAGATTAAAATTAAAAACAAGCTTAGAAATATAATTAAAAGTTTAGGAAAAATACTCAGAAATCTCCAGAGACTTAATGTGCTGTACTTCTGTAAGAAGGATCAGAAACCAGAGCCTGGGCACATGACCTCAAGCTACTCAATGCAGATGAGGGAGCATATCCTCAGGTTTTTGGCAAAAAGGCTTCCTCACTGTTCAAAGCATGCTATCAACTAAACTAGTCTCTGGATGCACTGCTAACTTGGCAGTAGAAGAAATGGTCGGATATTCTCTGAAGATTGAAGGCAATGAGGTAAGATACGGCTTGAAGGTGAAGAATGCAGACTGAGTCAGTAATTTAGATTGTGATAGTATTTCATAATGATATAAATGGTTTCTTTCAAGTTTATGAAAAGGAAAATAAGTGTGTGCACATTAGCTTGTCCCTTTTATCTGATGTTGATAAATGTATTATACCAGTGTGATGAAAATGTTAAATTATTGAAGATACAAGTTTTAATGCTGTATAAAACCTGTTTTGCTCTGTTTGCATGTTTTTCCCCTTTGTAGGCTACTCAAAAGTCAGACTCTGTTCATACAGTGTAGCTCTTCTTCTGAAAGTAGAACTGTAAAGTGATTTTTTTTCCTGCATAGAAACCGATGTAGCTTTATGAATAATAGTATTTCTTCATGTTTTGATATTGTATATGCGATATGTTGCTAATTGTAAAGGGCTTGACAGTCTGCTCACTGGAATTGTTCTGGAGAGAAGATTTTGAAATATTTAATGCGAAACAAAGCCATTTGTCTAACAAAAACCTGGTTTACATGAAGCTGTATGTTCTAAACAGATTACTGGTTAAATTTATATCTTTTTATGGAATGACTATGACTGCTTTGAAATCTCCAGGCCTTACATTACCTTCCTAGTTTTTCCCGCTACAGAAATATATCCCTTACATGCATGTAGAAGTTAGGGTTGATGATACTTTTTCTTCTGGAATGCTTGGGGTAGAATTTGAAAAAAAACTTGTCTCCTCATATGGAGTATCAGCCATGTACATACTTAGAATAATTTTTTTGTGGTCTGATTTCTTAAGTGGGAAAAGAGTTAAACTGAAAAACAGATGAGCATCAGATGTAAGCCCCAAGAGCCATGGTTTAGAGTACTGAGAATATTTATCTTTGTGGCAAAAATCAGTTTTCAATCTGAGTTTAAAATTACAGTTTTCTACATCCCTCCAGGCAGACCTCTTTAACCTTATATGTGCTTTTCATGATTTAATTTTTCTCTCTTCTGAGAAAAAGTTGTAAGTTTGCCCAAGAAAGCTATACTTTTACATAGTTTTAGAATAATGTATCTTCCTAAGGACTGTACTGCTAAACTTTTCTTCAAATCTCCTTCCTTCTTGTCTTCCGTAGAGACTTGCTTTTTTGAGAGTTGGTCACTTTTCCTTTTGGGAGTTTTTAATAACTTGAAATCTAAAGGTTTTTAAAGACGATAAAGATAGGAATAACAGATAAGATAGTTTGAACCTCTTCCCCCCCCAAGCCCTACCCCCAGATGCATAAATTTTTGAAAGCTAAAAAGAGCAATTTTTTTAGCTTTTTTTCTGACAGATTTTCATGGTAATATTTTAAAACAGCTTACTGATTAGAAACAATTAGTTTTTCTTTTTTCCTTAAATTGTGTTAGATTCATGAAATAAAATTAATTTATGCTAAAGTTTCCAAACCAAGGATTAAGACCTCATTTTTTTCTCTGCAATGGTATTCAGTAATCTCAAGTCCGGTAATCTACAGGAAATAAAAATGCAGATACAGTTCTGAGTTTGTTTCTTTGGCTAAGCAAATAAACTCATAAATTTCTGTTTGTACTCTGTGATGTTATACTGGTGTTTAAATTCTAATTTGTTCAAATGGAATTACTTCTGTGTTTATCCAAGGTCTTACTCTCTCTGTCCCCATGCATAAGTATGACAACATTGACCATCAAAATGTTTCTCATGGTCCAGAAATTGCCAAAATGTTTAATATATGATACAGACTCTGTCAAGCCTTTAGTTGTAGTATTCTAAGTTTACGAATATAACTGTTTACGATTTTGTTGCATTTACTAGGTTTGCTGGGATGGGTAATCTTCTTAAGGTCCTTACCAGGGAAATTGAAAACTATCCACATTTTTTCCTGGATTTTGAAAGTAAGTTCAAACAATTACAAGACAATGAGAGAATCTTTTCCCTAACTTAACAGCAAACTGAGGAAAAACTTTTAAAATCTGATTGCTTGCGGTGTGTGTTTTCCAGTACAACCAGTCTGTCCAAGTCCTTGTCTCTAAAATCCTTTGTTCACTCAGGACCCCTTTTCTCTTCCTTTTCTATTTTTCAGGAACCAAATGGGAAATCTTTTAAAAGTACTCACTTGCACAGAGCTTGATCAGGGGCCAAATTTTTTCCTTGACTTTGAAAGTGAGCAAAGCTTCTTGCCTGGCTTGCGTTCTTTGCTTATTATTTCCTAATGAACTGCATGCGCTTATGCATCATAAAGCAATTCAAAAGGGATTTGCAAACAAATCAAATTACACTTCAGTTGAATATTGCATTTTGATATTTATAAAGCCATATAAAATTAGTTAAATTCATTCTGAGCAGAGAAGGGGGCAGAAAGATAGATAAGCAAGTAAAACCTTACCCTGTTGTTAAGTTTACATGTGAATGAACTTGACCTTACCTTTATTTAATGAATCAGGATTACTAAAATATTTCTCTATGCTTCTTTGAATGGAAATACATGTTAGAAATAAAAAGCTGAAAAAATATAAGCAGTGGAGGTGGCACTATTTTTGCCTGGTTCAGTGATGATTTAACAGATTATTGCAGTTTCTAAAAAGTTGTGAAGTGGTCAAAGTGTATGTGCTTGATTGCATTTCTCTTAATTGCATGGTTATTGGTTTGCAAAACAGCGTTTCACATTCTAATTCCCTTGTCACATCTATATCTGATTCAAAGCTATTTCCCTTTTGCTGGTTAGTTTCCCTGCATGTACTTCTAGACATTGTCTTGAGAACTGGTCATCAAATCCTTAAATAATGGGTTTAATCTTACTTCACTAATTACGTGAAATGCTTTTTATTTAAAATCCTAAAAGCGTGTGATGTTTTGTCTCTTAATACCTTTAATCTAAAAAAAAAAAAAAAAATCCAACAAACAAGTTTTGAGAGAAGCCAGTGTTTTTAAAATAACTTTGTTTTGAAACATAGCTTAAGAGAGAATTGCAGGTGATTAGACACACATTTTATCCCCTTGAAATAGTTTTCTTGAATCATTTATTCCTAAATTATTTTTCTGGAAATAAAGTTACTGATATATGAGACTGTGTGCATGTACACAGTCTGAAGCACCGATTCAAAAAGTCATTCAAACATATACTTAAATCTCATGAAATTGTTCGGACATGCTTTCTTGGATGAAAGCTAGAGTCTATGACTGCAACTTTGCAAATATCTCAGTCTTCTCATCTAGATCTTATTTACCTCATTATGAAGGATCAGTTTTAAATGATGAAAAAAAGTTTATTGGTTAGTTTTGGTTTAGGAGAAGGTACGGCAAGCCGTTATTCCTTTTTCTCTTCTAACTATATAATTTGAGAATTTATTGTATAGCCGGGATGTCAAACCTTCATCCAAACCACCAAGTAATTTTTTTTCTGTCAGACTTTCTCTTAGGCTTCAGTAGCGCTCTGTGGCTTTGCCAAGCTATTACGAATGTTTTCAGCTGCTCTGAGCTTCCAGGTTTAATCAGCCCAATCATGACCTGGATGGTAAGAAAGTAATTCTGACCCAGGCTGCAGACTTGGTGGGAAACAGGTGGTCTGGCAGTGGGAAGCCTTGGTGGAGTGGAGGTTGTGGCAAGAGGAGAAAATAGTTGTTTTATTGCCTTGGCAGCAAAGGTTGGATTTTTTTCCAAAGGTACATTGCCAAGAACTGAATGGGCCGGAGCACCTTCTCCCACAGGAGGTGACCAGTGGTTAGTGCAAGCACATGGGCATGCTAGGCAGGCACATCTACCCAGAGAGAAACAAAACTATCATCTCCAAATTTCCATGAGTTTGATACTCTGGAGTGACTGTTTAAAATATTTTGCTTGTGAAATAAAGTCCTGGAGAGTTCTGTGGCATGAAATCTGTATTGTGGTGAAAGGATGTCACTGAAGACACCTGTAGTTGCATGCTGTGGTCTCCTTTAATTAACCATTGTGTAGTGTCAAAGGGCAGTCTTAGTGGGCGTAGGTAAGAGCCTGCTTGCATGCTCACTGGACGTGTGACTTTGTGGCCTAAGTTCTCAGTTTGAGTTCATGGACTAAAATAGTCATTACAGTCAGCCATTCAGAGGATGAGGGGTGTGTTGAGTTGATGTATTTCATGATTTGCAGCAGCATATTGCTTTCTAGTTTTTGTGCAGGTTTTCATTAGCTGTAAGCGAAATCTCAGGTCTGTCAGCGCTACTTCCAAAATGTTTATGGAGTTTTCGGCTACTCCTGCCCTGGCTTTTTTTTTTTTTTCCCCCCTCCTGCTACTCATTTGGTATTTATTGTACCTGAAAGGAAAGGAGAGTGTGTGACATACTTCTTCCTGCTATGTGTATAATGTGCCACACAAATATTGCTTAAAAAACCGGAAACAGCCTTTTTCCTCGTACACAGGAGTAGAACAGATATAGTCTGTCTCCATGCCTCACATATCAGAGGCTTTATGGGCTGATGTTGGCCAAAAAGGAATACAAGTGTTTATATAAAGGAAATGCGAAAAGAACATTAAGGTGTTAACTTCATTTGACAGTTGATGTAATTTGTGCTGCTCCAAAAGGGGTCATCTATGGGTGATGCTTTGCCACATAGTCTCAATTCCTTATGCTAGAATTGAAATGTACAAACACACGATTGCACCCATTGTGAATGATAGCTATGTGGGAAACTGAACTTGCTACAAACTAGCTGTTAAAAAAAACAAAACAACACCACCAAACTACCACCTTACCTTTCTCCACCACCTAAGTACTTTTCCAGTCAGGTGAGGGTGATGTGGGTGATAACAAGGTTGGAAGAGCCCCAGCAGCAGCACATGAATAGGAACAGAAATGGGAGAGGATGGCAAGCAGTTGTACAGATTTAGGTATCTTAGGTCAGTCATGAAGCTACAGAGTAAGATCAGCACAGTAGGTTTTGATTTTATTGTTTTCCCTTATTATCCTTGATTAATACACATTTGATAGGGTTGTTCCATGCAACAAAAACAAATTTATTTTCTTGTCAGTTCTTATTATCCAGGGCAGTATTCTGTTTTGATGAAAAATTTGAGGAGGACAGTCTTGTACTGCATCGTTTGAAAACATCCATGATTTTTTATTAGTTTGTTTTAAACTATACTTAATTGCAAGTTACTTTCCATCAGTTGCATGCTCACCTTTCTCTTACATATTTTTCACCAACCTGATTTTTTCATATTTAGCCTTAGTCCCTCCAATACATCTCTTCTCTGCAATTGTTGAGGTCTTGAAAAATGGGCAAGTAGAAGCAGGGACAGTTAGAATAATGAAGTTTTCTCACCTAATTTAAAGTTACGATTTTTTTGGTCAAATTGTGCCTTTTTTTTCGGGGGGGGGGGGGAGCGGGGCGTGGGGGTGGCATTTTTTTATTAGCTAGTTTATAGAAAAGTTTAGGCTACAATAAAAATTGTTCAAATAATCTCTTTTCCCCCCCCAGTTCCTGCAGCTATCTGTATCATCAGTTGCAATTCTTTTGACACCATTTACTGGCACTATTCTTCATTCCAAACTGGCAACCTAGTTTCGTAACAATATGGTCATACTTGAAAAAAGGTGAATCCAGCGTTGCTTTCAGTTAATGTTGTGTAACAAAAGCAGTTCTGTATGCTCCCTGGTAATCATTTTAGAGTGAGGCAGTTACTCTGGATCTGTGCAAGGAGAAGCGATTTGAAGATGCATTCAGTCCAGCCTTGAAAGCAAACAGGGACAAATGGTAACTATGGTAACTTCAGCAAGTGATACAGAGAATAGTGTTTTCCTATGCAGGTGAAAAAGTCTTTTCTTTGAGGTGAAATACAACCTATAGGCATTCATCCAAATTACTTTCTTTTAGCGTCTACTGAAAGGTTTACATAAATGAGATTCTCTTCATTCCCAGAAAGTGTACTGTATTTTGGTGTATCTTGGTGGGGGTATTCTTAATCAAACTGCTTCATATTGGATTTGATTATATACCACTTACTTTACCTTAATTCCTTCTTGGCTCTCAACTTGAAAATAAAGTTAGGAAGAATGAGTACATGGCAAGTCTTAAGAGTCTCTGGATTTCAGGATTTCACGAGCCCATAGGGCAAATTCTCTTGAAATGGATTTTGTCAGTTCAAGAACAGTTTTGTTCTTTAGATGTTGACCTTGTTGTTCTTTAGATGTTGACCTTGTTTAAATTAGTCACAGGTAAATGAATTCTGGGTATTTGAGGCTCTCTCCATAGCAGCTTACAAGTGTTCTTTGTTGTGGAAAACCTATTGTCAAATTACTGCTGCCAGGCAAAGTAAACAAATAATTCCACATAAATTCTTGGAAATAATTCGAAGGTTGGGGTAACAACAGTTTGTTTTGGATCTAAAGGACTAAAGCTTATAGATTATTGGGAGGAAGCGTCCTTAAGTGACACCTTCAGTCCCATCCTCTCCTCAGAAACAAATACCTTTTGTAAGACCAAATTCTCTAACCTTAACCTGAGCAGGTTCCCTTTTTTCCTAAATGTTAGGTAGGTGGGCTCATTACCTGATCCTGACTTAATCCCCCTCATCCCCCCTAAGAATGAGGGACTTACTTTCTAGGATTCACTACCACCACCAGTACTGCAAAGATTCATGAAATTTGCAGTTATTGTTGTTCATGTATGATTAAAAGTGTCAATTATTAGAACATGTCTGGCAGCTGAGCAACTGCCCACTTTTTGCTTAATAGGATATTAATTAATAACCTCTCTCCACAGGCGGCAAGGCTGGAGATGTAATGTGTATCCAGCCTGTGGGAGGTTAAACTCTTGTCTCCCACTGCAGAGTGCCCTGGGCGAGAAGCTACGGCTCAGTCAGAGAGAGGCTGTCCACCCTGTGTCTGCCATACCTGGCACTGATATCCCTGGCACAGCACCATGCCCATAGCAAGTATTTACACTTTAGGGAGCTTCACTTTGTTCTAGCTAGTTTAGAAAGGATGAAATTCAAAAATCCAGTGTACACTGGATAGGGTGCTGTTTCTACCGAATACAATTGTTTTTAATCTATGGAGTATAGCAGGTTCTGATACCCTCTAAAATGCATTATTCACTGTGGTTATAATGCCTTTTATCTTTTCTAAGGACATAAAACTAGCTTTTCGTCTAACTTTGTCCCAGATTGGAATGGGAAAAATCATTGTCATGATGACAAACCTGAGACAGGACTTTAGCATTGTACGGTAAAATATATGTACTGCTCTGTAACTTGCCGTTGGTGGCTGGTGGAATTACTGGCCGCCATCAGCAGCGGACAGGACAAGAAAAGCTGAAGACAGAGCCTGCAAGACATCTTGTTTTATTCGCTATTCTTTTGCTAGACTGTAAGGCCAGGAGGGTATGATGATTTTTTTGACAAATATGATTCCATATTCACTGAAGTGCAAGCACTAAACAGCTTCAGCGGGAATCCTCTTAACCTGCGATCACTTTGAAGGTAGAATAAAGTTCTGTGCTTTGGTCTGCATTTCAGATTAAGCAAAGGTGTGTGGGATAGAAGCGCTTTTTAGTATTGTCTTACCACTTCATAAAGATTAATTACTGGGATATTGTTACACTTGATTTTGTATTGGTAAAGTTTTCATAGCCTTTTCATATTTAGTCTTGTCGTATGAGTACTGATGTCTTACCTACATAGCAGTTCCTATGTTTTTTCTAGTGCACACTTGGTGAAGAATGAGAGATACTTTGCGCTGTGAGGGTTTTTTTTAAATGAATGACAGATATTTTTCTAAGAAAATAATAATGATTCCATCTGCACACCCCACCATGCATCTGAAATATGTAATGCATCCACAAATGGACTGTAATCAGTCCAGCTTTCCCCTTTTTTTTAATGAAGTCTGAAGCCCCAGCCATAACGTGGAATAGATCATGTGTAAACATGAGAAGCAGCATTTGTTGATGGAATAGATGAATTGCCATATCCTGGTTATTTCTGATGGAGCCAATGAAATGACATTTCTCTCCAGAGCTAAATTTTTTGCTTTCTAAATGAAGATTTGCTGGTAGAATATATGGAAGAGTCAAGCCTGGTCTGACTCTTGAATTGATTTGATAGAGGATTCATTTAGTTGTCAGGTTTAGGGTTCACATTAGAAACATTTGGGCAAAGGAAAGTGAAAGCGTTTCCTATTTCATCTTACTAAAGACAGCGTACTCTGAATGCTAATCACGCGTACTCCGAAAACTCAGGCTTGAAATGCTGTAAATCGGGTGATTATGGTGACTTATTATTGAGGGGGCTTGCATTCAGTGTGGATTAGTCAGTGGCTATGGTTTTATTTATAAGTGGGCTCAAATAGCTTAAGCGCATGCTGGTTCTCTGGGGGTATGGGGGCAAGAGGTAAGCACTGCCCAGCAGTGATCCTACGTTGTGATTCAGAGTTGGCTTTTTTTTTACGCAGAACAGAGAAACAAACTGTGGTATTGTTGGAGTAGAAAACCAATTTTAAAAGCCACAATCTGTCATGAAGAAGTCTGTATTCCTTTTAGTTGTTGTTGCTATTATTATTGTTGTTGTTGTTGACAGCAATATGAAATCTTTTTCAAAGTGAGTGATTGCAGTTACTTTAGCTGACCATCTTTGGCAAGATCTTGACGTAAAATCCCTTTTGAAACATGGCCATGGTCTTATCAGAACATCTGTTTGCATAACATATATTTCATAAGTAAGATGCATGTTGTTTTTTAAAAAAAGCCTGAATCATCCTCCCTACCTTTATTTTTAAGCTAAACACTTTCAGCATAAATATAAACTGCTTCTGCAAATGCAAGCTAAGCCTGTTGCTCTGTAGCCTTTGCAGCCCTCTTCCTCTCCTTTACCTTTCTTTCCCTCTTCTACCCACCTACTTTCCTCCAACTCCTACATCCCCAGGTGCTGGGACACTACAGAAAGCTCAATAGGTTTCAAATATTCAACCTTCCCCCAGCTTCCAAAAGATGAATTAGGAAAATCTGGAAAAGGCTAACAATACTAAAGGCCATTTTAAAGTCCCAAAGTGCTGAGCAGTCTATAGTTTTTACATTTCTATTAGAGGCTAATTTTTAAAGCAAATACATTGTAAAAAGTAACATAGGAGTACCTTGTTGACCAACCCATGCTTCCAGGTGACCTGAACATACAAATTTTACACTCATGAACTGCACTAATAAATTACTTACTTGCTTTTGTGTCTTAATATTAACTGAAAATGTTATTTTAATTAATTTCTATTTAACTATTAAAATACAGATATTGATTTATAGGTGACTCCTACCTTCCCCCTACTCTGTTGGTCTATGATATGTAACTGTTTAGCAAGATTACCACTTTCTTAGTTAAACTCCGAAGCATTTACTGTTTTGTTTCTTTATCACAAGGTGACAGACCCCTTACAGTGTATACCTGAGATTTCTTGCAGCTTGGGGAAAGAACCAGTCGGTAACACTGTAAAACTTAATGTGACTGATAGGTTAGTTCAACAGCTGTGTCCCATCTGGGATTGTCCTATTTAGGATAGCTTTTCCCTTTGGTGCTACTTTTCCTTGCTTTTTGAAGGATAGTATGTCAAGTATTTTGGATACAAAACCCAGCTGAGTAAGCCCATCTTATTTTTATTTTCACTTGTTATGTGTTTTAAAAAGATTGGGGAAAACTTCCAGAATAAAAGGAAAGTCAAATAGGTGTTTTTTCATGTGCCCAGTCTCATGGGGCTCACGGTGACATAAGAATATGGAAAAATTTGTTGTTTCAGACCTACAGACATGTAAAGCTCAGCCATTTGTGTCTCATCCGTGCAAGGTCCGTAGACAACTTGACACATGCAAACAAATTATTCTAACCTGAAACATCATGGGGAGAATGCCTGCTCTTTCCATACTCCTCAAGGTGAACCAGTTCATTTGTTTCTAGTGGGGGGTGGGTAAACGAACCCTGTACTGATACATGGGTAGAAAACTCTGTCTCATTTCTTAAGGAGAGTGAGAAGATTAAATAGAAAAATTATTTTAATTTTTTTTTTTTGCCTATTAATGTAGAGATTTATACAGTAGCTCTTCCTAATTGGTGAGTTTTGAACCAAAGGCATCTCACTGCTTTAAATTGAAACAAGTAGTCCTTAAGTCCTAAGATTCACCTTCCAAGTTGTTTTTTTCTTCCATTAAAAAAAAAAATAAATTCTATCTTCACAAGCTAATATAAATTTAAGAAAAACAAAAAATTTTGTGTCCCTGTAGGAATCTGCTGGGACAATGTAATTATTTCTGCAAATACCAACTACAATTCTATATATAGGTTAACCCGTCTTTAGTCAGTTCCAGTTGTCTTTGTGTTCTAAAGCAAAAGAAGGCAGAAGATCTCTACCTTGTCTAATGTGTTGATGTTATAAGGATAACACCATTCCCTGGTGTCACACTTCTGTGAAGATCCCATCGGATGGGATTTGAATGGGAAAATTGATCTACTTCCAAATGCCATTTCTCTGAACAATAAAGGTCTACAGGTCAACTCCCACTCTGAAAACTGATCATTGACAGAGCTGAATTCATGTTGGTAGCAGGACTGATCTCTAACATACATAAGAAAAATGTTTAACAGTGTACTGTATCTGTTACATTTCTTCTATTTACAAAAGGAGAAATAAATTACCCTGGTTAAGGAAGCCTGGAGGAAAGTAAAAGTGGCTTAATATCCCTCTGCTCCATCCACTGAAAGGCCTGATTTTATCCCCAAGCTGCAAGAAAAGTGAACAATTCTTCGTAATTGAGCTGTGGAGCTCATGAAGGAGGGGGACATTTTTACTGAGGGACTGATGCATTATCCTATTTTCTAATAATATTACTTTACGATACTGCTTCACTTTAAAATGCTGTGTTTTGAGAAGAGGCATTATGAGCTAAAGCATACAAAAACTGTACTGTTTTTTCTTCCTTGCTGTAAAAAGCAGAAACTTGGATGCTAGCAGAATGGCAGTGCAGTATAATTGTGTATTTAAAAAAAAAAAAAACCAAACACATCAGAATGGAGCTACACATAATCAAGCTGGATATAATGTTGAGAACGTTGAAATCTTGCCCTTTGTACTTCAGCTACCTTTTGACTTTGTATATTTTGCGTTTCTGTTTCTTAGATGCACAGCCCACAGATGGAGAAAGGGAGGTATGGAATCAGATCAGTGCAGTTTTACAGGACTCGGAAAGTATGCTTGCAGACCTTCAGGCTTACAAAGGAGCTGGACAAGAAATTAGAGATGTATGTTTGTTAATGACAGTTCCTGGGAAGCAAAATCAAGCAAAACTCAAATGTGTTCCTTGCTTCTCTTCTGTATCCAAGCACTTTCTATGAAATGATACAAAAATTTTCATTAAAATTGTATTTAGAAAATACATTACAGATTATGTGTAACATTGAATATAAAGCTCTAATGTGAAACCATTAAAAGATGGCTGTTGGAACTTCTTTTACGTTTACTATTAGTAATTACTTTTCACTTCAAGTAACACCATTACATATATATCGTGGTGTAAGTCAAAGTTGAGGACACAGAAGAAATAATACTCACATGTCAGAAATAAACTATAAAAAAAGTTGAAAATAGTTTTTCTTCTGTGAAAGTGAAATAATGAACCATAGTAAAGTATAACCTTAAATCTACTTCAGATGCATCTTATTCTATGAAACTGGTCCCAAAGTACAATTCTGAACTGTAACTTAATTTTTTTCTCAGCTGACTAAACCTTTTCCTGCAGCAGTGTCGCAGTTACTGTTCACATGAGCTGTTGGTTATTTAAGAACCTGAATATGTTGGAAGATTTCAAAAGCATCAAAACTGTAAAAAAAAAAAAAAAAAAAAGACTATTTCTGCAACCAGCAGTCATGCAAAAGGTCTTACCTGATGCTTCTACAATAGTTTTGTTCCCCAGAGAATATGTGAAAACATTTCTGTATGTCAGTGGTGCACTGGAACGAATAATTTTAAATCAGTATGTTATGGGGGAGAGGGACGGTGGAAAACATGGTATTTTTTTTACTTACTAATTTCCTACTACGTGGGAGGGGGGGGGTTGACTAACTAGTTCCCTACTCCTGTGCAATGTAATTTTGCATGTTTATTCTGTGTTTTACAGTACATACTTTCTAAAATAGTATAGTAGAAAAATTCCAGACTACCTTTTGCTTGATATTTGCATATCACAGTTCTTTACAGTAATGTTTTCATTTCAGGCAATACAAAATCCCAATGATATCCAGTTACAAGAAAAAGCATGGAATTCAGTATGTCCTCTGGTCGTAAGGCTGAAGCGCTTCTACGAGTTTTCACTCAGATTAGGTGAGCCCTGATTTGGTATGTCTGTTTATTAGGCTACTTTTTATATTTAAAGAAATAGGAAGTTTCTTTTCCCACAGACTCTTAAAGGTTTATTATTCTTTCTGTTTAATATCAACAGACATTTAGCAGCAATTACGTTTATCAAAGCATGTTTTTAGTCTTAATTTAATTTCCAAATTATCATAGTTTTTTAGTTTGCCACTTTAAATAAATCTGTATTAGCTAAATGGAGTAGTACAAGCAAAGAACATGATAAAACTGTATAAAGGTTTACTCTGGTGCCTGCCACTCTTCTGCTTTTCAGTGGTCCATATTGTACTAATGAAATTTCTTTTTTGTAATTTGGATCCTTCAGAGATTTAAAAGGAATGCAGACCAATAATTTTTTGAGACTTTTTAAAATGAAGGATAAAAGGGGGAGAAGTATATCAGTGTACTTTCTCACAGGGTGAAAATCCGAAGTTGGGCATATTTTACACTGATTTGTCATCCTTACAAACCCCCAAAATGATGTAATTGTTCCTTGAATTAGAACTCTGAAAGAGAACCGGTGTGCAAAAATGTATATATGACGTGGGAAAGCTCCCAATGCGAGGGGATTCTTCTACAACTTCCTGCCAAGTATGTCTTCCACTTTTTGAGTGAGGCTAGTAATTATAGCTACGGGACCTGAATTACATTCTTATCAATGTCTAAGAGTACACTTTCAGTAACAGAGATGCCAGAATAATCTCTATACTGAGCTGATAGCTAATTGGGGAAGATGAAAGAGTTGAATGCAAGAAAAACACTTTCTCTAGAATTTTTGATAAAGACCCCAGGTAAAGGGTGATAAAAAGGGAAAAAAGCTCAATGATACAAAATAGAGAGAAAATGGCAGAGCGCCTAAAGAGGCAGATGTCTTTCACTAATGTTTCTCACCTTAGAATAGTAAGAAAAAGCATTTCTGTTAGGGGTCTGCATGTTTGAAGGGTTCCTTCCCTTTGAACAAAGTATATTTAGATACTTACTTAAAATTGTTATCATAATGTGGACTGAATAGAGTTTGTACTTCTGATTTTTATTCAGAGAAAGCCCTGCAGAGCTTATTGGAGTCCTTGACATGCCCACCTTATACTCCAACTCAGCACCTGGAACGGGAACAGGCTCTAGCGAAAGAGTTTGCTGAAATCTTACATTTTACTCTTCGTTTTGATGAACTTAAGGTTAATAGAGTCTTCTAATCCATGTTGATTTTTTTTTTCACGTATATTTTGAACTGAAACTGATTATTTCCTGTTTGTCTTCCTTGAAGATGAGGAACCCAGCAATTCAGAATGACTTCAGCTATTACAGGCGGACAATAAGTCGCAACAGAATAAATAACATGCATGTAAGTAAATAAAATCTGATTTACTGTTCACACTGAGGTATTTATCAGTATGCATTTATACCATTTATGGTAATGTTTTTTCCTTTGATTCGCTAGCCGTTGTGTTCTCTCCTTCACACTGAGAGTTAATCAGCAGTCCAGATTAAGTGATTAGAGTGGAACTGTTCATGCAACAATCTGCTTGCTGACATGATCATGTACTGTATCTTTTTTTGGCTGCCAACAAGATTTTAAAAGAATTTTACTGACTTATTTTTTTCTCGTGTTTTCATCAGCTAGACATTGAGAATGAAGTAAACAATGAAATGGCCAATAGGATGTCCCTGTTCTATGCAGAAGCCACACCAATGCTGAAAACGCTCAGTAATGCAACTACACATTTTGTATCAGAAGTAGGTAGCGGGGGAGAAAAGGTCTAACACAGACATTCTTGATCTTAATTTTACAAGATAAGTTTACTGAACGTTGACTGTTTTTTACCCTTCTAGAACAAAACGTTACCAATTGAAAATACAACGGACTGTCTAAGTACTATGGCTAGTGTATGTAAAGTCATGTTGGAAACACCGTAAGTTTTCCCTTAAATCTTGTTTTTCTTGTATGAGAGAATGTGTGTTGTATTTTAAGTGGTTACCTAGGATAAACACAGCTTTTCCAAATGAATTCCTGTATGTTTGCCTTAAGTTACCACTTTTGTATACAAAGCATGACCTGGTATTGGAAAGCCTTGCCTCCTATTTTAACCACCTTACGATATTTTTAATGAATCAGCATTGAGTTTTGTTAGGAAGAGCTTACATGGTCAGCCTGCATTTCAACAAAAGGTTAAAATATAAATGTAATCTTATGCACTTACAGGCTTCAGTGCCTGTGTCTCGTCTAACCAAGGCCATAGGCCAACAACTGCCTCTTGTTTGCCCGTGCTGCTCAATTATCAGCCCACACAGGTGCAAAATATTAGCTCTTCCAAGTAGCACTTTTGGAAATGATGCACAGGGACTATTTTGACAGTCATTTCAGTAGGTCTTTTTTGGATGCAGCCATCTTACTTTGGATATGAGAAAGTTCAGCTGTATGAAAAATGTGCAAGACAGTGGGTTGCTATTGTTTAGCTATGCATTTAGTTGAGTATATTTTAGGTTAGATGCCTCTTTGAGTGGAAAACACTTACAAGATTAGAGTCAAGGTAGTCTTCCTGTCTTTGAATCATTCCCTGTAAAGTATTGAATTCCTGAGGTTATTGTGTTTGTTTATGAAAATTCTGGAGAAGTGTAGGTAGGTGTTGGGACTCATCTCACAATCTTGAGACATACAAAGTAATAATTGAAGAGTAACCTTATGTGTCAGCTCATTTTTTGGCAGTAGAGAAACAGAATGTTGTGAGTCATCTACCAGAAGATTATCTGATATTTCTAATTAAGGGATAGTCAAGCATTTTTCCATCAAAATGTCTGTGGCCTTTAAATCTGTTCATGTTATGATGCTGTGTAAGAGTAAAAGTTAAAGTTGTTATAAACTGAGAGGCAGTATAATACAGATTTTAGTATTTTAAAGGTATGTTTAAGTGAAAAATAATTTTTTATATTGAAAATCAGTGAATGACAGTATACAACAATACAATATATTATTTACTCAGTATTTGTTAGGAAAATTGTGATAATGTCTGTTTTTCGGGTTTACTGTACTGTAATTTTTTGTTTTTCTGTACTGTAAATGGGGTTTCTTCTCTTCTGTAATTAATTTTTCATTGCCTGACCATGGTTTCAGGGATTAGAGGAGATAGTGTCTGTCTTAACTGTGCCATCAGTATTCTTATTTTGCAATTGAAAAGTCAAAGAAAAATTCTTTGGAGTTAGTTCAGTCCAGTCCTATCTAATAGGCCTCTGCATTTTAGATGTTCAGTGAACCTGGGTCCTTCAGGTTGCCTATGGGTTTAGAAGAGAGAGAGGGTGCAGTGACTATGATCCACCTAGGTGAAGCCCTGAACTTACTAGCTGCCAAAATTAGATCCTACGTCACTTTTTCAAAGTAGGATTTTAAGCAAGAAGAGTAGCTTTCCTTTAAAGGTCCCAATATGTTGTGTTTCTAGTATTAAACAGAAGTATGATCAGTCTCCATCATATTTCATGAACCTGTGGAAGTCTTCTATGAAGCCATCATGATAGGCATTTTACTGAAGTGAATATCTGAACTGTGAAAGGGGGTATTAGAAGGCGTTTAGATATCTCTCTTTGCTTTCGAACCATTCTTCTAAATTGACAAGGATTTATGCAATTCAGAGATCTTTAAAACCTTAAACTACAACTTTAGTTCAGATTTCATGCGCTTGTAGTCCAGTTTGCAAAATTTTCCAGTAAAAAGTAAAGACTGTTTATTTATTTTGTTCTGTTTTCCAGAGAGTACAGGAGTAGATTCACCAGTGAAGAGACTCTCATGTTCTGCATGCGAGTAATGGTGGGAGTTATTATTCTGTATGATCACGTTCATCCTGTGGGAGCTTTCTCAAAGACATCAAAGATTGATGTAAGAGTGACTTTTCTTTAATACTCTGTAGGTTTGGGAATACTAGTTTGCAGCTTTTTTTCAGCACAAGCTTATGACTTTATATAAATAATTTTAATCACTTTTAAACGGCAAAATTTAGAGTGTATCTTCACCTGTGTACTTCAGTAGTGTCATCTTGTTTGAAATGAAAATAAGGATAAGTCCTTTTTTCCTTGTATTTTCTTCCAGACAGTTACTAATTTTTCTTTGTTAGCTCTGCTTTCCTTCCACCTGTATGGTTACACTAAAATAATTTTGTATTACACCTACCCTGGAATAAGTGCTGTGGTCATAATTTTTCATTAATCATGTAATTTATTTATGCTAAAATGCTCATCTTTGGCAGTAGTTCTGTTGTAAATAAGCAGGTATTTGACATTTCTCTGCTTTGTCTGAGCTCTGAATTAGCAGAACTGAAATGTTGTTGTGATGTCGATAATGAGCCTTCTGTTTAGCTTTGACATGACCAGTCACAGGGAAATCAACCTTATTTTTTCATCTGAGGTACTGCAAGCACACACAAAAAAGTACTTAGTTTTGCTACGTGTTTTTACAAACCTAAATCTCATGCGCCACATCTTTCAGCAGAAATAAGCTGTTATTCATGAAAAAAGATGCTAGATCTTTCCCGTTACAAGGAAGGCTACTTCAAAAGAAAAGAAAATATACATGTTTATATAAAAAATTGTGCTCCATGATACTGCATCTTTGTTAGCATTTTTCATCTGCAGATACAGTATTTTACCACATCTCCTCTTTGACTCTGTTTTATAGAGGGAAAGGTACATCACAAAGAGGTAGATTGATTTGCTCAAGGTCATGCAGCAGAAAGAGCCTGGGAATTGAATGCAGACTTCCTGACTGCTAATTCAGTCTCTTGCCTACAGAGACAACACAAGTACACAAGTAAAATTTTGATAGAACCAAATATACAATCCGAGTGCTTTGTTTCTCACACTTACTCTAAAGCCCTGTAATCTTACAGGAAAGTTAGCTTAGATGTAAATGGGAGGCAGGAGATGTGTGACTCAGTTTTTAAAAATGAGTATATGGTCCCAAATCTTTATTCTAATGTAAAAATCTAATATTTCAGGTGGTGATTTTGTTTTACTTGATAAAAAATTATTTTCTCCAAACTACTCATTTCTTCGGAGCCATTTTAAGAGAATTTCAGGGAGGGACAGTGGAACAAATTAGCCTTTCCTTACTTTTTCAAGACTGGAGACACTATTTCAAGCTGTTCCTAGCTTAGACATCCTAACAGCCTCTCTTTTTTGACTGTTTTAGGGATTTGGATTCAAACAAAAATTGAAAAGAATGGTTTGAATTTTTATCCCCTTTGAGTTTATCTGATTTGATATGATGTACTGTACTGAATTATGTGAATATAGTCTTGAGTTTCTCTAGTTCAGGAAAAGTAACTGTGTCACTTCAAAACATGTGCTGCTACCCTGAGAATTCTGCAATTTGCAAAGCTAGTTTTATGGTCAAGGTAGATATTAGCTAGCTGAGCAGTGACCGGTGACTGTTGGACTAGTCCTTGGGCAGGAGGCTGAACTACATTTTCCAAATAATTTTTATTGGCAAATACATGGACCGTGACTTCAGTTAAATATTTCATCATCCATTTCCATAATAGGGCAGTTGCTCTTCAGCTGCAAAGAAAATACTGGAATGTAGATTTAGCACTGTAATGTCACTTGGAAAATTAGAAGGTTCAAATCTTGACTCTGCCTTGTCTTTATCTGTCACTTCAAATAAGATGGGATTAATCTAAACTAATCTTTGGATAGCTTTTAGATGTCTTCATAGCAGTGGGAAGAAATAGGTACTTCTGGAGGATGTTTCATTACATATGAAAGTATACTCTGAACAGGTTAGAGGAATTTCTTATTTCTCTCTGTTGACTGGATAGGGAGTCTGTATAATGGGTCAAATGAGTTCTACCTCTGCTTTCTTTGCTTCATTTCCCCTTTTGTTTCAGCCTGTTTTTTATAGCCTCCACAAAGATGTTAATTCAGTATAGTATTTAAAATCTACATGGTGTTATTCTTATCATAGATTAAATTTGTAAACACTAATTATGAAACAAATCATAAGTTAACACCAGTTAGTTTTACAACTAAAAAATGAACACTGAAAATTACTTCCTTGTGTGCAAGCATTAAAATAAGTCAGAGTTGAAACTTCTGATAGTTGCGAACAGCAGTGACATGGAACTCTCTTCCAGAATATCTTTTTTTTTTTTTAGTTTATATTAGCTGTTCTTGGTATTTTTTAAGTTGTAATTGGAGAAATCATGTGCAAGTTAAAATATATACACTTAATATTGAGTTTACTATCTACAAGCATTAAAGTAGATGTTACTTTCTCGAAAGTTAGGTTTTTACCTTAAGGTAATATTTAATAAGTTGTAATGCTTTTATTGTGTCATATAAAGCAGCATTAACACTCAGTAGGAAAAAAACCTGCCTATGGTGAAATTTTTCCTTGTTTTCAGCTAGTGCAGTTCATATATTGTTGTTCAATAGTGGCATGCTTCTGTTCCCAGATGAAGGGATGCATAAAAGTTTTAAAGGAACAGCCACCTGACACTGTGGAAGGACTTCTGAATGCTCTCAGGTACGTGTGGAATAATTGTTTGAATCAGCTTTAACAAATTCCTCTTTGTTTTTCTTCCAATCTCTTTATAGACTTTTCACCATAGAAGCTTTGATTTATTAAGAAGATTGTCCTTTTAGGTTTGCCTTCATCACCTGGAGTTTTCTTAAGTTATATTAATTTCTTTCAATCCCATTTCACTTTGATAAACAATGACTATTAATATTGGAAATTACAATGTCCTTCTTCAGAGACACTTGTTTATCACCTAAAACTTAGCAATTTAAAAGGTAAATAATACATCAAAAGTAAAAAATGTATCTAAGCTTTGTTGCATAAAATACCCTAGAAACTACAACATTTCAAAAGCAAAAAGTAGAATTTACTTCTCAGACCCTTAATACTTCCCTTCTCTCTTTCCCTTCTAATTACACTTTCTTTTTTTTTTTTTTTTTTTTTTTTGCTAAATTATACAACTTCAAGAAAACAACAGCCTAAATCCCAGTCCTTTAGCTAAGTGTTTAAGGTGCTGTCTTGGGAAACAAGATGCAATGGTCTGACGCTTCTCTGAAGCTGAGAAGGGAGTCACTACCAAGTTTTTCAGAGCTGTATTGTATTGAATTCTCTAGCTAGTGAATGCTTGGGGAGAGTGAGAACTGCACCTCCATATTTGCTTATCATGTCTTTTGAATTAAAACTGGTGTGGAGTTAAATCCTGCAGGTATTAGGTATATGTTCAGCTTCCATGATAATCAAGCTCCCTTTGAATATAAGCAGTGGAGAGTGTTTGGGCTTACATGGAAAAAAACACACTAAAGCTCTTCTGTACTCCCAGGATATTTAAGGAAGCTGCTTAAAATTAGGCTTATAGATTATGCCAAAATTAAGTCTAGATTCCTAAGTTCTTTTAACATTTACCATATTTCTTATGTATTTCCTTGATTTTACTTCTTTCAAGGCTTTTAATTGGGAAAAAAAAATAATTTCAGCCCAAAATTATGACGATGTCGTAGACGGATAGCAAACAGGATTTAGCCAGGATTTAACCACAATTCTCCGCCTATTAAGAGGGAGTAATTTATTGCAAGGCGCATTTAGAAGATAAAGAGCACCAGACTATTAGCAGTTAATTCCAGTGATCAGTGACAGAGGAACATATAAGTTCCTCCTCTGTGGAATTGTACTGCAGTGATTTCAAAACAGGTACTGAAGTTTTCAGACTTTTCTTGTTCATTTTATAAAATACTGTTTTAACTTGCAATTTCTAGGTTCACTACAAAACACCTGAATGATGAATCTACTTCAAAACAAATCCGAGCTATGCTGCAGTAGTATCCTGGGACAAGTAGATGTTTGTATTGATCACAGAAGATGTGTATGTTTACATAATTTAATACAGTTTGATGTTAATACTTGTGTGTTATTTACATAACCATTTTCTTCACATTGCTAAAGTACATGAATCTGTTCATAACCTGACTGACTTTGTATAGCGCAGCGTAAGTTTTTATGCTAGCCTTTATCTTCTGACTTTTAAAATACTTTTTTTACTTAGATACTTCAGCTATGACAATTTATCTGTGCATTTTAATCCTTAAAAATCTTCTATCAAAGAAGTAAGTAGTAGTGAAGACAAAATGGAAATCAAATAAACTGAAATGTCAAACGTGCCACAGAAAAGGAACTTCAAAGAAGGAGAAAGTTAATGTAAGAGAAAAGTCATTGGATAAGCTTTAAGGACATGTGCACAGTCAGTTTTTTAGCCAGTTTTAGAATCTCATCAAACTTGTATGAATAGGAGAATACCTGAATGTTCATCACTTTCATAAAATATGTTGTCTTTCCTGTAAAGTGGAGATCCACAAAATTTTAAGGATTATGTGCTGGCTGACATTCAAAAATTTATTGCAAAGAGGTAATTTTACCTTTTCTATTAAGTTTAACCTGTACCTTTCAACAATTGAGGAAATTAATATCCTTTTTGAGATTCAGTGTAAGTAAACAGAAAATATGTTTTAAGACCACTAGTAGATTTTGAAAGTTCTGTAAAATTTTGTTAGATTTAGAAAGTAAAGACAAAATGCTAATGCCTTGACTTAACTCAAAAGGGTTTGTCAGCATAAATATATCATGATGAACATTATCTCTTGGATATCTCTT
Source organism: Falco rusticolus (assembly GCF_015220075.1). NCBI lineage: Eukaryota > Metazoa > Chordata > Aves > Falconiformes > Falconidae > Falco > Falco rusticolus. The sequence goes on from NC_051192.1 coordinate 59,063,069, forward strand.
CCTGGTAAGTAATTGTTTTGCTGATACTAGTATAAAGCACAACACTTCTGCAGCAGCAGACTTCCCTAGTGTCAAATTGGCCTCATCAGACTAGGGATGATATAAATAAGTTTTAAGAGCTGAGCTGTTCTGGTATTATTCATTAGGTGATTCAGAGTCAACACAGAAATATTTATCAGCTGACTGCTCTTCATTGTTTTTTGAGATGGGATTGATTCTTCAAGGAGTTGAGTTCCTTGCTGAGTTGTTTGTTCTTACTTTCTAGCCATTTTTCCAGTAAATGGAATAGAAATACATTGCCAAAAGCAGCAAAGTGCTCATGCTTTGTTAAGTGTGTCTTCGGAGTGGTCTGCAGTTGCTGTACATATTCTTGCAGAGGTCATGTTCTGAAAATGTGTTTGATTTAGTGTACTTTGCTTGCATGTATGTGTGAAAACTCTAGTGCTTGTGCACAGATTCAGATCTGTATTTGCTTATTCCTGTGTACTTAAATCAGGGTTTGTGTGCTTCCACTGGAATTTTCATGCATATCACTTCTAAAAACATTACCTGAAGTCTTTGAAGATGCATTTGGTCTGCTGAAGCTCGGCTGCACTGTGACAAATTGAGTCATTGAACTCGGTTCTTAAACGGTATTAATATCATCAGTTCTTTGGAGTCGGGCTTGCTTTAGAGTTTATTTCTGAGCAGAATGAGGTTTCTCCAGCCTGATCTGAACACATAGGCACCAATGTTACATGTGGCGTGATACTGGACAGCTTCGCAGCTCCAGTGTTCATGTCACACATCTGCAGTTGTAGCAGCAGATCTGTATGTTGTCAGGAACAGAATTAGAAATCATGCTAGGGTTTTTTTTTCTTTTTCTGGAAGCATTGATCACACTGCTTTTTCACAGTAGTAAATCCACTGTTTACAGGCTCCATTTTTAATGGGGGGACATTTAAAAGTGTTTATTAGGGAAAATCCTGCTTTGTTCATAGTCACTTCCAGTTAGGTGAATCTAGGTGGATGGCAGGTCTTTCTGTTGAGCTTTGGTAACTGAAGTTAATACATGCTTACCTGCAATTATTTGTCAAACAATGAAGTCTTATCTTTAAGTAGCCCAGAGGAAAGCTATTTGTCACTTGTATAATAAAAATGTAAACCTTAAAGCATTCTGTGAGTTGTCATGTGCTGTTTGCCAAAGTCACTGAATTTCTTTGCCTGCTTTGATGTTTTTGTACAGAAGTTTGTTTGAAATAATAAAAAGTTTGGTACAGCAAGCATTGGAACTGTCTATATTTAGAGACAACATAAACAGGTTGAGAAATATCTCATTTAAAGTTTTGGATCTGAGATATAGTAGGCTCACCTTTATGTTTCTAGTTTATAGTTTTTAAAAGCATTTAAAATGTTTTACTTGTATGCCACAGCAATATAACCTTATGTCACTTAAACAATTTGGTTTTTTCTGGCAATTCTTGGCACTTGTCTGCCATCTTGACCATGGGAAATTGTTGATACTGCTATACAGAGTAGAGGGCATGAATTCCCTTCTATGACTTTTGTATCTTCACATTAATCATCCTAGGCTGTGGTGGCCATCTCAAATTGCATTTATAATCAGTAAGGCCACCAAAGGATGATTCAGTTAATCTTTAGATAAGTACAAATTAATTGCTCTCAGAAGAGCTGTGTAGACTGATGGTCAAAGTTATTGATTTCCATTTCATCAGTGTTTCTTCTTATTTTGGCTCACCATAATGTAAGAATACATGTTTGTAATATGATAAATATTTAAGCCTCATAAAGACAACATTTCAGAATGTGAGCGTGACTACTTTGGGTCAGAACAGCCCTAAAAAATTTGCTTGTTTTGTGGTGGAAGAAAATACTATTTTAAGGTGGTATAAATTTGAAAGACTAGAATTTTCTGCTGCAAACAAGTGAATGGTTTTGAAACATAATATATGACTCCTAAACATTCTGCTGCTACTAAGTGGCTGTCACAAAGGATAATTATTAAGATTATATTTACTGGTATGTAATAGACCACATCACTCAAATAAATTATGTATTGTTTTCCATGTCTGCTAAAATTTACAAAGCAACAAAACATCTTCTCTGTGTTGCTTTCTGTGTTGTATTTCAGATAAATTTAAACTGGAAGACATGAGTAGTATATAACATGACTTGCATCCTTATATTTACTCTAAATGAAACAAAGTAGGATATAAATTCTTCATATGAAATTATTCCTTTACCCCCTCACCCATTTACTTCTTGAGAATCAATATATTCCTAAAAAATACAGTGCCAGTTAGGTGGATGCACATTTGGGAATACTGCATCATTTTTTCATGCTACATCTTGTTTTGGCCAAAACCAGTTGAGATTCTTGTCTGTCCAGTTCTCAGGCTGTCAAGGTCTCACAAATGCTCTCAGCATTTGTGGTGCATCCCTTCAGGACCCATAGACTTGTATGTGTCCAGTTTGTTTAAATATTCCCTAACCTGATCCTTCTCTGGCAAGAGTAAGTCTTCCTTGCTCCAGACTTTCTGCTTTCAGGAGCCTGGGATTCCTGAATAACCTTACCATTAAAGTTGGAGGCAAAGGCGGCACCGAGTTCCTTGGCTCTTTCTGCATTCTTTGTACCAGGTCTCACACCCCATTTAGCAGTAGGCACGCGTTTTCTGTTGCTGCCAATGTATCTGTAGAAGCCCTTTTTGTTGGCCTTCACATCCTTCACCAGATTTAACTTCAGAAGGGCTTTGGCTTTCCTAAACCCAACAATGCATGCTCAGACGGTGCCTTTATATTCCTCTTGGGTCTCCTGTCCCTGGTCTTTCTTACTGCACACTGCCTCTTTGTGCCTGAGTGTAGTCAGGAGTTCTGTGTTCATCCACACAGGCCTCCTGCCATCTTTGCTTGCTTTCGTGCTTATCAGGAAGGACCATTCGTGAGCTTGGAGGAGGTCATCCTTGAAAGTAAGGCAGCTCTCCTGGGCTCCTCTTCTGTCCAGGTCTGTATCCCATGCAGTTCTTCCAACCAGATCCCTGAACAAGCCAAATTAAGATTGCCAAATTAAATCTTGCCTGATTTTGTG